>NW_027526385.1:16662547-17233123 GCF_048455015.1 Haemaphysalis longicornis
ATTATAACCGATCTCTCTCTCGCTTAATGTGTTCAGACACCATTCTCTATATTAGGGCATCAACGGATGGTTATGTTACTATAATTCGTCGCTTCAATCTCTTTCGACCGTGCTTCGTACTGTACTCTACTTCCCGCCGCCGCCGCCGCCTTCCTCTCTCTTTGTTTTAAGCGCTGGCGCGGGTTTCGCCATCAGAATACATTAGTCCGCCCCCGCGAGCTCTGGTTAGGTTCCAGTTTAACTATACGAGCGTGAATTTGAGACTAGAGCGTGTGCGGTGCACCGTCTCGGAGCCTTCCCATATTATGCACCGGCCCCCACGCAATGCGCGGAGGTGCATTCATAATCCAGGCCTCGGCTGTATGCGCTGAGCTCGGCTAAGTGTATGCCGGCATTTTAAATTCTGCACGCCGCAGGAGATTCGCTGTATCGTTTATAAGGAAGGCTTGCCTATCACGTTAAAAACGTCTAGCCCGAAAGTTTGGCATGGAGGAATTTAGTTTGATGAAGACGATACTTGAAGCCAGGTTCCCCTAAGTCTTGGCGTCATTTTAAGACGAGGTACTTGAGCTAACTTGAAGGTCATCAGGACATTACGACGGTGGATGTTTTACTCAAACCACACGAAGATTTTTTCGACTTCTACAATGAGTTTTCCGCTTTCATTTTTTTGTTGCGTTTTATGGTTAGCTAGGGAAATGTACTCGCCGCGGTGGCTCGCTCGGTGGCTAAGGCGCTGTGCTGCTGAGCCCAAGGACGCGGGTTCGATTCCCGGCCGCGAGGGGGGGGGGGGGGGCACTTTCTTATTATGGCGAAAAGCGCAAACGTCCGTGTGTCGAGATTCCGGCGCACGTTAAGGATCCCTAGGGGGTCAAAATTTATCCGGATACTTCCACTAAGGCGCGCCTCATAGCCTGTGTAGCGTCGGCGCGTTAAACCCTACAATCAATCAATCAATCAATCAATCAATCAATCAATCAATCAATAGTAAAATCGCGTGCTACGAACGAATAGAAGGAACGCTAAAACGCGTTCGCCCAATTACCGTCGACGTATGCGCGTCAACCTGAAAGGTAATTAATGACCAAGGTTTATTACCAGCGTCTTCAGTGGCGGGAGGTCTAAGCCCCACGGTAAAATGCAACGAAATTGCGACAAACAGGCCCCCACACATGCGACGCGTGCAATAAAGGCACTGTGGCGTTGTATACGTGACGTTACCTGCCTCCAGAAGTGCTTTGCGGCGATGTATTAGGCGGCAAATTTTTGCTAAGTTCATTTTAAAGCGTAAGCTGGCTATGGAAGGGGTTAAACGTGGCCGGGCGCTGTTCCCGCGGTCTTGGCATGTTTTGTAAGCCCCATAATTAATTGTTCAACTAATAACTCGAGTAACGACTTTATTGGGCAATCTCGTTAGTGCGTTCGATCAATGCTTTTGTCTACATCCTTTGTCGTCTGGAGAATGTGTAGCGTTCTGGGTAATGTGACTCTTTTTATCTGGGCTATTCCATTCGTCAGCATTTTTGGCAGCAATAAGAGCAGTGCTATACCTTGTGGAAATTAGAGCACGAAGTTGGGCGAGATGGTATTGATTCGAAAAAAAAAAAAAACAGGACGGACGGAGAGGTTACAAGACTACAGCGCTGCGGGCTACTGGTCTTCTGGAAAGCAACATAAACACTCGAAGATCTGTAATACGTAGTGGACCGTTGGTAACGCTTGTGGAACCAGATGGCGAACTTCAGGAACTTTATTCCAACATTGGATTGGATCGGATCTGTAGCTATACCCCTTTGAAACGGTTTGACACTCCCCGATAACACCCGTGAGTGTCATAGCAGGTTGATTACACTTCTGCACTTGGCCCCCCCACCCCTATTGTTTCCCACCCACGCCATTGTCCGGCTCCTCCACACCTCCAGTCTACGCTTAGTCCGGTCGATGATGGCCGTCACTGTTCCTCGATCACGTTCATTCAACCAATAGGGCTAACCGTCAACATTCAACCAATAGGGTTAACCGTCTGACAGAACTCGCGAGGCTGTCTTCTTTTTTACCTATTCGCCCGAAAAATATTCCCAGGTAGCTTAAGTTAGCTTACGTACTTTTATGGCGACAGCCTATTATCAAAGATGTTCTTTTTTGCTGCATCGCATTTGCGCCTCTTCTCTAGCTTCCGTTTCTTCGTCTTAAATTCGCACTGCGAATTCGCAAAACGATGTATTTTCCTATTTTTTTCTGCTGCGACAAATTAATTGCCAAAAGCCATGGCAAATGGCGTTTACAGAAGTTCGACTGTTCCAAACTTTTGGAAATTTGCCACAACAACGAGAATAGATCGTTTTGCTGCACGACAGGGGCCGCACCTGCGAATTCGCAAGCGAAATCCGCACCATGTATACGGATTTTACGCCGCAAATTATTCCGACGGGCAGCATCAAGCCGATCCTGGAATGCCAGGCGGACTGACCTTCGTCTCTCTCTCTCTCCTCTCTCTCTCTCTCTCTCTCTCTCTCTCTCTCTCTCTCTCTCTCTCTCTCTCTCTCTCTCTCTCTCTCTCTCTCTCTCTCTCTCTCTCTCTCTCTCTCTCTCTCTCTCTCTCTCTCTCTCTCTCTTTCAACCTCGATATGTTCAAAACTGCGCAAAAAATTTACTTCTTTTCGGTCCACCTACACTCACGCATCCTGTCTGTCTTTTTCTAAGGCTATCGCGATCTGTCCGTCGTTTTAATACTAGGCCTGACCCCTTCGAGAACGTGGCGAGCATGAAGTGAAGAACAAATACTTGTCTTTGGCTCCCTCCTTTTAAATACTGTACTCCTTGTTCGAGTAGAAAATCGCCGGTGTCGTTAATATTTAAAACCGCAGTCCCACCTACCGGTCAAAGGCGTTTTCGTTCCAATTCGACGTTCTTTTTTTTTTTTTTTTTTTTTCATCGTAACGCAAAATCCGGCCCGGTACCTCGCATGGACATTTTCAATTACAGTTTACCCCTGATAAATATTTCACTGTTAGACTGAAAAGGGCATTTTAGAACATCGCTCTCTCTCTCCCCCCCCCCCCCCTCTCTCTCTCTCTCTCTCTCTCTCTCTCTCTCTCTCTCTCTCTCTCTCTCTCTCTCTCTCTCTCTCTCTCTCTCGCTGCGTATATCATGCTATTTTCTTTAAAGTTTGGCTTCGCTTACGTTGTCACGGAGAAGTCAGGTCAGCACTTCGCTCGAGCCTTTTCAATTACATCGTACCTTCACCCTTTGAATAATTTACACGTGCGCCGAATTTAAAGCTGTTCGTATTAATTGGTTTCTAAAGCTCGCTTCTCTCTCTCTTTTTTTTTTTGCGTTTGGCGAGTGTTTTGTTTAAGTCGCTGTTCTACATGTAGCGCGACATTCTGACCAGCACATCTCTTGACCGTGTTCAATTATACAGCCATACTTCCGACGCTTCCGAGCGCGCTGTGATTAAAAAATGACGCACCCTTAGAGCGCATCGCCATAGTTTGAAACTTTATTCGTTGGCGCTTGTCGAGGGCAGGGCACGGGTCTTTCTGAGCATCTTGGTGAATTTCAGCTCGCTCTGAAAGGAAAAAAACAAAAAAACACGCGAACCAAAAGGAATCGCTCACGCTGGGGTTCTTTCCGACATGGAGGGGAGCGAATAGGAAAGGAAAGCCAATTACGCTGATTTCAGAGATGTCTGGGAAACGAGAGTACAAGAAGCGCAGCTAATGGCGAACATAGACTGTGTCGTTTCGCAGGTCGCGTGGGGCACGTAATATTTAGTTCCGGGTTCCCGTGCGCCGAGTTTTTTCTGCCCACGCGCTCGCTTTAAATTTTGATTCATGGGGTCCCGCTAAAGAAATCATAAAACACTAGACGAGGACTCCGGGGCCGCTTAATTGCCCTGTGAGATTTATAACGAGCCCCTTATGTGTTTCTAAATGAATATGTTAGCGGGGAAATTTTATGGTGTTCTCTTTTTTTTTATTTATGCCTTTGCGTCGGGAAGATTTCGAATGGCGAGATGCAAATGGAATGAAGGGGATGAAACGGACCGTGTTGGGAGAAAAAAACAGTAGAGAACACCCTAGAGGGGGCTGGAGGCGTCGTTATAAAGTAAATTATATGGGAAAGAGGTCGGTCGCCGCCGTGCTGCATCACCTTCAGTCAACCCCCGCCCCCCCTCTTTTTTTTTCCTTCTTTCTGAGTTCACAAGCCCGCTGCTCTTGCGGCAGAAAGAGAAAAGGTCGGGGGCGGGGAGTATCGATGGATCTCAACACTACGACTAAATGTTGAGGTAAAAGCAAACGTATATTGATTTGAAAGCAAACGATAAAAAAAAATCGAAGTTTAAAGAGAAAGATTGTTAACACGCGAAGCTTTTTCCATGCAAACTGAGTGAAATCAAAGTCCAAAATCCACGCTCTCAAAGTCCGAAATCCAAACAACCAAAGCCGAAGTTCGTTTAAACTCAGCCACCAAAGTCCAAAGCCAAGGCACGCGCAACGAACGCAAAGAAAAGGCTGAGCGACCCGGATGCGATGTTGGAACGGTCATCGTCATCATCAGCGATTCTATTACAACGCGAATGAGTCTTCCAGGGCTATACGAACGTATCGTGTTTTGTGCGTAGAGACCTCCCATTGATACGTGTGTGTGAGTGACGTACCTTTGTCAAAACCCATTGTGTAAAGGTGTCTTTCCTGCAGTGCGTTTTGGCGTAAAAACATTGCCATCAGTGAAGCATAAAAAGCTTCAGTTTATGACCGTGTTCTAATGACGCAATCGCATAGACGTCAGCTTTATAACGCGTGGGACGCAGTTTCCATTCCGGCAAAGCGTTTTTTTTTTTTTCCTCTTGAGGCGCTTAGTTCTTTGGAACACCATCGCATGCTTGATGTGTCCTTGTGGAAACTCTTTGCGTAAAGGTGGCTTTCCTGCAGTGCGCTGTGGGGTAACTACATCGCCGTCAGTGAGGAGTAGAAAGCTCCGCTTTAAATCTATCGGCGGATCAAGAGTCCAGTACAGTGGCGTAGCCAATAATATTTTTCGGGGGCTGTTATGCGCCGCCGACCGGGAAAAAAAAACAAAAAAAACAAAAGGAAATATAGGTTGCGCGCAAACGCTTTTTCATTTTCTTATCTAATTTTGTGATTCTTTTTAACGTAATATACCGATGCGGACTGTGATCAGCGTGGGCGCAAAAAACGCCGAAATGCGGAGGGGACAAAGGGGGAAAATGCACCGCTCAAAAAATTTCGGGGTGGGGTGGTTCGGACACAGAAACATCCCCCCTGGCTGCTCCCCTGGACCAGTATATAATTCGAACATCCCCAGCGCCCTCCTGGTTAGAGCACTGCACGAGCCCGATTTTTAGGCCCGGCCCGGCCCGAGCTCGACGAACAGGCCCGGGCTTAGACGCTGAAGTAAATTCGTTTATTATATTTGGTTGAGTGGCCTTTGTAGCGGGAAATCAGACGGGGCATCTAGTCTGTGCAGCACGTCGTGGATTGCAATGCGAACATTTAGGGTGAAGTGGTGCACGCACTTAATTAAGCTTCCACGTCTTCTCTTCACGTCACATCGGCGTAGTAATAGCTCGTATTCTCACGTCAGAGCCCCCATCACCTGTGTTGACCACATTCTTGGCGACATCACGTGGTTGTCTCGCCCACAAGTTGGTATATGCTGAAATTCTTGATGCTGCGTTTGAATGCACGAGTACTGTATACGTGCACTGAAATGTTTTACCTGCCGTGGTTGCTAAGCGGTGCTGTTTCTCTAGCGCGTCAGTTCGACTCGCGGTCACGGCAGTCGCATTTCGATGGGTGCCACATGTAAAACACACGAGTACATAGATATTGATAAATGGAACGCGAACACGAAAATACAAACCGGAACACACAAATGTCGCGATTTCTTCCCGTGCAAGTCAAAATGACGCGCGGCTTAGGTTACAAAAACAAAGTTGGAAAATGACGCTTTCGAAATATACCAATAGCGTGTCTCATTATTAGATCGCAACGAACAGTATTTTGCAATTTTGTGTATTCTGGTTAGTATTTTCGTGTTCAAATTTCGTTTGTCCAGGTCTGTATACGTAGACATGGGTGCAGGACTCCCTGCATGGTTGTCTGATTTATTCCGTTCCCAGAAAAGGCGTTCCTTGTAATAGTATCTTTGGTATGGTATACCCTAAAATCTCATAAAATCGTATTGCAGTACATGAAATGCCATTAAAATGACAGCACATATATCAGGCCTAGCAAGAACGATGCGTACAACTGACATCAAGAAGTGCGTGGTAATAAATTCGGAACGTTATTTTTATTGCTCCTTTCTGACGCTTCGCGTCGGAAATATTAACGGCCCAGGCCTGTGGATTCAGGCCGAACCCGGTCCGGGCCCACGGGTCGGAACCCGGGCTCGTGCAGTGCTCTACTCGTGGTATCCCCAGCGATCTCGCGTTAGGTCGTAGTTTCTTAGCGGTTCGTATAATCCCCTGAGTGACAAATCGTTCGGCCCGTTTCCGGGCGCTCTTTGTTCAAGTAACGCGGTCGAAAAACGATGTTCTCGATAAGGGGCTGCGTCACTTCATCGCACCGACTCAAGCTGCGTGCAGACTCGTCGTTTGTTTAAACAGCGCTATCTAGATTACACCCCGCGCTTGTACGCAGTATACACTCCCGCCGTGGTGTGCGGGTGTACCAGCGAGCGGTTCGTCCTCCGCCAACGCCGCCTAGCGGCGGCAGCTCTGCCACTGCGAGACCACGCAGGGGCAATAAATATCAATAAGTCCCCGCCGGAGCGATTCCCGTCGGCGAAGCGAACACCCCCGCGCGCGCGTTTGGGAACTTGCTTGCTCTATATATAAGGCTGCTGTTGGCAGTGTTTTCTCTCCTGGAGGCAACGCGTCGGTCTGCGTTATATAGCGAGAATCGTGGGACAGGCCTGGATGTGCGCGAAAGCGGCCGGGAACACACGGGCCCGTAGATCGTGGGGACTTGTGGACATGATTCATTAAGCAGCGGGAAACGCGAAGACGCACGAGTCGGATGGAGGCCGTTGCTTGCTGCGCCATTTTTGTGGCTTGCTTTGTTTGGGGTGCTTTTTGTGTAGAAAGACGCGTGCTAGCGGTGTTCGTGAGACTGCGGAGAAATGTGGGCCGGCCTATACCGAGCATTTTTGTCGTCCCCGGGTTCGGCTGTCTTTCAGCCGTTCGTGTTATTCCCTTTTTCTTGTTTGTTGTGCGCGCATCGTTCTCTTGGGACATATAAAAGACAGTTGGAACGCAAGTATGCGCAGCCCCATGGCGAGATGGAATGCATGCATGTGAAGAGTTGCTTTGGTTGCATCGTACATACAAATTGCTTTTAGGCATAGAATAAGGTTTTTCGGAAATATCTTTAAAGATTTGGGGAGGGAATGTCCTGCTGTTCGTTATAAGAGATGATTCGAAATATCCGTGTTCGATATGAACGCTTTTGTCTGGGCACGCCGCACGACCACTCGATCTCGAGTGGCCGTGGTCTGGGCGTCGTTCCGGCTGCCTGTATTTCCTCCATATGCGCCACCCTCGTGTTTCTGCAATCGGCTGATACACGTGTATTTCTTGAGAATAGGAAGAATGCATTCGACCCGTATGCTCCGTTTATCCATTGAGCCATGTATACATTGGCTCCATAACGCGAGGGTTCGATTCGGTTCGATCGGTTCCATTCCGATCACGGGGAGCGTTTTTCTTCTTGTGTCATCGTCATGTGCCCGCCCATTGTGTGAAGCTGGCTTTCCTGCAGTGCGTTTCGGTTACGACACCGCCGTCAGTTAGACCAAGCTAGCTTCGCTTTAAAACAGGACACGCCGCTGGCTAACAACTGAATTTTCACAAAAAGAGAACACATCAACGATCGCTGCACGTGTCCAAAGCTAGGTCACTTATTAAAATGATTAAATTATAACATTGTGTGAATTATCACAGTAATTTTTTTCACAGTTCGATAAAGCCACGGACGGACCGTGGCTTTATCAAACCGCTGTGGAGATTGTTGATGTATGTATCTGTTCTCTTTTTGTGAAAATTCAGTTAGTCCTGTTTGTCTTTTCTTAACAGCGAAGCTGTTTAGCAAATCGTAATTTTGCGTGACCGCAGTTAAAAATACCAAGAAATTGGTGAGCACGTGCACGCGAGCGCGGGCCTAGCGGCGACCGCCCGGCAGTTAACAAAACCAAGAAAATGCCTAGCGCTCGTGCGTGCGCGCCTCGCGACGACCGACCAGCGTCCCCTGCGCATGTTCGTCAAGCCGAGCATGCCCACTTATCATATGAGGCCGCCGGGCAGTTAAAAAAGCCAAGAAACGATCGTGTGTGCGCGCCGCCCTGTGTCCCCGGCGCACGTTTATGAAGCCAGGTATACCCACTTCGGGAGATTGGGAAATATTGGCAAAAAAAAAAAAAAAAACTCCAGCGTTCGCCGTAATCGTGGCAAGACTTGCTCGGAACGAGAAAGAGACGTCATAGCGTACGCCCCTCCAAGCCGATGTCCAATGATTATCGCTTCCAAAAAAATGAAGGAAGCTCGCACTTATAGCAACAATGATAAAGTATAGGTCGTTGCGTCAGGGAAGAATAAGAAAATCGGCTGCAGTCGTGAACTTCAACTGTCGGGATGGTCGTGGTTGCGCACAGCTTCGCTACCTTCAAGTCTTACATGTTAGTGTGAGCTTCCTTCGTTTTTCTTTTTTTTTTTGTTACCCTTATTTTCTGTTTGTGTTCGAGCTGCTTTACATCAAGAAATGTTCCAATTAGCGCATCGAGTACTTTTCAACCGGTTATGGTCTCTGCTTGTCCTATCCGTACACCGAAGCGATATGCTGTGTTTCGTGCCGGGCCCACGACTTGCATAAGAAGCTGATCAGTTGCATCCCGGGTCCGCCGATACGCGGGATGCAACTTATGTAACGGTCTTACGGCTCGGTATTTTGCCTGCGAGCATGTCGCGGAAAGTGCAGGGGTAATGAGCAATATCCCCCCCGTCCTAGCCTGAAAAATGTTTACGCTTGCCTGCATGCGCCCGCGCTCGAATTATAAAAGCGCCTTCAATTAGTTTCGACCTGCGTCTATGTTATGCAACAAAGGTTGAGCGTGGTATCAGATCGCAGCATTCGGAGGACAGAAAAAAATAACAAAAAGAAGATTAGATTAGCGACAGATTAGGTGTGTTATTACAACAGCAATTACTTTTAAAGGGCAGTAGCTGTCGTAGCTGACAGGGGTAGCCGCCTGGAAGTTGTGTATGATGATCGAAATTTCTCACAGCGACTGCCCCTATGTGGTACGCCTCTTAGGCGGCGAAGTAACGACGGTTATAGCTAAACGTGTCAGCTTTAAAAGATTTTTGGCAGACTGCAAGTAAAGGCAACGTGCGGTGGACATTATTCTTTGGAAGTTCCGAGAATTATGTCCGGGAAGTGTTCTCATAGCAGTGGTTATTGGCTCGCTCCAGCAATAAGAATGAAAGGAAACAATATCTCAGAAAGACCCTCCTTGGCGGCTCAATGGCTAAGGTGTTGTGCTGCTGAGCCCAAGGACGCGGGTTCGGTCCCGGCCGCAGTGGCCGCTTTGCAGATGGAGGCGCACAGCGAAAACGCCCCCTGTGTTCGGGATTTCGGCGCACGTTAAAGATCCCCCCAAGGTGGTCAAGAGTAATCCGGTCCCCTCCACTACGGCGCTAAACCAACAAAATTCAAATTAGTATTCGAATTGAAATGTTTTATGAAGTGCCATTCTGTTGTCACGTCGGCGCGGAAGTATGCACTGCAGTAATTTTGACTTCGAACGGTCGCTTGGCATTCCTACATGCTGTCTTTACTATCGGTGGTAGATAACGCATGTGGTGCGGAGGTTTGGCCTAGACTATAACAAGAAACGTGGTGCTCCTAAAATAACCCTTCACAATTGAGTGCGGCGAAATAGCTTACCGTTCTAACCGCTTTTACGGTTCCTATAAGGACGCGAGTGTTTCTCCCCGACCGGATTATTCGTACGCGTGGTTATAACACGCCTCTCAAAAGGCTCCCTGCGAAAGGATCTTTCTGGGTCCTTCGCAGTACACGCTGTATTCCCATTGAAACGCGGAGAGCATTAGCATAAACTTGTCGCGCGGCTTCGCAAACATGCATTCGCATCTCGAGCGGCCGCCTCCTGTCACGCGTCCACAAGACCGTCGGCCGATGCTTGTATACATAGTGTCTGTCTTTTGACGGGGTTGGCTGGCTGTAGGGGAAATACTGGCGGTTCATTGTGGCTTGCCTTTAAAAGGTGCCATGGAGACAATGTGTAAGTTTGATTAGTTAGAAAAGCTGCTTTGTTGGGATATCAATATCAGTTTTGTCGCAAGCTTTAATGAAGAAATAATGGCGATGGCATGCAAGACGTGAAGCAGCGGAAACTCCCCAGCTATTTTCCGGTGATTTCGCCATGACATCACTAAATCTTGTTTTTGCGATTGGCGGCCACCGACCGAAGCCGCCGCCAAGAAACTTGACTGGACGATTCTAGTGAGGCCTATAGTACCGTGTGACCGTATCGCTTGGAGGTTGACGCGCAGTTAACAGACCGATAAAAAAAATCCCGGGCCATCTCCGCTGACGTGAAACATGGGGAGGGGTGAAACATGCAGTGTATGAATGTGTATTCTTGGCGGCTTGGCGTTTTCGCCCACGGAGATGAAACCGTTAGGGGGTAGAGGTATACAGCTTTGCTGTAAACGTCTCTGGTCCTTGAAGCACGAAGCTCTCTAGCGCGAGGCGTAAACAAGGGGCCCGGTGTTTTGGTGCCGTGACTACATGAGGCGACGGTTACGACGACGACACGAGACGCCGACAGTCCCAGACTCTAAGGAGCTTTGCCCCCTAAAATGGTTTTAGGGCCGGTCCTTAGCATGTTACGTCAGCCCCTATTACGTAACTGTAACTAAAAGAAATTGAACGTTTTTTATATTTCTTGCGTTTTTTGGTTCAAGAAACTTCTTTCGTGGTTGGGGTGGATGTGTGTGTCAAAGGCTGCTAATTCTTTCAAATGAAACAAAGTTCTATTTTGGCTTCATGGCCCCTGTAAAGGGGGCTCCACAACAACCACACGTGTGCTGCGGTGGAGGTAGCAAAACGTAATTAAGTACTAGTTGTATAGGGAAACCGTTGCAGCGGTGGCCAATAATTACAGCGATAATCTGACATAATTTATGCCCGGTGAAGCACAAGCTGCAAGGCGAGCCACAGCTGCACGTTTCGTGTAATCGTCTGGTCAGTTTCGTTCTCTCAGCGAAGACACGTTAGCGATCCGATCGAACCCTGGCATCTTCGCCGTCTTGCGTAATGCTTCTTTTTCGGCGATTGCCGCCTAACCTCTGCGATCTGTAACTGATTGCGAAAGTTCTCGTCGCCGTGCCAGCTTGACAGGTACACGTTCCCCCCACTTCGTTCTCCTTTCGACGCGTTCTATTTTTTATCTCCCTGAATTAACCAAACCATCGTAACTTTTTTCCCCCCGCCTTCGTCCGTACGTGTTCTCGGGACGGCAGTCTTATTGCGCGCGTTGTTTCCCAGCCATGTATCGACGCAGACCGTGGAGGAAGAGAGGGCCCGTTCGCCTCAGGCGTGGTCGTCGTCGCCGGGCGTTCGGAAACACCTGGCGAGCTGATATTGGCGCCTGTGCTCCCGCCGAGGGAAGGAGCGCGCGCGGGGAGTGGAAAGTGCTCGAACACGATTGGGACGCGAGCGCGCGTGGCCCCAGGAACAGCAGCAGCACTCGAGGCGCGCGCGGCGTCTCCGACGTGCGCGGGAACCCGAATCCCCTTTTCCCTAAAGCGCTTGCGACGACGCTGCCGCGGTGGTTGTAGCAGTAGCAGCGAAGAGAGACCCTGCTCCCTCTTTCCCCCAAACCTCCCCATCCTCATCTCCACCGTTGCGTCCTTGTTCCCCTTTCGCCGCTTCCGCCCTGCCCGCGTACTTATACATTTCCCGAAAAGGAAGAAACGCCTCCGCGGTTCTTTTTTTCTTCCCCCGGTTCGGCTGAATTGTGCTCGCTCTCCGAAAATTTTGTTTGAGCGCCCCCTTTCAGGGAGGAAGGAGCTCCCTTCTTCCCTCTTTTATTCCCCATTTTTCTGCTACGTGGATCGCGACGGCCCTTTCTTAACGCCCGCACACACGCATCTCTCTCTGGTGGTGGTGCTAAGGCGGCACGGAGGTGCGATACGTTTCTTCCCCGTTTTATTCCCCTAACGCGCCGCCGCACACACGCGCTTTCATTGTTTCGTACCCGTCCGCGCGTGCCCGGCTCTTCCCGACCGAGCCGGAAGCGCTGCCGTCTCGTCGTTGCGCCCTCCCCACCGCTTCCTTGTGTCGCGCGAGTCGATGAGTCACGGGCGGCGCGCCTTGGGGCCCGACGACTCCTCGGCGCCTACTTCGTCGTCGCGCGGCAAATATGTACGCGCGTCTCTCTCCGGGGGATTTGCGCGATGCTTTTCATCCCCCGAAGGAGCGCTTCGGGGGCTCCTCGCCCTCGCCTTCGCTTGCCGTGCTCGCAATCCCGAAATAGCAATGCCGCGTGCACGTCTTCTCTGTGACGCGCTTTCGGCTGATGGGGCGTCGCGGAAGGGACGTGCTTAGCGCTGCAGGCGGAAGGGGGTTGTTAGGGCATAAGGCGATTGCGTCTTAGTTGGGACGACTTCCTAATTTCTTTTTTCTTTGGAGCTGAGCTGAAACCCTGCTGCTTTCCCGGAAAAGGGAATTAGGGAAGGCAGATAAAAGCGGCAGCGGGATTCCTAGAAGCGCGGAGAGAGAAAAAGGAAGAAAGTAGAGAAAGCTGTATCACATTATTTGTAACGTACATACGCGGAAGTTTGAGAATTCTTTTTTTTATATTGGTCTCAGTTAACTTTCTGCTTGCCAAAAAAATAGAATTTGGGAAAAGGCGTGAGTGAAATTCCTGAAAGTTTAAAGCGATAAAAAAGGAAGAAACTAGGGAAAAAGTGTGTTACACTATTTGTGCTCAAAAGTTCGGACTTTGAATTTTTCTTTCATTTGGAGCTAATGAAATGGGCTGCTGGTCGTAAAAGGGAATTGGGAAGAAAACTAAAAGTTGGGAGTGCGAAATCGGAGAGTACTAAGTTGTAGAAAAAAGGCAATAACAGAAAATAAGTGTTTGCTACAATGTTGGTAGCAGTATGTGTAACACTATTGCAACTATTTGTAACAGTATGCGAGCATATGTAGGGGGCTTCTTTTTAATTTTGTGTTCATTTGTAGCTAATGAAACCCTGCTGCTTGCCAGGAAAGGGGAATCAGGAAAAGAAAATAGAAGCTTGGGAACCCTGGAAGTGGGAAGTGATAAAAAAGGGATAAAACTAGAAAACAAAACAGCATGTTTTAATACACAGTTGGTTACAGGATGTGTGAGAAACACTACACAATGAAGTAGTTGCTAGTTAGCAATAAGCAGCAGTTGTGAAGTCATTGCTCAAATTATATTTAGTTGATAGTGCCAAGTTAGTAAACAAGGACATTAGGGCTGGTGTGTGATGAGATATAATTAGTACATCACTTCCTTTGCACCAACAGCGGCACCATGCTGTCAGTGCTGCCTACTTGTGGGTGCATTTTACGTTGCTCAAAGCAAGAAAAGGATTGTTTCTGCCCTATTTCATCAGTATGTTTTTGTTCCCTGCTACTTTTTTTACTGCGTCCGAACCAAAGTGACACCATTGACCTGCCTCTCAATCTATGGGTGCTGGCTGGGTGCCAAAGTGCATATGTTGGTGAGGCATGCCTGTAGAGGAGAATCTTCCTGTTTCTGAAAGACAGCCCTATAGTAACAAGCTGAAATCTGGTGCTTGTTAGCAAACCTTATTGAACACATGGGTGTAGGGGAAAGCATATCAAGTTAGTTATTGTCATAATGATGGTCATCGTCAGCCTGCTTTACATCCACTGTAGTACGACGGCCTCTCCCACTGACTTCAAACTGCTCCTATCTTTCGCAGTCCAAATCCATTCATTCATTTTCTCATTTCATCCTTTATTAAGTTATTTGGTCCCCTGCTTCTAGTGCCGGTCTCTCATTAGCCATTCGGGCTATTTTACCATCCTGGTTGTGTCCCGGCTGCTAGTTTTCTGCATTAAATGTGCAGCCCAGCTCCACTTCCAAAAAAAGAGCACACTGGCTGGGATTGCTTAAAATTTAAGCATACTGTGCCCCTGTCAACATTTGTGCAAATGAAATTATTCCCTTTAGTTGAGAGTGTGTATGCATGACTGCGAGTGGTTATTTACATTGCAGCCATATCGCCCACGGATGTTCAACTGCTAGTGCTCATTTGTCACAGCTAAGTCCTAGAGTAAAAGATTGTTCAACTGCGACTGGTTATTTGATATAGTGTAGTCCCAGTGTCCACCAGTACAGTCCCAGTGTATACCAGTGTTCCCCTTCTGGTGGTTATATCAAGCTACAGTGTGGCAACCTTGCCCACGAATGTTCATCTATTAGTGGCTATCCCTCACAGTTCATTCCCAGTGTACACCAGTGTCCAACCGTTACAGGTTACTTGCTATAGTGCAGTCCCAGTGTGATCCAGTGCCGTCTAGTGTGCACGTTTGTGCACACTGGTGGTACGCTGCAATTTCTCAATTCACTCTTTTTCTTGCAGGACACCGAGGTGCTGACGACGTGGCTCAAGAACCTTCACTTCGAGGAGTACACGCACCTGTTCCTGCAGGCCGGATACGACATGCCAACCATATCAAGGATGACCCCAGAGGTAAGTGTGGTGGGCAGGCCAGTTCTAACAAAGGATAACATTGTCGGGCTAGTTGGTACTACTTGGCTGAAAAAGATGTAGCAGCACGAAAAGTTCATGAAAACTTGCAAAAACGCACAGGACAAATGCTGTCGTGTGTGTTTTCGTAAGTGTAAGTCAACTTTTCACGTTGTCGTGGTTTTGCTTAGCCAGTTTTAGTAGCTTTGTATTTCACGCAGTTTGCATCGAAACGTGATAACTCTTAAAACGAGTGGTACTTACTGAAATTTTCGTTTATGTTTTTTTTTTTTTTTTTTTTTTTTTGCTGTGATGGGTGCCTACCGGACCAGTAATCATATAATGGCACATTAGGCGGTCGGACACAGCCTAAATAATTTTTTACAGCCTCGTTTATTTGTCCCTTTCGCACAGTTTTGTTACTGAAATATCGAGCCACTGCCCACCAGAGTATTGCATATTACTGTTGTTTGTTTCATTCTAGTGTTTTCCGATTATCATTTGTTACCACAGAACACGTTACGTTCTGGGCGTACACAGCCAGCAGATGACAGTGCAGTGTACATCAAGTGATGAAAAAAAAACTAAGGGGATACTGGTAGATCGATGAGGTGATGCGATGGAAAATATTTTAAGGGCAAAGAATTGCTCATTACAACACAAAATAAGAGTATTTCGGAATCCCAGCAAAGAGAGAACGAAAGGAATTTTTGTGCTGAGGATGAATATGGCTTTTATTTGGGCCAGCACTTTGAGGTTACCCAGCGAATGACACTGCGTGGAATTAATTCCTGGAGTTCTTTTTTTTGACCCTTGACTTTTGGGACGCGTGCAGGACCTGACAGCCATTGGCATCACGAAGCCAGCCCACCGGCGGAAGCTCAAGTCGGAGATCAGCAACCTCAACATTTCAGACGGGATTCCAGACTACAAACCGGTGCGTGCCTTGCTGGGCAACCCACACTTTCCAGTCGACCATATGAACTCTGTTTTGGCTATGTTCTTTGAATCTCAGAACCTCGACGGAGTGGTATATGTTTTTAATTCTGGGGATGCCTGCTAGTCACTGTGACTGTAACAGCTTTCCTATCACTCATATGTGCTGTGACAATAGCTGTTGTATGTTTAATCCTCAAATGTCCAATATTTCTTCATATTCACTGCAAATTCTGGCACTAGAATTTATGCTGTCACTTTTTCCGATAAAAAACAACAACAAAACAAATTATATATATATATATATATATATATATATATATATATATACTAGCACCGCCCCTCGACCACCGGGGGAGACATAGAACGTCTTTTTTTGCGGTGGCCGCTGGAAAAAAGACGTTCTACGTCTCCCGCGGTGGTCGAGGGGCGGTGCTAGTTGACCGTCCTCAGAACATTTGTAAATATAAACCCCCCTGGTAAAAGTCAAGAGAGGAGCCGCTGGGGGATAGCATAATTGGTCAGTGCACCGCACGCGTTATGCGGAGATGTGGGTTCGACTCCCGCTCCTGGAAAAAACGGCGGATTTTTTCTCGACCAGCAGAAAACAAAACTAAACAAATTGGCAGAAAAATGAAAACAACAGTGCAGGAGAGAGTAATCCACACGCTTTCTTGCTGTCTTGTACCCCTGGCAGTAATGAGCCAACACCTTAGTCTGACCAGAACTTTCAACGTTTGAAACATGTTCAGATGCAGTAATCGTACGGTCATAATAACAGTAAAAAAATGTCCACATGTAGTATTAACAGCGCAGTGCCCTGATTCTGTATGTGGTGAAACCTCAGTCCTGTCAGCTGGTGTAACAGGAGACGTGTTCTGATGTATGTAATCCATCTTCCTGGCCGCCAGGGTTTTCTTATGTGCAGTCTATTATTAATTTATCAACTAAGGTCACACCGCATAAATTTTTGAGTGTAGACAATCTGTCTATCTCATGTACAAACAAGATTCCAGCAACTAGTGCATGTTTTAGGGGCAAAGCCCCTTAGGGGGCTGGGGCTGTTGGCGTCTCCTGTTGTCGTCGTTGTTGTAATTGTCATCTGATGTAGTCATGGTACTACAGCACCGGGAAACTCGTTTCTGCCTCATGCTAGAACGTAACACGTACTAAACAAATACCGGGACGCTCGTTTACGCCTTATGCTAGAGAGCTTCGTGTTTGAAAGACACGAGACTTTTACAGCAAAGCTGTATACCTCTACCTCCCAACAGCTTCGTCTCCGTTGGCAAAAACGCCAAGGTACCAAGAATACACTTATACACTGCATGCTTCTCCCCTCGCCAGGTTTCACGTTAGTGGAGATGGCCCAGGACGTTTTTGGACCATTATTTCCCTTTTTTACTCACCTATTAATTGTTTTTAGCGCACTGTGGCTGTACTAATTCACCAAATAGTTGGCTGTTAGGAGTGGTGTTTGATGTGATTCGTGACATGTCCTTTCCTTTTGCACCCTCATCACTTGCGTGCAGGACAATCTCCTGACGTGGCTGAAGCTCCTGAGGCTCGAGCAGTACTACGGCTCCCTGTGCCAGCAAGGGTACACCACGGTGGACAGGGTGGCCGACCTCACCTGGGAGGACCTGGAAGACATCGGCATCCAGAAGCTGGGTGGGTGTTCTCCACCAGCTGTTCTGTATTTGGAGCCAGTCAGGCTGCCAACGCAAAGGGAAAACAAGAATCAAAAGATGGGTTACCTTACAAATAATAAGTTAGGCTTGTTTATAATAATAATAAGTTAGTCTTGGAGGGATACAATCTCGCGCTTGCCTGAGCTGGCATCCTCTCAGGTTTCTGGCTACAACCTCCACTATCATCGGTTGTATTTCTTGTCTAGTGTTGGCAATCTGGTTCCTGGCTGAACTGATTTCAACCGAGACTGCCCAGCCCTACACGCAAGCCTTAGCGCTTATGCTGGCTGGCTGATGGATTTGGAAGAATAAACTTAGCTAGCTGTGCACTGTCACAGTCTTTACTTTTCAGCGCACTTGCTCTTGAGAGAGAGTACCAATCCCCATCTAAGACAAAGCAAGTGGGCAAACCAATTGACACACTGTATGTGCAGGCCACCAGAAGAAGCTGATGCTGGCCATCAAGAAAGTTCGCGACCTCAACAGCGGGTCGCGGCAGGCGATGCACTACGGGGACGCACGGCACTCGAGCGTCGACATGGGCCAGCTGCTGGCGGCTAGGCCCGGTTCACACGGTGCGTCTCTCTCTCTCTCTCTCTTCTCCCCCCCTCTCTAGGGTGTGCTTTTGTCTGCGTGCGTGTGTTGTTAGCGGAGTGCCGCCATTGACATGCCACCCATCTAAAGCTTAGCTTGGTAGACTGTCGTCATGCTCTTGAAGGGGGTTTAGTGTCAGTGCACCTGTTCCTCTGCTAGGATAATGTGACTTAGTGCTCGTTGAGAATGTGGGTGTCTCATTATTTGTCAAAGGCTTCTTAAGTGCACAGAACTTTAGGGGATCACCTGGTCGTCGTAGCTCGCTGTAACGCTCCAAGATGTCAAGCGACTGCCGGAATCAGGCGGCACAGTGAGATAACGGACCCAAGTAGAGTCCGGCGTACTGTCGTAGGGCGTCCCGCAGAGGCTTCAAAAACCAAGCGGTGTAAATAGTCATAACCGTTCGCAACTCGTGAACCGCTGGTGCTTGTCATACATCTCCTCATTGTTTAGTGCAAAGAAAACTGCAGGCACATTTGAGGCAAAATATATGTAATTAACGGCAGCGCCTGTGTTCATTTAGTAGTCGGAAACGCTCGTTGGGTTGGTTATTACGATAGTAAGCGCAAAAAAGTGGCAGTGCAATGGCGGCACGTGGGGGAGGAAAAGCAAGCACCAAAAGAACAGAACTCCCGCTGGCACAGTTTCAGGTAGGGGGCGCGAGAACTGCGAAGGTGGGAAATTCGAATTGCATTGGATGGAAACAGAGAGTGGATAACGGTGCTACAGCCATTATGGCAAACCACTGCTCTGCACTTCCAACAGCTTTCACGTTGAGCAGAACGGCTTTAATTTTTAAGGTTTACCATTTACTGCCCTGCAGTTGCTCCATACTTTATCCATGTCTGATGTTTTTGGAGTTGCATGTAGACAGAAGAAGTGGCCATTTATTTTTTGTCAGTTTGCACTATCTGTGAGCATTTCTCTACGTGCAGAAATAGGCTGTTGCACTTGCAACTAGGTACAAGTATCCAAAGTATTCTAGAGCATATCTTATCGAGGAAAAGTGCAGATATAAATAACAGGCGCACTATAATTTGGTGCCAAGCACAGAACATTCTAACAGCTCAGTGCCACCAACGTCATTATTTCATAACTTCGTCGTACCGTTTGTATTTCACTGCAGTTTTCTGGTAGATTTTTGTCATCTCCACTAAAGCACTTGCTTACCATTGGCTCTTGTTGCAGATGACCAATACCAGCTGATTGCCACGTACACTACACACGTTCATGTGGTGCCCAGAGATTTAACGCTGCGGTGTTCCCTCGCAGTTCCGGTACCGCTGGGCCACCCGTACCAGCAGGGCGTGCCGAGCGCGAACCACCCGCCCCCTGAGGTCGCGCACGCCAACGCGGTGCCGCCGCTGAGGTCGGACGGTGACCCGAGCTTGCCTCAGCTGAGGACCTTCAGGCAGCAGTCGCCTCCGCGGATGGCCACGGGGAACTTCTACCGCGCGGGCAGTGGCGACAGCCTCATCCTGCAGCAGCAGCACTTCAGCGGGCCGGCCTTCCACCAGCCCGCCGCCGGAGTCGGGGAGCACCACCTGTACCAGCACGACTTCGTGTCGATGCAGGTGAGGAGGGCCAGTCCCACCGGTCTCGACTTGCTGCGAGGCCAGGTGTCGCAGCTACAATGCCGTCGTTAAGGAAAAGGACTACATTTACATCACATCGCAGACAGAACTTGTCTGATAGTCGCCATCATTCGAGGAGGTTCGAGGAATAAGGGATTTAAATGGACCCTGCAACACTTTTGTCAACTTTCTTCGAAATTTTGGTTGCTTGCACAACGTAGTCAATAAACACACTCATTACTTTGAATTACTGTCGACAGAAGAGCATAACCGGGGAAGGCTGATGTGCTACTTGCTGCCATGATGTAAAAACAAGGGTATAACAGACTTGTGACTTTGCCGAACTTGCATTAACCATTGCGACCGCCACCGCCGCAGCGGCTTGGCAGCTTGCGAATGTCGGCACGGCTTGAATTATACCTGTACATTCACAGTTGTTTATGACTTATGAAAGTGAGCGTGCAAAGAAAGATTTTGTGTTTCTTTGAGAGCTTGTGTGCGCAGTTGTTGTTCTGTTGTACGTCATGTGACTCTTGGCACATCCACTCAGTCACTGTTGACATCATCTCTGCTGGGCAGCTGATAGCTTCATTTTTTTATTACTTAAGCGATTATTTTCAAGGTAGTGACCCAGAGATAGGTATATTCATTTTCTGCGGATGACAATCTATCTATTTAGACCAACTTTCGTTTTGTCTTTGGTGTCCCTTTAAAAATTGGAGTGTACTTAAGGGAGAAGGTTGTGCCAGTGACTGGTATAAGAGCTGCAGGTCAATGTTTGCTTGCTTCGTTTTTTTAAAGCAAAGTCATCCACCGACGTTTAGCATTATATGACACACTTGGGCCTTTATGGTTAGCCAACTTACCTTCTTAGAATGCCCCAGAACACTCCCTGGGGTACCAACTTCTGCAGGTAACCTTTTGCTACCGGGAGATCACTCTAGCCGTTTCTGGCCATCTAGACTGGAGGAAAAATTGGCTGCTGTTGTAGCCAGTCAAGTGGACAGCTCTGCAGTCAGCTCTGCAGTACAAGAAAAATTGTCGCAGCTTGCACTAAGGGTGCAAGGCTGGAGAAACAGCACAGCTGGTGGCCCCTCTCCTTTCGTCGGAAACCCAGCTGTTGCAGCTCACACGGATTTCTGAACTTGCCACTGAAAGCTCTCCATGACTGGCAGGCCAGGATCATTTTGTCCGCAGCCTTTCACGTCTCTCCTTAAGTTAAGTGGACTGCATTAGCATGCGCTAGAAACCATGGCAACCAGCGTCGCAAACTCTATGTGAACTGGCGAAGAGAACAGCACGCGAGGCGTCACACCATGAAGACTGGGCAGAGTGTTCTCGAAGGTCGAGCTGGCCGACGCCGGGTGTTCCTCGCGAGGCACACGCTCACGCGTGCTCCCTTGATATTTTTTTTTTTTGGTAATGCTATACGCCAGAACTAAAAGCTTAAAAAGCTCTGCTGTTACAAGAATTGGGTGCTAAACAGGCGAGAATAAAAGTAGACACAAATGGCACGTACAGGTGCCTGTATATGTCGTTCGTGTCGGGTTTCATCCTCGTCTGTTTAGCGCCCTATTCTTTTTGCTGCAGGGATGAACCAACTAGCTCAGCAAGTTCTGTGAAGTGAGTATAGTCAGTTGTGTCTTAGTCATCTCTGCTTCACTCTCACCCCCGCAATCGTGCCGCAGGTTCGTTCTCCCAACCGGGGCCGGTCCCTCGAGAGCCTGGAGGACGGCGGCCCCGCGTACCAGAGCCACTCGCCGTACCAGCCACAGTACCAGCAGGGGTACCACCACCACAACCTGCCGCCGTACCACCAGCCACCCCAGCCGGCCCCACAGTCGGACTGGTACCACATGGTGAGCAGCTGGCGGCAGCACGGCTACGACACCGACTCGGAGGTGGTCCGGCAGGTGGCTTCTCACGGATACGACTATGGCTACGAGCCGGACGGCACCGCCACCCTGCACCGACCGCGCGGGCTCGTCAAGCCCAGGCCGGTGGCCAAGGTCAGTACCAGTAAAAATAATAATAGTTAGCAGGCACTTGCAATGGAGCGTGGAGTGTGGCTAGTCTGTCGCCCAAACCACCCAGGTGAAAATATATATTTTTTGTAGCTGGATTATTGAACCACAAATTTCTTCTAGCTAGAAATAGGCAGAATTTCTAGCTAGAAATTCAGTCTCTAGCTCATTTCTAGCTGGATTGAGATTTTGTTCCGGCTGGTCGCTATTTCAGCTAGCATCTGTCAGTCCAGCTGGAAGAAAAAAATCCTGCAAGCTGGAAATAATTGTTTCTAGCTAGAGTAAGAATTTTTCTAGTTAGAAGTTGGCAATTCCAGCTAGAATGTATAAATATAGTCAGAAATGAAGCTGGAAATTATGATCTCTTGCTAAAAATGCTCTATCCATTTTCATGGGGGCAGTTTTCAGTTTTGCATTAGCACGGCGTGTTGTCACAGTGACGAAAGCACGCAAAAAACAGCACACCAGTTGACCGCAGCGCCCTCTCAGCGCATTCACCGCGTTTGAAATTGAGGCATTTTTGAGAATTAAATTGCTGTTCTAATAACTTCCGATTGTAAAATTATTTATTCGCTTACTTTTATTGCTCGAATAATTTTTCTAGGTACTAAAAGGGAAATAAATATTAGCATCGTCTGCTTGCATGCAGATTTTAGCTGTGGTCGTCTGCTCTCTGATGTGAGCGAACGATCAGAAACAAGCACAGTACTGCTTTCAGTTTTCAATATTCCTAAATAAACTTGTTCAGACATGAAAACATATAAAAAAAAATGTTAGAAAAAGCTATCGAAAAAGCAATTTAGCTTGGAAAAACGTTTTGATACCAAAAGGGCCGGTACACTGTGAGAGCGGTTCAGTCTACTGGTGAGCTGTCTGCCCGTGGCTTTTATCACAAAGAGCACCCTGCTGAAGGCCTCAGAAGGCAGGCTAGCCACGGCTATCAGAATAATGGCAGTAGACTGGAAAGGCAAAGTAGGGAGCACGTTAGGGTGTCGTAAATGGGGCAGTTTGTTTGCCTTCTGTTGTTTTTCCGTTTTGATTCATCTTTTTGTAAATACGTATGACTCCCATTAGGATAATCCCAGTTATTTTTCAAAGGAACACTTTTGTCCTTTGTCATTGTCATTGTCGCCTCGAAGCTGTAATCTTCCGTAACCGTCACCAATGCCCAGATGCTTTTAATGGGAGCCTACTGTTATTCACTGAGATAACTCTTACTTTGGGCCATATTTATCGAGTTTTTGTATATGGATTCCCTGTGAAACTAATAGTTTGTTTATTATTTTGAGGTATATTCCATATCTATCATTTTAGGAACCTGTCACTTGCATGTTCTTGTTCTCAAAAGTCTTTGATACTTGCCTAGCTTTTGTTTTCAGTGCAAGTAAGCCGGCTTAAATTGACGAGAAATTGTTTTTTCTTTATCTCTGAAGTGGCTCGGAGGCTGATTATACTGTTCGTACCATAGTGAATCCCTGGGCTTGAGTGCTGAATTTTAGTTGTGGGTTCTTCAAACACTGCCAGCAGTTGTCTCGTGATGCGGGCATACTTTTAATCGAGGGGCTGTTTTAGGGCTGGCCCTGATATAACTGTCTCTGCTGGTATCGTGTCGCGCTCCCTCCCGAGTAGGTTTCTTTGCTCTCAAAAACCTGTTCCTAGCGTAAAAAATGTTAAACAAAAATCAAAAGAAGGTCCTAAGGCCGTGATATTTTGATATAAGACGGCTTATACTGCCCCTGAAATAATGTCTTCCCAGCAATGCATTTGTGCATACAGGTGAAGCCAACTTAGGTGGATCGGTGGACGAAAAGCAGAGAGGGGAATATTGCCTAGGACAGTTACCACCTGTAACAGGGAAAAGAAAGTATTTCGGGCCTAATAAGCTTTAGTGCCTGCCCTAAGTAGCGCTAGTATTAAACCAAGAGTGTAAAACATGGTTATATTAGTCCCTTTTGGTAAGATGACATGTCATCACCCCGCTTCAAAGGGGAAACCAATAGGAATCATCATCATCATGTAAGCTGGCTTCTCGACATCATGTGTTGCCCAGTGAAGCGTGAAAGCCATCTAGGGAGGGAGCATGATTGCAGAAAACGGTTCGAACTGTCGTGTTATCGAAAGTATCTCGAAACAATTTATATGGCTGTTAGCTGCCAAGGTGATTCTGCCATTACGCTCAGCTTCATTTACTTCTCACAATTGGTTAGTTCACAGTGAAGTTGCGAACAATACGGAATTACTGTGTGCTGTCAATACATGGCTATCTATGGGTGGGTATGGTTATGGAAAATGGCTGTAACTTGTTTTACAGGAACTATCCGGAAACAAATTATGTGACATTTAGCCACCAAGATGACTCTGAGGCCTCATTCACACAGCCGTCACCTTCTGCATCACAGCGCCATCACGTCAAAAAACCGCAGCGGAGACGTAACGGAGTAGCGTTCGTACTGGAGCTCTCCGTCAGTGCACGGCGTCGTTTGCTTAGTGATCAGTTTAGCCTAGAATTGAGCGTGCTTACTCTTCAAAGTAAAGAAAATGTCGTGATATATAGATACAAAGTGAGTATAATTGCTGTAATACAAAAATAAATAATGGCTTAGATTTTTAGGTGTGCTCACTTTTGGCTAAATTCAGCTGTGAAATTTAAGTTTTCTGATTGGCTGGTTTACTGCGGGGCGTGGTCCCATTGCGTTGAAAGAACGGAAACGTAGAGCTTGGCTGCCCATCGCCGTCGCACCGTCTTCGGCGAGAAATCGCCCAAAAAACCATCTGCCATGACGGAAGACGGTGACGTGACAGTGACATGATGGGGTGAAAAACGGCTGTGTGAATGATGCCTGAATGATTACCTAGCACAGCTTCACTGGTCACCCTTCTTCACATAGTGAAAGGACACTGAATGTTGTGCGAGAGGGGTGCACGGATTCACTTTTCCACGCCGACGCCGCGGCTGCGTGCAGGTGGCAGCGCGGGCGCTGCTGGACAGCCCCGACCTCGACTACGACCCCAAGGACATCGACCCCAAGCTGTCCTCCGACTGGCCGGACACGGGGGGAGGCGGGGGTGCCAAGCGCAGCCCGGCCCCGACCCCGCCCAAGCGCACAAACTCCATCCGCCGGCAGCAGGAGGCCGACATAGCTGAGACGGCCTTCGCCACCTGCGTACAGAGCCTCACGTCCAGGTGAGCTCCCAGTGGGGGCCACAGGCTGTCCCGGACAAGAAAGGCGGCCGGGCAGCTAGATAATGCTGTTGCACAAGCACTTAGTTTCAGGTTAAGCTAGTCACATCCATTGCGAGAAAAGAAACTGCACAAATGCTGCAATTGGAATTTCACTGCACAGCTTTCATTTCATTATCTCATCCATCAGGTGCCGTTATTATTGCCTTCACTAGTGCAGCCGCAAAGCTTTGTAATCCTTGTTGGTGTTAAGGTGAGATTACCTGGTCGCTCATCCACACGCACTGCAATTGGTGTTTCGTCTCCTATGTATTTTCGTTCCCCAGTCTAAATTAATTTATGCATAAACAGGCATCTGTATGAGTACGTTATGCATAACAGGACACAAATACACACTTACTTTCATTTAAACCGTGAACCTTGTACATGTACAGATATTTTACATTGAATTGGTGTTTGAATGTGCTGATAGCATGTTTGTAGACTCGCCATTTTTATAGCAGGCATGTGCTTGTGGCACGGTGCACCATGTTTACGTAGCGTACATGCCAATCGGCACGTTTACATGCGGCTGTGGCTCTCTCCCTCGTCTCGTTCGCAAGTTCGAAGCGATCCGCTTGCAATACTTCTGGCCGAAGGTGCTGGATTGTCGGAGATGAAAATGAGAAGAGGGAAAGAGCCACGGTTATACGTAAACACACTGCATGGCACACACGCTACATAAACCTGGTGCACCACGCCACAGGACTTGTGCATTCAGTGCTTATCCCAGGTGAAAATAATGTTTTTTTTTCTAGCTGGATTATTGAGCCAGAAATTTCTTCTAGCTAGAAATATTCCTAGCTAGACATAGGCAGAATTTCTAGCAGGAAATTTAGTTTCTAGCTCATTTGTAGCTGGATGGAGATTTTGTTCTGGCCAGCAGCTATTACTTCCAGCTAGCATTTGTCAGTCTAGCTGGAAGGAAAAAAAAAAAAAACCTGCAACCTCGAAATAATTTTCTCTAGCTAGACTAGGAATTTTTCTAGTTAGAAGCTGTCAACTCCAGCCAGAATCTATAAATATAGTCAGAAATGGAGATGGAAAGTATGATTTCTTGCTAGGAATGCTCTTTCCATTTTCACGGGGGATATTCTTCACGGTGTGCTGCTCCCTGAAACACAGATTCACCATGGCGACGACGCGCGACGAGCCACCCCTGCCTCCGCCTCCGCCACCGGCGGCAGCAGCCCCGCCGTCGTCGCTGTTGTCGTCATCCGCGGGAGCAGACGAGGAGGCTCCGCAGGCGCCCTTGCCCCCTCCGCCTCCTCCAGCCATGTCGACCCCCAACTCGGCCTCATCGTCAGACGGCGAGCTGTCGCCCAGCGGCACCCTGATCCGCCGGAAGGACTCCAACGGGTCCAGCGTCTCGTCGGAGTCCCTCCCGTTCGCCTGTGAGAACGTGGGCACCATCAAGCAGCGGCCCGGGGAGCAGCCCCCGCCCCTGCCTCTGCACGGCACCCAGCAGCAACTGCCTCCGTCTTCGGGAGGAAGCCCCTCCTCGCCCCTCGCTCCCTCCGTGGGCAGCGACGGACTGGACAAGCCGTTCCGCCGGAGCAGCCCCCCGACGGCAGCGGAAGTCCGGAACAGTCCACCCGAGGAAGTGCCCGTCAGAGGTGCGTGTCGTGTCGGCCCTCTCGTGCAGTGTTTTTGAAGCGCCTGGTTGCGTTCTCGTGTCTGCAATGTGTGCATCGCTGGTTTTTTTGCAGATGTGCCCCGGAACTCGCCACCATCGTCGCGTGACAAAACCATGGCACAGAAGCCCTCCGTTCCCCCTCGCCCCATAGACAAGTGAGTCAATGCACCTGCAGCATTAACGAGTTTATTAGCTTGGTTCATTTGTGGTGGAAACACAGTTGGTATGGTGCCTATGCCATACTGTCGTGATTGATTTGTATGCATTTCTTCCTTTTAAGTTCGCCCTAAATGCCCTCTCTTTTGCAATGCTCCTTACACAGAGTATTCTTACTTAATTCTACTAGTGGTGATGGCTTACAGTTAGATAGAGTTACAGTTAGATACAAAAGATAGGGATATCCTAAACATGACTAACTCACATCGTGTCATCGTAATAGCTTTTGGGATGACCACGGCGGACGATATGTCATCTCTTTTTTTCAAACTTCAGGAATAAAATAAGGCACTAGAATTCAAAACTATGAACCAGATCCCGGAAGATTTTGGTTTTGGGAAGAGAAACCTTTTTTGGGGGGAAGTCATGTCTTTTCTAAATAGTGAAAAATATTTCTCTAGGGGCCCAAAAAAGTTGCCGTTAGTAATTCGTGTCTCTTGTAATGATGTCTCTTTTGTGCAATGTTGCTAACATAGCAAACATAAGAAATAGGGTTACCACCTTTCCCTGAAAAAAAAACGGGCCTTCCGGGGGGGGGCGAAAGGGGGGATATGTGTTGAAAAAAGACGCCATGATTTTTAACATGCAGTGTCATTTATTGTAGTGTTTTCTTAGAGAGAAATCAACATAACATTTGTACTGAAAGTGATTGAGAGCTTGGTTAATCGCTCTACATGTGCTTCAGTGAAACGTAACCGCAATTGCTGACCGCGGCGGTAGAATTTCGTTATTTTGTTCTTCCCTTAGGTCCCCCTCCATCTGAGGCAGCGCGCTCGCCCTCGTATTTTCTCTGCTCGCGTGTCTTTGCGCAGCTTGTCGACACGTATTTATCGTCTTAGTTGTTGAATTGACGCTTGTAAAACGCCAAAACGGACATAATCACGGCACAAAAGCCAAAAAACCGGCTGATGACGGCCGGTTTAGATATGGACCGGCAACCGGCCCGCTGTTTAAAAACCGGTCGGGCCGGTCCAAAACCGGGAAGGTGGCAACCCTAATAAGAAAACCAACCAAAAGTTTCCTGTAATAGTGTCTCTTCTAGCAAGGTTTTACTGTATTGGTGGGCTATCTGGCCTATATAATTGCTGTTGAAAGTTGAAAAAAAAAACCAAACATTTCACAAGAACAGCAAATGTTCCTTCTTTTCATTTCTTTTTTTCCGATTTCTCGCGCAGACTGTCCCTGGCGGCAGGCGGTCGCCTGATGACGCCGGCGCCGCCGCCGTCCGCCTCTTCGGGAGACGTGATTCACGACATTGAGCACATGCTGGCCAGCTTGACCGACCAGTTGGATGCAATGCTGGAGAGCGAACTCAACCCCTGAGCACCACCACCAAAGCACAGCCACCCGGTCACCCTCTCCTTTCTTGATCTTTTTGTTTTGTTTTTCCCTGCCCGGTCATCTTACGGTCTCATTTCTTTTTTTTACCTTACTTACCACGAACCCACCGTTCACCCAGTTAGTCATCCCAGTTTCTGCCGGTGTTTTGTTTCCCCCCAGCTTGTCAATAAAAGCATGTGACAAACACACTTTTTTCTTTTTGCACTTTCATCGATCAATCCTTCCATCATAGCCTTACCCGGTTATCCTTTTCTTGCTTTTTTTTTTTTTGATCACCCTTTGCTAAGCCTAACTCTGATCTGCTGTCCTTCCATCATTTGCCTTACCCAGTTATCTTTTTGTTGCTCTTTTTTTCGATCATCCTTCGCTAAGCCTAATTTCTCTGATCCGCTGTCTCATTGCTCCCACCTGCAAAACCTCCCACTCAAGTCTCACGCTCGCGCCAAATCTTTCACTCCCGGGTTTTGTGAGCAGCCTGCATCTAACTGCCTCGCCAGTCGGCAGTGACAAGACCGTCGGCTGCGCCTCCGACGATGAGAGACTGCAAACCACGGTCAAGCAAACCAGTTGTGTGAACGCGAACTGCTCGTTCTCTTCCGACATCCCCATAGACTCATCGCCACCTCCAGCACCCATCGCTCCCCCCCCCCCACTCGCCATTGTGCGCGAGTGTGTGTCCGCAACATCATCGCACGACTTGCCGCGCCGACCGGCGGATGATGGTCCCTTGATTCGCCGGTCGCCTGCCTCTTACCTCTCGGAACCGAAGGATGATCTCGACGCGGACGATGATGGAATCGTGGAAGTGCTCCGCCATATCGTATCGCAGCGTACTCACCCCTCCCTGCCACCGACCCTTGAAGACCAACTTTGTTGGGACTTGATTGTGCCTGATGATGATGATGATCATGATGATGTGACCTTGGCATTGCGAAGCGCTGCCTGTTGTTGTCAGCTCTGATGGTTTTGCTTGTGTGCTCTAGCCAACGGGGGAGGAAATTCCTCCGCTGGGAGCATTCGTTTCGAAACCTAAACTCTCCTCCAACTTTCATCGCTGTTGCGTTGACCGAGTTTCATTGTTAGTCATCACCTGGCTTTAGATGTCGCTGTCATTTGGGTTTGAGGTGATTTTCAGCTCAGCTGGCAGTCTTTGTCGAAGGGGTGTTGGATCAGTGGACGTTAGACACATTGGAAAAGCAAAAATTGGCTGTAGCGTTTCTGGAACGTCGACTTTTTTTTTTGCCGGAAGTTTCAGGGGCGCACTTCAATGCCTAGACACTAGTTTCGAGCAAAAAGGTGGGAAAGAGTGTCATTGTTGCGGGACGACATCTTTTTATAGGTGTATAAGAGCTTCAGTTAGACTTCACTTTTGTACTTATATGCGTATTATAACCCATCATACCTTTTTCGACAACTTCCACCTTTTTTTGACGGTCATAAAAAAAGTGAAACGCATCAAATGAACTTACGAGCTGCGTCAAGACATTCAGCGAAGCGTACAACATTCGCACATCACCAGCGCATTATGGCACAGTTGGAAAAACAAATCAAGTCGGGAGATCGACAAGACCGGTGCGAAAACCGCCAGTCGGTAAATTCGTCGCTGCCGGGAGCAGCGGCGAATTGTCTCCTCGCAATATCAAACCCACCTAGCCTTTTCTTTTTTGCGGCAACCTCCTCAAGACACGCGGGAGGCGTATTTAGGCATCTTCACGCGATTCTGTAGCGCGTCAGCTCGTACTTCGCGGCGACGTGATATCGTCCCAGCAGCGTAGCAGATGGCGTTGTTTGTGTACATAGCGAGTCTAGCCGACAGTCCCCCCGAATCAAAGTTCGCGAAGGGCCCAATATGGCCGCTCGAGAGAAAGTACAAGTTCCTCCTTCTCTTTGCCTTCTTGTTTTGCTGCCTCCTCCGTCAGGATGCAAGAGGCAATGATCGCCACATTTAGGTTAAGCTAGTTGAGGGGTACCGTCTCTGTTCTAAACGTGTAACAGATCGACTGGAGCGGAGTTGACAACATTGAATGTGACATTTGAGATCGCCTCAATAATGGCGTGCTTTACCTCTTGTTCTGTTCATTTCACTCTTCACCAAACATTGACTTGTGATCCGCAATGTCTTCTGCTTTCCGTTTTCCCAAGAAGTTAAACCTTCATCTTGGTGGCGAACTTATATATGCTCTAAAGGGCACCTGTTTCAGTCAGTATAAGCCTCGAGGAAAGTGGACTTAGACATGTTGTATGATCCCCCTCACCTGTAAGCTCCGCCGCGTAAACTAAAAATTACACCCGGAGAAGGTTTTGGTTGCTTCTCTGACACATACAATGTGCTACGTATAAGGAATTTGGGTTGATTTAGCAATTTCGTCTATGTCTACGATGGAGGTCTGTGTACTTTATCGCTATTTGAGTGTCTTACTTGTTGTTTATTTTGCTCGCGATTTTTGTTTTTGCTGCATCGTTCCACAGCTGGTCAGTGGAAAAAAAAAAAAGCAAAGACCCAGGAAGGTTCGCTTCGAAACAGTGTAAACATTTGTACGATTCTGGTAGCACTTAGTTTTTGCAAAATGTGGTGTCTCACTTACGCGTCTTTGGTTGTTTTTGTTTTGTACCACGACATTGACCGAGCAGTGTATGCGCCGGTAACTTTGCCTAGCTTTTTTTTTTTTTTCTTGAATGAGTGTGCAATGCTGTGCTTGCGTATTTACTCATTTTCTTGGCTGTTTGTTCAGGTGCAACCTCTTTTTCTGTCTGAACGTTCAACTTAAGAACGGGCGTTTATATTTCAATGCCAGTCTTGGTTGGAGTTTCTGTCCAAGGTACTGAGCTAGTGCTACCGAATGACTGGAACATGTTGTGTTGTTACTCTATGCCACTTGTTGTTGTTTTTTTTTATCGCAGACAATGAACTTTACATTTAAGATTTCATCGATTTCTTTTGGTTGCACAAAGTGTAGGTGTGTCACGTGTGTTCGCCTTTACATTTGCGGTGCAAATTTGCACAGTTGGTGCATGTTTCTTTTTTTTTTAACTCTGGTGCTGCCATTTTGTGACTACAACTTTTTTTTCTTTTTTCGTCAGACTTGTCACTAAAGTAGCAGTTGTGTTCTTGTGGGTGTTAGTTCCTTTGGAAACTGTGTTCCCAGCTAAAAATAGCAGCAACACCTGTTGTACTCGTTAGAGGGTCTGAGCATAATTAGTCCTATTGGGAACACAGATATGGTAGTTGTGGATCCATTCTTACAAATTTGGCCTGGAAAGCTCCAAGTTCACTTCACAAAATAACTTTGAGCGATTCACTTTCATGCAACGCACATCCAAATCTGAGCTTCTTCGTGTGAAACTTTGAAATTCAAAACCTGCCTTAACATTTTCTTGGAAAACTTGGAGTATGGTTATGCTTCGGAATTTGCAAATTGATGTGCTTGATGGGTGTTGTTTACTATTTTCTTTATTTTGGCTGGGTTACCACTAAGCAGCCTGTCAGTTGAAGCATCTTTCAAGAACAACGAGTGTTTGGCTACACGAAATTGTTGCTTGTGGTATCTACGTACACGGCGGTGCCAAACGTTCTTGCTCTCACAAAAGTCCGCAGATCGAAAGAACAGTTCACAGTGGCCACACGATTCATTATACGCATAAACAATTCAGAATTTGATTTTCATTATAACGATCCTATACTTGCCCCAGGTGTTCTTCGGAGAGATTCACTTTGTTAACGAGTCCACGGCCTTCATCAAAGTGCGTGATTTTAGGTGGCTACCATGTTGTTCACATTTTTGTATGGTTTGAAACAGCTTTTGACTTTCCTGCCTACAACTGTACTTCAGCTAGGGTTAGGAGTTTGGGAACTTGAGAGCACTTAATCGAAAAACAACAAAGAATTTCCCTTCTCTCCGTCTCCGCTTGTGGTGACAGGTTCCATTCGTTTGATTCGTTTTGGTAGGTTTCGACGAGTTTCACGTACAGTCCATCCTTGAAACATCTTTTCGTAGACTCTAACTTGGCAATATACGAGCCCCCTGTATTTGTCCGCGGCAGCCGACAATCTAGCATTCATCGTATCTGACAATTATATAAAAAAAAAATGTGAAAGAAGGTGTTGGTTTCAGAGTGGTTACAAATCGCACTACCAGGAAAGTTTGCTCCATTTTGACTCTAGGTGAGACTTGTGAGTAGAGGTTGCAAAATATGTGGGAATTCTTTTGAAAGAACTTCTTTCTCTTTTCAACATGCCAGGGTACATTGGGCAATGCCTCAACAGAAAAACTTTATCACTGCGAAAAAGATTTTGTTCACATTTCACGGAAGGAGAGCCACTTTATTGCTTCTTGTGCAAGCTACACACATCAACACAGCATATCAGATGTCTCGCAAGTCATGAGCCTTCATAGCAAAAAGCACAGTTAGCATTACATCTTCGAAGTTCATGCACCATCTTTTCGTAAGACACAACCCACAGTAGAAATTGAAGGCAGTTTTCTCGCCGAAAAAAAACCAGCATTGTTCTCTTTTTACGTGAAACTGAATCGTTCATAGCCGCATGTGTTTTCAAACCACATAGTGCCAAAAGAAAAGAATGAGCAACCACCCTCAAGCATTGCAGAGGTAACGAAATCTGGGCATCGTGGCGCCATCTATGTTCATGCACGAGGAATACTTGGCTGTAGATTCTCTGTAAATCCACATCAGTGGTTGATTGATGTGGTCACGTTTTACACGATGCTCTCATCTGAAAGTTGGAGCAGAAATGGAGAGAGAAAAATGTTTTGCGGATACTTGCGAGTCTTTCCGTGGTTGTAAAAGAGGAGGAGGAGGAGGAATGGATTTGGTTTCACCGCACCCCTTTCTCTGAGCAGCGGTTAGATAATCGATGTGTCATAGACGATTAACTATTTTTAGAAAACTCGGAGCCCCACAAATATGGTGCTCCAACCCTTCCCTCACCCAGAGCAGAGAGAACGTAGGGCGTTGTGTGTTATTGGTGCCTCGAGTATTTGGCTTTGTTTCTCGTCTCTGTTGTTTTTTCGTCCAATGTGTCCGTCACTGGCGATTCTTTTTTTTTCCCCCTTTTGAAAATAAAAAGCAGAGTTCTAAAAAAAAAAAAGAAAGGCATTGTCGCTTCTTCCTTTTTGTAGATCAAAATGTCGTGCATGATGACTGTGCATTGTTGCACCTGTAAGTTTATCAATGGATGCACAGAAAAAAATGACTTTTTGGCACGTGTAAACTCAAGGTTTCTTCAAGATGGAACCAAGGTGTGACAGCTGTGTTGATCTCTACATTTTACTGTTGAGCAAAGGCAACATGACAGATTACAGAAAGCTGTAGCACAAATTGCAAAAGAACATGTTACTACGTTGGAAGAATTTTGCCACAAAAATATTTCAGACCTTCCTCATCAACATGATCGTTAGCATCGGCTGTAACTCCCCTAATATAATAGGTACGAGACTTGTTGGACAAGACTCGGTATTTTACGGAGTTTGTGTTCTTAAAAACGCATTCACCATTTTGTTGCTACACTGTTTTGCCTATTCTGATCGTCGTATTGCAACTTACTCTAGTTTTTTGGATGTGGCGAACGGCTTTTGCTGTCTGGTTACAGCGAGTACTCTGCTGTATTCTTTATAGAGCAAATAAGAACCTGATGCAACATTGTTGAACCATCCGGAATAATGGACAGAGCAGCTGCAAATTGTGCTAGCGAACCCCACAAAGTAGGGCACGATTGACTGTTTAGAGAGCAACATTTAGCATATCAGCCAATCCTTAACAAACGTATGTGCTACCAAGGTTTTCGCTTTACGAACATCATCACCGCGGCTTTGCCTAAAAACTACGTCAGAAAGCTGATGCTATAAAAAGGGTGAGAAGTGCCAGTTTGTGTCTCTTCAAGCAATTTAGCTTTTGGATGCTGGAAGCTCCGCAGAAATACACTGGAATTTAGTGTGGGATTGGATCACCATGCAACAAAAATAAACAGGTTGCTCAGAAGAAGAATCCCCCTATGGCAAAGAGCCAGAAGTCTGTTTGAACTTGCCAGCTCTTGCCCCAGAAAACAACGCATCAAGAGATGGCGGACTACTCCAATGGCGTCCTGGTCCAAGGGCTCCAATCACAGCCTTTTTCCCATTGCAATAAGATTGTACACGCTCCACACAACTGTTCGTGGATGAAGGTTCTTGCACACATTCTGCGGATAATAAACATACTCGCTACCCGGTCGGCCGGTTGAGGTGTCGGCGTAACGCCAGACAGTTACCGGCCTCTGTCCCCCCCCCCCCCCCCCCCCCCAACAACCACTTCATCATCATCATCACTACCCGGTCGATTTACCCAACACAAACTGTGTGTTGGCTACTGAATAGAACACACCCAGGTTCTGTACTCGCATACAAGTTCAAATCGGCAATAGCTAAAATAGTTTACCACTCCACCAAAGTGACAAACTCACAACATCAAAGAGAACGCGCATTTTGAAAGGACGTTGCACTTTATGCGCAACATCATCTTTTTTCTCAACTAGTATTTTTGCGATTCTAAAAGCACCCTCCCCTACTTCTGGGGAAAAAAAAAAACAATTGGAAAAAACGTTTGCATGCGAACCCAAGCACCCCCTTTTTTTAAGCAACCATCACAAGGTGTATTTCAAATGCGTGGAAGCGTGCCTAAGTTGATGTTTTGGCCAAGTCATTTATGAAGTTTTCAATTGCACACCACTTCAACGGAACAGAAGACGACGTGCTGGGGCATGCTGAGATTGGCGGCGCAAGTAGCACAACGGATTCCAAGGGTAGTTAAGGTGACCGAGTATCAGGCTTAAGCAGTGGGCTCATTGTCTGTACCTATTTCTCTATTTAATGTTGCCACTTAGAAGAACATTATTCCTTGCGCCCGTCTCGTCGAGATAGGGCTGCGAAAAAAAGTGACAGGGAAAGGGGGGGGGGGGTGTAATTTAGGTTTTTTAATCTAAGCACCCCCCTTACTTTGGGCATCGTGATCGTTGAAAAAAAAGAGGGTGCTCAGAATCAAGTAAATACGGTAGTTTGTTTTCCATCGCTGTGGTAATGTATGAGCAGATTTAGTCCAAAAAATCACGGAAACGGCTCGTGTCACGTTCAAAATTCTCGCAGGAACACACTTTTTTGCACTGCACGAAGGAACAGCCTGCTGCAGTAATGAGGCACGGGACCAACTTCCATTATCATACTACTTAAGTTGTACCCAAGTTTTGTTCCTACTGCAATAGCAGCAATTAAGGACTGAGTAACAGGGCAGAGCAAATTGGCCTAAAATGGAACAGATTGCATTTTATTTAGACACTTCCGTGTCTTCAGTGTGCATGCAAATATGATATCTCACACGTTTGAGGTCATTCACAAACATTTATTGGAATAGAAAAAACAGTTGTGGGGTTTGAATGCCCAGGGAGAAGCGTTGGTCTGACAGAATGGCGAGGGTGAAAAAAAAAAAAAAAAATTGGAGAGCCTTGTCCGGGCTGTGTCAAGGCCTCCTCAACCACTCTGTCACCTCTTTTTGAAGCCGTATTTTTTCCGCTCGTAGAAGAGATCCGTCTTGGAGCTCCCCAGGTTCACAATCTTTGGACAGCCGTCCCTCTGCAGTTTAGAGAGAAAGGAAGAGAATTAAGAACTGAGCAAGATTTCCATCTCGAAGTAATACTGACCGCACACCCCATTTAAAGGGGCCATGAGGACGACTGATTGATTGATTGATCAATTGTAGAGTTTAATACGTCGACGCAATGCAAACGATGAGGTGCATGGTAGTGGATGGCTCTGGGTTAATTTCGACCACTTGGGGATCTTTAACGTAAGCCAAAATCTCGTACACTTCTTGGCTTTTCGCCTCCATCAGAAAAGCGGCCGCCGCGGCAGGGAAGCGAACCTGCGCCCACGTGCAAAGCAGCACAACGCCTTGGCCACTGAGGCCATGAAGATAAAATGCAATAGTTAAATTTGACGGAACTGGTCTTTTTGGTAATTCGCACAACTTAATTCCAGCCAAAAAGACAATTTTTAACATACAGAAAAACACAAAAAATACACTAGCAGAACTTCAAAGTTTCATGCTATGCGACGTCAGCAGTGACTTAACGAGGAAACACTATAATCACTTACCAGCTTTAACTGCTCAGCACTCGCGTGGTATGTGTGAAACCAGAGGCACCACTACAATAGTATGGTCATGTTTTGCAGTTGCCGCTGCCAATCGCACAAACAAGTCCCTATGACGTCATAAGGACCCAGCAAGAAAGTGGCTTCCTTAAAGGGACCCTGCAGCATGCTTTGACCAGAGAAAATCAACATGTGTGATGTTTAGATTACACTTCCAGGAATACCTGAGCCAAATATTACATGTGCACATGAAGCGCTAAGCTTACACATATCTGCGCGAAAGTTGTGGGAAAACCAGCCACGCTCTCAATTTCCCTCATTGTGCGCCACTTTATTGCGTCATTACAGCGTTGGCTGTCCTAATGGGTGTTGCTGGTCAACGTCATGGTTCATTTCTCACATTTCTGGTGATGAACCGTCGTCGGCACTGTGCACTAACCTCTTTTACGCCAGAACCTGTACATACAGTTTTTGGTGTTTCTTTTGTGTTTTGAGTGCGCGTGGAGCTGGAGTGATGAACCCAATATTTCCCTGTCAAACAGACCACTCGACAACAAGCGTATGTTGCTTCAATAACACCCTACCAGCCTGAGCGCGCACTTGCGAGCAGGCAGCAATGCCTGCTTTGTCACGCAATACACTGGAAATAGACTACTCCATGTTGCGGAGAAAAAGAAAACTTCCAGGCCTACGACATATCGAAAACCACCAAAGAGAACGTCACGAGCCGCCCCCCCTCTACAGGAGAGCGCAGCCAGCGTTGGTCACGTAGTCCACAGCCGAGTTGAGAGAAAACATTTATGCACAATTTTTAATTTCCCGTAGCTCCACTAGTATTAGACAGATTTTTATCATTTATGCTGGAGGAGATTGCTGGGACAGTAGACTTTACCCCAAATGCATTCCCAATGGTTGGTGGTAAGCGCTTTATATCTCGCTTTGTCATTTTATTATTATTAAAATGATGTCATCATTATTCGGTCAATGCAGTGTTTTGAATGAACCAAACTTGTATTTTGTCTTCACGGCCAACTTAACAGACCTACTGACTCATTCTCCAAACTCATTCTTTGCCTTATAGCTTGCCTGGACTGATTCCAATATGACAATTCTTTGCTGCTTCTGAACTTTACTGCACTAACCTCCTATTCTGATAGCCAACTTTGAAAGCCAGTGCTTGTACAACATAAAGCTGCGGGAAAAAGGGGGAGGGGCAACGTCTGTAAAGGCACTCCTGGCATGCGCATGCGCACTCACGTCTTTCTCCTGGATGGTGCACTCCTTGCAGTAGTAGGCGTCCGAGACACCGGGCCCTCCGCAGATGACGCAGCGACCCTGGTACGAGCCGTAGTTGCACTCGTCGCAGATGCGCACCAGCGTGCACGGCCGCACGTACGAGTCGCAGATGACGCACTTGCCGTCACCTGCGCGTTCGTTTCGCTTTTCAAGGTTACAAAAGGGCCGGGACAGTATCGCCAACGCTACAGTAGCACGAAGTCAAGCTAAAGTCAACTCTCAGCACAGAAAAACGAAGCTCAGCACGCATTGACAAGGCTTACCCGGCGTTATATATGTTTGAAAACTTTTTGAAAACCTTCCTTAACACGCCATGGCGAGAACAGCGTCCAGAATTTCAGCTAGAAGCGGCCTAATCACAGGGAGATGTCATAACGTAAACGCAACGTAAACACCGCGCGAACTGCAGACATCCATTTACTAAGTCCAAAATATGTCAACCTGCTTTGTATCCAAGTTTCAACTCTAATTTCGGGCAGTTTCTATTTCAACAACCACTAATGAACTCACAAACTAGTCTACAATGTCGAAAAAGGCGAGAACACTTACATTTCTCGCAGAGGCGTCCGATGGCTGCAAAGAGGGACAGAAAACAGAGCATGATTAGTCCGCAGGTATTACATCGTTAATTTCAAAAGGTTGTTAGATGATGGATCGGCATTTTCGCCTCGATCGTTGGTTAAAGGACGTTGTACTTACCGACACCGGCTTGTTTTCGGCAAAAGATCAAATCGGGATGATGCTTCGCCATGCTGCGAGTTGACTGATGCTTGATGCCTCTCGCACTAGCTCTCGATTCCTTCACTCTGCACTTGTACGGTGTTTATTTGTAACAAATTAAGTCAACTCTGCAGTAAAAAAACGTTTTTATGTCGTTTAGGCACTTCCATTATGTCTCTAAGTTTGCTTGTTCTAATTTTTGTTGAAAAAAAAAGTCAATTGACTTCGTCAAAAAAGTACGAAACCAAGACGAAGCCGAAACCAAATCTCTTGTGAAAATGGCGGCGCCCACTGAGCATGAAAGCTCGACAGACGCAAAAGTAGAGGACGAGGAAACGCCAGAAGAAGACGTCACATTCAAGTCACTGGTTAGGAAAGATTCATATAAACTCAGCCTGCATTAGTAGCAAGTCGCTTGTTGCGGCGCACAGTTTCTGTCAGGGCTATTTCATGACAGTCGCGGTTGCCTAAGCCGCGTGTGTTTTGCATGTGAAATGCACTTGTGATTGAAACAAACATTCAAGAAGCGAACTTTTAATCTGTCTTCTAACACTCTCGCAGGGCGTGGTCGACGTTCTGTGCGAAGCCTGCGCGCAGCTGAAATGGAACGCGCCGACGAAAATCCAAAAAGAGGCCATCCCCATCGCTTTGCAGGGTAAGTTCAGGTTGATGCCTACACTGCTTAAAACTCGTAGCTGATATCGTATTTTTGAGAACCGAGGCGCTCTGCCAGTGTGACAATGCACCTGTTACCATCGTTTTTTGAACCAAAACCGCAGGACGCGACGTGATCGGTCTAGCAGAGACGGGTTCGGGCAAGACGGCCTCCTTCGCGCTGCCCATTCTGCAAGCCCTGCTGGAGACGCCTCAGCGCCTGTTCGCTCTCGTGCTGACTCCCACCCGAGAGTTGGCTTTCCAGATCTCGGAGCAGTTTGAGGCGCTTGGCGCCAGCATTGGCGTCAAAAGCGGTGAGTTGATGAACCCCTAGCGGGTTTTAATACGTCCTGTTCGTTTTAATGTGTTTTTCAACATTAACTTATTCCTTTTCATGCATCGTTTATGCTTGTGCCGAGGTGTTTGTTATGATAACGCGAAAGACGCGATGTTGAAACAAACTTGCTCGATTATTCAGCTGTTCCGAAACACGAGTCTTCTAGTTGCAGTGCACTTTTTCTCTCTCTTGAATGGGCTGTCATTTTGGACACCGTTGTAATCACCTGTCCAATGAGAGATGAACTCCCCATCTCTGTCAGGCCACTCAGTCCAGTATTGCGCCAGCCAAACCCACCTTTTCTGCAAATTTTCTTGTCTCATCCCAGTTGATCCTTGTCTCGTCTTGAGATGTCCATTGCTGCTCTGGCAGTTTACTTATTTTCTGCACTTGTCTTAATAAACTTTTACTTCTTAATTAACCTTGGTCACCCTAACTCCACTGCTAACTTCCCATCTGAGAGCCATCACATGTCATTCTTCTGATCCCGCAGCTCTTAGTGGGAGTTAATCTGATAATACTTTCCGCTAGGCTAATTTGAGCACTTGTAAATTGCACACGTGCGCCAGTTTACATGTGGGATTTTCTGTCCACAGAGAACACCATTAGCTTCTTTTGCGAGAGTGGGGAGGGAGGGGGCTTTGAAAGATGACAGGTTTCATGTCACTGTATGCTGGGAATAATAAATGTTTTGCTGACACAAGCTCAAAGCAGGGCTGACACAAGTTCATTGAAACAGTTTAAGTCTGCGAGGTCACTAGCGTTTTGCACACAGTCACATGTATGTCCTTGCTTTCACCTGATATGTCAAGTCAAGTTGCAGTGTTCAATTCCTGGCCTCTGAATCTATGTGCGGATAGAATGGCTGCACAAAGATGCTTGTGTACACAGGGGGCTGTTGAAAGCCATATCCGTTGCCTAAATTATTCCTGAAATACCTACATTGTTATCCAAGTTTTGTGGCGAATTACAGCATTGATTGGGGTTGCTTTCATACTTAGCAATAGTGTGCAAGGGCTTAGCCAGTGAGGGTGTTTCGGAGTCGGAACAACCCCCGAAATTTCATAAGTGATGCATCCCTCCCACCCTTTTCAAGGCTTTTTTTGCGTCCTGGTTTTTTACACACCTCATCTATAAATTTAAATGTAAAAACGAGAATAAGATAACAAAAACAAAAAATGAGATATTATTTGGGCGGAGACTATCTTTTTTAAATTTTTTGCGGGCAGGATAAAACACCCCCTGAAAATTTTTTCTAGCTACGCCACTTATGGCTAAAAACGAGTGTATGCATTTTTTTTTGCTGTAGTTTCAGATGCCACACAGCTAATTTTTAATTGGTGGACTTGCATTGCTTCAATTAGATTAAGTCAAACAATTTGCGATTTTACTGAAGTATCAATTGGATTACTTTGCACGCTTAGTCATCTGTGTCTGTCCTGATCACACCTCAAATATCTTTCGCAGCCGTGATTGTGGGTGGCATCGACATGATGACGCAGGCGCTGACATTGGCCAAGAAACCTCACGTCGTCATTGGTGAGCTTTCAGTCTCTTCCTTTGTGATGCTGGAAGCGTTGCTAAGCGTTCTGGGAGGGGTTGTGTGTGCGGCCGTTTCAATTGAGAAAGCCTCACTGCGTACTCTAGTCCTGTCTGTAGTGAAGCGAGGGGATGAAACCGTGGAGCTTCAACACCAAGTTATACCATTCCTTTCTTACCACAACCCCCATGTCAAGCTTCAAGCATTGTCTTTCCCTGTATTGCTTAGACAGGCGTAAGGCATACTGATGTTTTCCAATTTATTTGCAGACTGTAGAGGCTTCTACTAGTTCACACACTTCTTAACGTACTGCATCCACCGAAATGTGGAATCATTTTCACAGAGGTCAACCTTGTGGGAATAGAGATTGACTAACAGGCAAAGTTACTCAGTAGAAACCAGCTGTGAAAACTAAAACTCTGAGTATGACATTCATGTTAAGCTGGCTAGATTGAGGAGATGCGAATTGCGCGGAGCATTGCCCAACCACTAGGGAGATAGGAATCTTGGGTGAGGAGCATAGTTGGTGTCAGCAGCACTTGGGCTTAGTTATTTAGGAATAGTGTTGCCATTTAGGTCATTACAGGGGTGGGACACAGTAGGATTGCAAAGGATCGATACGCATAATCCATACAGCAGTATGAGCAGCAACACATCAGGCTTGAGACGTTACATAGCATACATAGTTGACATCAACATCGCAAGCCAAAGTTAAGGCTTAGAACCATTTTACCAGCGAAAAAAGACAGGGACCTAGAGAGGAGTAAACAGGACAATCGCTACACTTCAACTGAATAGCTTTACTTGCGAGGACACGTATTATATGATAACGCTATCAGACAACGCTAACAAAAACAAACAAATGAAATGAAAACATACAAATGTTGAAGTCTAGTGATTGTCTTGTTTGCTTCTCTCTAGGTCCCTGTCTTTTTTCGCTGGTAAAATGGTTCTAAGTCAATACCAACTAGCCCAACTTTCCGCCTTAATTTTAACTGTAACAAAGTTAAGACATCTCAGCCAAAGTATAAGTACGAACAGGAAGGGCAGTCAGTAACAACAGTAGTCCAAGCTTACAAAAGGATTCCTTGAGCCCTTCCCAGGGTTCCCTCTGGAAATTTTTGAGGAGTGGACGTTTTGAGAACGAGGGGGGGGGGGCAATATGTTAAGTTCAAGAATTTTAAAATTTTGTTACAAAAATTGAACAGCTCTGGTCAAATACCATGTATCGTGGTGCTGCAGCATGGTGAAAAGTGGAAGCTGTTAAGCAAAGTAACAAAACGATAAGCTTAAACATTGACTCAGAGACTTGCATGCATCTGGCAATCTTTGAGACTTGAAAGCCATTTCTTCAGACTTTTTTTTAACGTAACCAGGTGGTGGGAGGTGTGGCCCACTGCCGTTGCTCTCGTACAGTGGCCTTGTTTAGTTCCTCAGGCGCACATTTCAAACGAGTCAGTCGGAGGGCTGGGTGGTCTTACTGAAAGCAACAGGCGATGAAGCAGAGGAGTGGGCGGCATTTTCACCACCGGCCATTGGGGGAGAACCCAGGCCCTTCCCCAGGTTTTAAGTGCTGAGCACTTTAGGGGCTCACCTTGTCATCGTAGCTCGCTTGCTGGACCCAAGTAGAGCCACATGGCATTCCGTCGTTGCAGCGTAACCCAGACGCTTTGAAAGCCAAGCAGTTTATATAGTCATAACCATTCAAACCTCGTGAAATGCTGGCGCTTGGCATACATTTCTCCCTTGTTTAGCGCAAAGAAAACTGCAGCTACATTTCAGGCAAAATATACGCAATTAATTGGCAGTGCCTGCATTCATTTAGTTAGGAACGCTCGTTGGGTTGGTTTTTTTTTATAGTAAGCGAAAGAAAGTGGCTGTGCAACACCAGCACATGCGGGAGGAAAAGCAAGCGCAAAAAGAACACAACTCCTGCTGGTGCAGTTTTAGGCGGGAGCGTGTGAGCACTGCGAAGGCAGGAAATTTGAAATGCATTGGGTGGTAGCAGTGAGCGGATAACGGCGCCACAGCCCATTCTGGCGAATCATTGCTCTGCACTTCCGACTGCTTTCACATTGAGTGGAGCGGCTTTAATTTTTATAATGAATTAAGAGGAAGCAGTGACAGTGGCAACGCATTCCATTGAGGGTCGAGGCATCAGGGGGGCATGAGCTTGTCCCGGCGCGACCACATGCAGCCACCCCCGGGCGACTGGTGGACCACCTGGAGAACACCAAGGGCTTCAACCTGAAGTCGCTCAAGTACCTGGTGATGGACGAGGCCGACCGCATCCTCAACATGGACTTTGAGGAGGAGGTGGACAAGATCCTCAGGGTCATCCCCCGAGAGAGGCACACCTACCTCTACTCCGCCACCATGACCAAGAAGGTGGGTGTGGCCGGGCTATGCGTACAGGTGCTGAGGAGCGCTACGCTGCTGGTTGGACGTCTTGAAACAGAGGGTGAAATTGACATGGATGCAAGAACTAAACGAAGCATACTACAGTGCAGAGGTTTATGTCTCTACTTCTCATGTCCATGTGTGTTTTGCACTGTATTTCAAGATGTTGAAGAATCATTTGCGATCTAGCCCCATTGTCGATTCTTGTTTGCCAGTTAGGTATTGTTGTGGTGTTAGAAGCAAATGCGCTCGTGGCTTGAGATTTGTTTGTAACGACAGACGCGATTTTTTAGGGGCCAAGCCCCTTAGGGTCTGGGGCTGTTCACGTCTCCTCTAGTCGTCATCGTCGTAATTGTCGTCTCATGTAGTCACAGTACTAAAACACCGGGAAACTCGTTCACACCTCACTCTACAATGTAACACATACTAAAAAAAACACCGGGACACTCGTTTACGCCTCGCGCTAGAGAGCTTCATGTTTCAAAGACAAGAGACTTCTACAGCAAAGCTGTATACCCCTACCCCCCAGTGGTTTAATCTCCGTGGGCAAAAACGCCAAGGCTCCAAGAATACACTTATACACTGCATGCTTCGTCCCTCCCCAGGTTTCACGTTAGTAAATCTTTGTCCCTCCACTGCTTCAGTCTTTGTATGTTCATGGTTGCAGGTCCAGAAGCTCCAGCGGGCGTCGCTGCGTGACCCGGTGCGGGTGGAGGTCTCCTCCAAGTACCAGACGGTGGAGAAGCTGCTGCAGTACTACCTCTTTATACCCGCAAAGTTCAAGGTGCGCTGTCTGTGCCTCTTTCATTCTGCCATGCGCTGTCCCTTTTTCTCTGGGGGGGCTCCACTAGGTCATGTTCCAGCTAGCTCAGTTTGAAGCCGTACCGATGTAGCAAGTTCAGAGTTCTGGTCTAGTTGATACACCGCTGCAAGGGTGAAGTTGAGCTGGACAATATAACTGGCTAACAATGAGTACTGGATGAGCAAATCAGGCTAATTGACAATATGAAGGGCATAGCACTAAAGGGGACACTCAGTGCGGAATAATTTCTTGCTTTAACTGAAAGGTCACACCTGTTGAAGCGCTTCCAACTTTTGTTTGACTTGAAAGGGTGCTTTGTTTGCTTGTAAATAAATTATTAAAGCAGTCCTTCTCCTCTCCTGGCTTTCCTCCCCCTGCATCTTATGATTCTGCCCATTGAATTTTCGCGATGCCATGGTTAAATGATTGTCAGCCTCGCTGGACCAGCATTTGATTAGAAACGAGTGTATGCTATTCTTATCTCACTTTTTTTCTCCTTTCTTGTTTTTTTAAACAGCAAAGCTGTTTAGCAAACAGTAATTTTTCGTGTCTGCAATTAAGAATACCAAGACATTGGAGACCGTGCGCACGGGAGCGCGGGCCTTGCAGCGACCACTCGGCAGTTAACAAAACGAAGAAAATTGCTAGCGCTCATGTGTGCTCAGCTTGCGACAACCGCCCAGCGTCCCGGGTGCACGTTTGTCAAGCGAAGCATACCCACTTAGGGAGATTAGTAAAGATCGGAAAAAAAGAAACTCCAGCATTCGCCTTAATTGTGGCAATACTTGCTCAGAATGAGAAAGACACGGCATAGCATACGGCGCTCCAAGTTAATGCCCAATGATTATCACTTCCAAGAAAATGAAAGAAACTCACACTTATAGCAACGGTGTTGGATTAATGGTCGTTGCGGCAACGAAGCTGAAGCAAATCAGCTGCAATCGTGGACTGAAACCTTCGTGATGGTCGTTAAGGTTGCGTGCAACTTTGCTACCTTCAAGTCTTGCGTGTTAGTGTGAGCTTCCTTCATTTTTTTCTTGGAATTCGCTGTGCTAAGCAGCGCACTACACCAAGGCTGTACCCCACACTATAGTGTGAGCTAGCAAGACGAACGCTGCTTTCCTCCTCGACCTCCCTCCCTCCCCTACAGGACGTGTACCTGGTGCACCTGCTGAACGAGCTGGCGGGCAACTCGTTCATGGTCTTCTGCAACACGTGCAGCAACACCCAGCGCGTGGCCCTGCTGCTGCGCAACCTCGGGTTCACCGCCATCCCGCTACACGGACAGATGGGGCAGGTCGGTGGTGGTGCTGCCACTCGCATTCGGGTGCACTTCACATTGAAGGAGCCATGAAGAGAGCGTACAGCTTTGGTCAACTCGAAATAACTAGCCTCTAGTAACCCACTCCTCAGTGCCCTCATCTACAAAACAGCTGCAAAGGTGTTGCTTTAACAACAGCAAAAAACAGTGCAAGAAATGATGAAGAACTCTCAGATTTCCCGAACAGCAAAAAACAGTGCAAGAAATGATGAAGAACTCTCAGATTTCCTGCTACATAACGTCGGAAGTGAAGCAACAAGGGGGAACACTAGTTGTCAGTGTGTTAACTGCATGCTCGCATTGAAATGGCACAATCAAATAGAATTTAGAGGCCCGACTAGAATCACCCACTAACTGCATGCTTGCATTGAAACGATACAATCAAACAGAATTAGAGGCCCCACTAGAGTCACCTTTTTTTTTTTTTAACCAGTGGTTGGCTTTGGTTGGTGCTTGCCAATTGCACAAACAAGATCTTGTGACGTCATAAAGACGAGGAGACTAAGTGGCTGGGTAGTCGTCACTGGTTCCTCCGTTTTCTTTAATACCTCAATTATTTGCTTGAAGTTTGTGATACAATTGGCAACATTGTGATCAGGACAAAGCAGTCTCTTTAGTGAACGAAGCTGTAGTAGTTTGTCTTCATGACCCTTTTGAGGAGAGCATCGTCACTCCCCTTGGCAAATGTCGTACCTTGCTACAAGTACGCCAACACCTTCCACATGACATTGTGAGATGACAAGTTGGGTGGGAACAGGACAGACTGTAACCTTAAATCTCGTGCAGGTAATACCTCCTTGGCCCTCATTCAGAACACATTTGTATTGAAAGTTTGAGAAGTGTTGGAACCTGACCCAACCGGTCGACTAACCAGGCGATTATGGAATGGTCAGGAAGCTTTAATACAAGCCCTACTCTCATCCATCATAGGAAGCAGGGGGCACACAAGCCTTACAATATCTTCCCACAAGGGTCAAGCAATGACTCAGCCCATTGGCAAAAAGGAAACACTGCCACTGTGCCTCCATTGTACGCTGTGTATTGGTTTTATGAACGATAATCACGAAATTTGGGTGTTCAGGCATGTCCTTGTTAACGTGTCAGTTATTGCCGACTGTGCATTGCAGCGCAAAAGTGGAACTTTCTGAAACTTTTCATTAATTGCCGCAGCTGTAATTTGTTGCATTCTTCGATTGTCTCTCCAATAAAGTCTATTGTCTGTCTGTCTTTGAGTGCCACTACATTCGTATGATATAGCCATAAAGGGAAGGTTAACAAGTTATTACTGTACTGCATTTTGGACTGCACTTTGTGTCATACAGTGGTGTTGCGTCCCTCCAGCAAGCAGCACAAAAAGACTTTTCTGCACTGACAAGCGCTGGTGGCTTGGTTTTCTGTCTGAGCTTATTTTAATGTCCTCTCTTCCACCCACTCCCTCATCAGGCTAAGCGTCTCGGTGCCCTGAACAAGTTCAAATCGAAGAACAGGTCCATCCTGATTGCCACCGACGTCGCCAGCAGGTCAGCGCTACCACCCGTCTTGCTTCCTGTGTTGGCTCTGTGCACTTGCACCAATGCTCGTTAGTTTATGTAAATGCAAAAAAAAAAATCAAAGCTATGCTTCAGTAGCCTGTATTTTTAGAATGCTTTGTTATCAGCTGATAGTAAAAGTGGCAAGGTGGAATATGGGGATCTTGCTTGCTCCACCAAGGGAAAAAAATCAGAACCCAGTTAAGGGGGTACATTGGCCTTAGAACAACTTCCTTTAATTTTCAAGTAAACATTGTGAAATGTGTCAGTCTTGCTGTTTTTTTACCCACTGATTTCAAATATGGCATTATTTTTTGAGATGGTTAATTAGTTTTCACGATAATAAGGGATAATTAGCCATTTTTCGTCAAACAATACACAAAACGGTGTTGGTCATAAAACTGTAATCTTCATATTTTCCAATACTATGAACCCCAGGGAGTGCAATAATCAAAGCAGTTTTTTGATGCATCGCTTGGTACTAATTTTGCAGCTCATTGAACTTTGGTGTTTAAAATGGACACTCGAAATGGTTCTTTGTCACTGGTGCCACCAAAGTTTAATGAGCTGTGAAATTAGTTCCAACCAATGCATCAAAAAACTGCTTCGATTATTGCACTCCCCGGGGTTCATAGTATTGGAAAATACAAAGATGACAGTTTTATGACCAACACCGTTTTGTCCATTGTTAGACCAAAAATGGCTAATTATCTCTGATTATCTTGGGAACTAATTAACCACCTGAAAAAATAATGGCATATTTGAAATCAGAGGAAAAAAAACAGCAAGTCTGACAAGTTTCACAACGTTTACTGGAAAATTAAAGGAACTTGTTCTAAGACCAATGTACCCCCTTATTAAAGAATTCCATTGTGTGAGTGTGTCTGTAAAGTTTGTTTTTTGCGTAGAGCTATTTGTGGACTATCGCCGTTTCCAGATTGTCATTGCTTAGGTCGTGGTTTTACTGCCGAGTCTTTCTGCAGCGAAGCTGTTTTCTTTGAGGTCAGCAATGTCTTGTTTAGGTCCTAGTTGAGTTCAGGTCCAGCAGAGTACATGTCGATTTAAACCTATACACCTGTTAAAATTGAACGACAGCTTGTCCCACTTGTGTCCCATGCCTTCAAATTTGGAGGCGAGAGCATTGGTTTTTGATCTCTTGTGTCTTGTGTTTTGCTCTTTGCCCATGTAAGGTGACTGTCACCGGCTGTTACGTTCAAGCCGAGCTGTTCTCTGCTGAGAGCGTTGTTGTTGGCTGTCGGATATTGTAACTTTCCGTTTGAACTCGCACGCAGAGGCCTGGACATCCCACACGTGGACTGCGTGGTGAACATGGACATTCCGACACACTCCAAGGACTACATCCACCGGGTGGGGCGGACTGCTCGTGCGGGCCGCTCTGGCAAATCCATCACCTTTGTCACGCAGTGAGTCCTTTTCTCTCACAATCCTGGCTTGGGCACAGGGGTTGCTACCAGCATACTAGTACTAGTAGCGTACTGGTAAACTTGTGTACTATTATTTCACATCATAGCGTTTAATGACGTTTTAATTGTGGTACAATGCAGTTGTCGAGTAATGTCCACATCTGAAGAATTTTCGCTCCAAGGCAAGAAAACCCAATTTGGTAATGAGCATCCAGGAGGACACTCGCGTATCTACTCTGAGTGACACTTAGCCAAGACCACGCAACAATTGTGCAAGCTTTTCATTCATTTTAATAAAAGAAGCAACACCCTGCATACGTTTGAAGCTAATGTTGGTTCACCTTTGCCAAGGGAAATCTTGCCGTGCTAGGAAAGAAAAAATGTTGCGGTGGGGCGGCAAGCTTTTCAACTGGGCATGCTTTTGTGATGCGGCCAAACAACAAGAGGTAGTTCCTGATGCTGTGTGGTTATTTCGCTGCTGCCCAGGTACGATGTGGAGCTGTACCAGAGGATCGAGCACCTGATTGGCAAGAAGCTGCCCTTGTACGAGACGGTCGAGGAAGAGGTGATGGCCCTGGTCGAGCGGGTCACCGAGGCCCAGCGCTTTGCCAAGATGGTGAGTGCCGTCTTCTGAGGTGCACAACCTTTTTCTCGGCAGGCTTCCTCTAGGTGGCATTTGTCTAGGGTATCGTGCGATATGTCAGCATTACTACAAAGGAAGAAGCATCCTGGAATCTCAACTTTAAAGGTACAGTGTTGGAATCTGATCACTTTTGGGCTTTTTTATTTTTCTGAACAAAACAGTGAACAAGAGGTTGTTCAGTTGGTATGTCTATTTTTTCTTTTTTTCTTTTTTTTTTCCGCGTAAGTGAGTTATTTTATCAGCACTTTTAAATAAGGGAAGCCTAAAAGCAATGATTTGTAGGTGCATTGGGTTGATTCTCAATCATTCTCAGCTTGGCATTGAAGCTTTAGTTGCCAACCACGGCGAATGCATTTTTGGTAGCGGTGAAATACAAAAATGTCATTGTACGGAATGTTTAATGCTCACTGAAAAGGTAACCGTAGGTAGTCTGAACAAATGGAGAGCGCCCACGACTTACCTGAGCTTGCTTTTTGAGCATTGAAAGGAGACTGAAAAGTGTTCGGAAAAATTGGGTTGGGTCAGCCTTTTGTAGACACAGCCACGTAGGAATCTTTTGCACTGTTTCAATTTGTTTGTGACCTCCAGATCAATGCTAAAGAAGCATTGTTGCAATTCTATTTTGCTGACGAAAAAGCAAAACACTTACTGCACGTTAATCTTACTGTTCGATCAATGACGCCAGAAAAAATGCAAGCAAAATGAATATCAAACTTGCTTCTAATGCACCTTGGGGTTGATCTTTTGCTGGGGGCAGGGCAGTTGTTGACGTGTGGCAAATTAGTTTGAAATGAGAAAAAAAAAAAAAAAAAGATGTTGCATAATGCAACCCTCTAATTTTCCTTTTTTTTTTCTCCCTGCTATCACTTGATTCTAATGCAGTGAGTAGTCGGCTTCAAATGTTGAGGGAATGTGAAGGTGTGAACTTGATTCTCATGGTTCGTTTCTCATGGTTCAGTCTCATTACATTTTTGCTGCAACTGCAATCTTGGCTTCCTCTCGAAGCTCTATTAGCCCTTCAGCCAAAGGGGGGGTCGCCCCTCGAGTTTAGCCAACCAGAACTCTGTCCCGTAATTCATCACTAGTTTTGTCATCAAATAAGATGGAATGGTTCTTTTTTTTTTTTAATTATGCTCACTTTTTTTTTTTTGCTCTTCTTCAAATTGTTCGTTTGGGGTGTGAATTCAGTGTTCCAGCTGTTCCAGAGGAAATTAAAAGCAAAAAAATGGAAGTGACTCGTATAATTAACACCAAGCATGTAAATCTTGCCCATAGCATGGTGTCACTGTTACCTCTCAGTGGAGGATGGGTGAAAGAGCAAAGAGGTAGTACAGGAAACATTGCGAGGGGTCCTTGGATGTTTGTCTGCTAGGAGCAAAAAAGAGTTGTGGATGCATACATTCACAGTGTTGTCAGTGCCCCTTTCTGGAACTGCGGTGGTGTTTATTTGGACGGACTTGGCTGGCGTGGTGTTTTTTCCCTATTGCACTGCGATTTCCTACATCACTGTTCTCTCGCAAAGTTGTTGGCGCAAAAGTATGTTTCCTTGCATCATCAGCAAACATTTTGGGAGGGGGGGGGGGGGGGGGGTTGTGTCACCCTGTTGCATTAGTTTACTGAATAGTTAGTATCTGGGTTTCTTTACACATCTGTTAAAGGGACACTGAAGTGAATTTGTCAAGCTCCCGTTTTTGCTTGCACTGCGTAGACTGGCTCAAATTAGCACACTTTTCATCGTTTATTCGGTTGACAAATCGGTAATTATTTTACAAAGCGCGAAAGAAGAAAAACTACCATGCGCGGTTTGCGGCGGCCGCACCAACTAAAACTGTGATGTTAGGAGGAGCGGGCACCGTGATTGGACGATGCCCAATGTGAGCAACCAAACAAGTTTCGGTTTCGGTTTCGGTTCTGTAAAACACAACCGTTGGAGTTGTTGGATGGGCATTCTCAATAACTCAGTAATCATCGTACCGCGCTTCTGCCATGTTGTCAGCTGTAAAAATGCATAAAGATAAGCCTCCTAGGACGGATTGGAACCGTAGCATTCACCAGCCGAAACCTACGCAGTGCATGAACGCCCTCCGCGTACCCGCAGACGCCCAAATGTCATGCGCTTTTCCCCCATATTTGGAGCTTGCCTCCCTCATGCCTGTGTCGTAAAAAGCGTGTTCGCACCAGGCCAAGGGTCTGTTCATTCTGGCCTGTGCCCACTGCCTGCAAGCAGTCGGTGCTTATGGCAACAGCACGCCAACGAGAACTCGCTAGTGCGCCAGTACCAGCCTGCGCGCGTTTTGTGAACTAGTTCGTGGAGCCATGAACGTTGTGGCCCAAAAAAGGTGAACTCAATATAGAAAATATCGGCGGAAAACGAAAAAGTTAACTTACAAAAAAAAAAAAAAAAAGCACGTACCCGCGGGGATTCGAACTCGCGACTTGCAAAATACTTGCGGTGGCACACCTAGCAACCCAGACCGCTCGGCCACGAAGCGGGCTCGACTGGCGGCGGTAATATAGGGTATATATTGTACAACCAGTTTACACTTTTCTTTAGTTTTGACATTTCAAGCAGCTTAGGTGACTATTTGTTGTATTGCACTCGTGCAGTAAGCGTCGCCCGAGTTTCCACAGTAGTCCACGTCTAGCAATTGCATTTCGTTGACGGAAAAGCGTTCGCAGATGCGTAGTCGTGCTGCTGACCGCTGTGCTTGTTCGCCCAGCGCAAAAAAGTGCTTCCCGCACCCTAGTTTTACGCTGTACGGTAAAAATATCAGTTGATTTTATTTCCTTAGTACCTATATTGACTTCGCTGACTCTTCTCCCGCCTTCAAGAAGCCTTATGTTTTCCTACTGGCGTACCAGTCAGCGAAGCGTCGCATGTGCGCTTGTGCAGCGCTTGTGTGAAGCGACCTTGACTTGGAGCTAGATACAGTGTACAAACTAACCAAGTAAAGAAAGGCAAATTCTACCATTCACAAACGTGTCCTGGGGGCCGAATTCTCTAAAAAACGGGCGTCGCTTTGAAACGACGGGGTAGCGCCATGGAAATGTATGTGTTCTGGGGTTGGGGCCGCCGCTTTGAGGTGGGCAGCATGAAGTAGGAGCTGCAAGAAAAGCACTGTGGCAAGGACGCGAAGCGACAAGTGAAATGACGGAGGGCAGTGGGTGTCGCTTCGCGTCCTTGCCACAGTGCTTTTCTTGCAGCTCCTACTTGATGCTGCCCACCTCAAAGCGGCGGCCCCAACCCCAGAACACATACATTTCCATGGCGCTACCCCGTCGTTTCAAAGCGACGCCCGTTTTTTAGAGAATTCGGCCCCTGGCTTCGTTTCAACTGAGCGAACGAATTGCGACGACCCGTCGGCGGCCGGCGGACGAAACGCTGGGCCGACTGACTCTGTCTGAAGGCCGGGGAGCCGTGCAGTAGCGTAGCCAATTGCCAGCTTATCCCCTCATGACGTCACACGAAAACGCTGCAGAAAATGGGCGAGCGTAAAGAGAGGAGGACAGCATTTTCAAATTAATTTTTCTACTAAATAAAATCGCGTAAATGCACCCAGGGTGGTCGAAACATGGCCTGGGGACTCCGGACTACAATTTGCGCAAGTAATCCCGCAATGTTTACATATCACTTCAGTGTCCCTTTAATGCCCGAGCATGTATTTTGTGCCTTTTATGTCAAAACTTGAACAGTGCTGTCACTTTCTTGCCTTGTGTTGCATCGTGTCCTACGGAAAAGTTGTTTTTAAAGCTTAGCAGAGTTTGGGTTTTGCTTGTTGGTATCGGTGATCCATGACTTCGTGTGGCGCAAAAGAAACGGACAAGCACAGAAAGAGGTGACAGGCACAAGCGCTAAGCTGCATTTAACAATTTAAAGCGGAACCATACAGGGGGTCATTTTGAAGCATACCTGAAAGCTGTCCAGATTGCCACCAGCATCACTAAACACGCATGCACTGGAGTAGGCGGACGTGTTGGACTCATTCGGTTACCAGTTTCTGTGGTGGGCGCCTTTGCCATTATTGATAATGCCAACACCTGTCACGTTGCTGTCTTTGAATTGCATTGGACTGCTGATTGGATTCTGTTGGATGAAAAGTTTGTATAAATAGATTTTGTGCAGTTGTCTTCTTTTGGGCGAGATAAGCCTGTGTTGTTGCAAGAAGTGGAGAATGCATTTGAACGACACAGGATGAAAAGGCTCTGGCGAGGCCTTTGTCTTCCACTGAACGGAAACTTGCTTATTGATGATGATGATGGCGATTGTCGCAGGAGCTGAAGGAGCAGGAAGACAAGAAGAAAGGCGGGAAGAGGAGGAAAGCAGACGACGATGACGATGCAGACGACACAGAGATGGCACTGGGCGTCCACGACCGGATCGGCAAACACAACAAGAAAAACATGAAGAATGCGGGCGGCTTTAAGAAGAAGAGAAGATAATTTCGTGGAATGAAAGGGGTGAAACATGATGTCTCGAAGACAACAGAATGGTTTTGTTGTTTCTTAGTTTTCAATAGTCAGCATCCCATTCAAAAAGGCCGGCAGCCTTGCCGGTCTCCTGGCGTTGTGTAAACAGCTGTTGTAAACAGCGGACATATTCTGGCCAGCAGTTGAAGTTTGGATCCTTCAACTGCATCGGATGAGCAGTGGCCATGTGGGCTGCAAGCTCACACTCTTCATGATTGTTCACTGCACAAAAAGCGGAAAGAGCTTCGTCTCTAGTTCTAAATCGCACTTACGTATTGAACTTGTCAACTTTTTCACTGTCACCACACAAAATTTTTTCCGTGTGTGGCACTAGCGGAACCTCTGAAACTGGATGGGACAAATACATAAGGCACCCAAAAACTAGGCAGCATTACCATTTTTCCTTTGCTATTGAGTATGTTCCCAGCTGATGTCTTATCGAGCCGCCTTGGCTTTTTACCGTTGCTTGTTCTTTCAAGACACGCGGTTAACCAGGTCAACTCCCTGCTCTATGTTTGAGTTATCTGCGACAGAGAAAGCAGCCTCCTTGATTGGCAGTCTTGATTGAAGCAGTCTTGATTGAAAGCCAGAGCAGTGCATTAAGGGAGCACTTTCATTTGTGCATTATGCTAGCTCTCGATAATGCGTAAATTCACTTGTGTAAAAAGAAAAACTAATTCTGCCGTTAGTTGAACCTTTCTTTGTTCTCTGCCCTGCACGCGATCGTTGCTTTGTGCATTATTGTGGCCCCCTTTTTAAGAGACGTCGCAGTAGTGGTATGGAAAGTAACCGTCCTCTTTTTCAAAATAGTGTAAGTGCTGTCACACGCGGCAGTCTTCCATACAAGGCCATATTCATTAAAGGAGCACTGACACCAATTTTCGGCGTTAATATTATTTCACAGTCCGCTTCCTTCACTCAACAGAATACCCTGGCTGAAATATGAGCGGCCTGCGACGCGAAGAACACAGTTCAATTGGATCTCATTTATCGCGCCGACGGAGCAGTGCGCGGAGCGGCACTCAACAAATGGACATCAGTGTGACATCACTCCAGGAGAGGAAAAAGAAGTGACGCGACAGCGTTCGTCAAAAACTCGTGACGTCACTTCACGCGCGCGGCCCCACGAGCGGCGAGCGGGCGCAAAACCCTCTCAACCGGGCGCCGGTGACGTCCGCACAAAGCGGTGAGGTCAGCTAGGGAGTCTGTCATATGCACCAGTCGGGATGAAAGCGCGGGAATTTGAAACAAACGATTTTCAGGCCGTTCAATGTAATTAACTATCGCGCGCTGAAGTATTTGAAGTGCTGTTTCAGGTTCGCCAGACCATTAAGCATCGATAAAAGCAATAAAGGTGTAACATGAAATTTTCGTGCCAGTGCTCCTTTAAGTACAACATGCTTTATGCATAAATGTAACAATGTCTCTGTAGGCACAAAGGAAATGGAAGGTATGTCAGGTACGGTGCCGCAATATTAGGGCCTTGTACATGTTTCTTGCAGCCAATGTGTTGCCCAATGGGATGCGAGAATCAGTCAAGCTCATGCATCGTATGTAATAACTCACAAAGGCTGATTGCCAGGTCACCACACTGCTAATGTTATAAGAAGCATGGGTGTACCATCGGCACTTGGCGTGTTTCTGTTGTACGCGTGAAACTTGCATAGTGCAGTGACGCACCAGGTTTAGAAAGATGTGAGAGCAGCCTTGCAGTTGGCCCATGCTTCATGTTTTCTTCAGCTCGTCACCCGCTCATTCAGTTGATCCACGTGTTACTTACTGGTGGAGACAATAAGCTTCGAAATGCTGCTCGGCACATTTGCACAGAAGGGAAACCAGCAAAAAAAAAAAAAAATATGCATGTAGAGAAGAGGGATGTGTGGATGCTCCATTTTCTATCCTGTTCTCTCTAGACACAGTCTCAGTAACTTTTTTCCGCTAGTTTTCTTTTTTTCTTTTTTTTTTTTTTTTGCAAAGGGGAACGAACTGGACCGCTTCTTAGCATTTCCGTTGCTTGCCACTTCTTTGGAGCACTTGGGCTGAATTGGATTTAATAATGTGTGGGCGAGCTCAGTGTTTTTCTCACAGTTCCTTGGCTGGATGCAGGTTTTGTACACTGCTTAAAATTATGTCAGCAGCTTTTGATATTGCTGCTGCTGCTTTTCGCTGTCACAGTCATCTGTTAGCTTTACGCTGTTCACACCTGAAATGAACTAGCATTTATTTTTCTTCTCACACTCACCCTGGAAAGAGAGAGGCATTGCATCTTACAGGTACACTCAAAACTCTTATTTAACGATGTTGAGGGGACTCGCGAATTATTTCGTTAGATCGAGAACTTCGGTAAATCGAGTTGGGCATTTCTTAGCCACTTAATTCGGTACATTCGATTATAAACTTTAGCAGCATCCAGCAAGCTTACGCGGCGTAGTATGTGTGAAGTGTAAATGCTCCAAAAGTAAAATTGCAGCCCGCACGTATGAAAAGAGACCACGAAATTGTTACCTGAACGAGCCCCCGGGTAACTACATATTTCTCACCAAAGAAGTCGTTGATCTTTGCTTGCATGTGCTTTATAAACAACAGCCGCAAGCATTTCTTGGAAGTTTGTGGGGCATTTGTAGAACAACGGCAGTTACGTTCGAACGAAGCTTTTTTTTACCGCTGGCGCCATCTGGTGAATTCAACTCAAAATTAGTACAACTTCCATTTGGCACCATGCAGTTCCGTAAAAGCAGGACAAAGTTTCTCTCCGATGTTATCTTTGGCGTGCCATGTATCAATTTTGAGGTGTTGCCTACAAAATACAGGAAAAAACACTTTTCGAACTGCATTTTTTGAGAAAAAGTTCGTTAAACTGGGACAGATCATGATATTGGTTTCGCCATTTTGAGTTAGTCAAAACATTGGGCTCTATGGGTGTCAGCAGGGGGATCAGGATGTCTTCGTTAAATTGGGACTTTCCTTAAATCAGGTTTCATTAAATTGAGTTTGGCTGTAATGCTTTACAGAGGTTTGTTTTGGCCTCTACTGAAAACGCAGTGCCTAGATGGGGTTTAGTGTTATTGTTATCTGTAGGGGTGATGGGGGCGAGTTCAGAGAAGAGGTATTTTAGATGATTGGATGGGAAGAGCTAATAACAAAAAACGCCATACAAATGAAACTGACACATGCCAGCATCAACAAAAAAATATCTGTAGGGGGAGGGGAAACCCCCACTCTTATGTTTTTGCTCATATTCCCTGGCAATCTGGGGTATTTCAACAGCATCATCCCAATGTGGAAAGACTGCCTTGCACCAGCTCTGCATGGCAGGTGCCACCACAGCTGAAAGTTGTGACACATTTTCTCTTCATTTGCATCACTTCAGCATAGGTTCTTAACCACACAAATGAGCTGCCAAGAACTTAGTCTGCAGTCGACTGTGAATTCACTAAATCAAACCGCTGCGTTAAGATGCCGCATTCTCCTCCTGTAAGGCAACAAGGCGAGCGTTGTGCTGGACTAACCATTTCACCATGAAATCAGCCAGCAAAGTGTGGCTGCCGCGTACAACTCTGCTGAATTGAAGCATCTACCTCACTGTAAACACAGTTCAACCAGCTACCCACCGCGGTGGCTCAGTGGCTAAGGTGTTGTGCTGGTGAGCCCAAGGACTATAGTTCAACCCCGGCCATGGTGGGTGCTTTTCTGATGGTGGCTGAAAACGAGAACGCCCGTGTGTGCAGAGACCCTAGGTGGTCTAAATTAATCTAGAGTCCTCCATTACACCATGCCTTGTAGCCCAGGGCCCGTTTGCCCGAATGCGATAAGTGTGGGAATAAGTTCTCAACTACAACTTTAGCGCTTTATAGGTAATAAGTTGTTTGCCCAAAACTGATGGAAACGCTAGGTTAAGGTAGCGTTTCTATCGGGTTTTCTGGCAACCGGCTTATTTGCCGTGGCCGAATTCGATTTGCTGGCGTCTTATTCGTTAGCGGGAACTTAATCATGAACTTATGCGTACGGGCAAACGGCCCCAGGTCTAGCTTCAGTGTGTTAAAGGCCAAATGCACTCAAATTTCACCTCGGCCAAATTTAGTTTTAATGTGTAGTAAAAGTACCACCAAATCAGCTGGGACACAAGTGCTAGCCCCGTGAAACGCCTCGTTAACCAGTCAGAAGCATTTGAAAAAGCTCCGCCGCAGACCACGCCGCACCTGCCGGCGGATCGCGTAAACAGCCACGATGCGCCTGTGACGCACCAGCCGTCCAGGGCTGCTTCCTCTGGCCAGCCACGCAGCTGAGGAACCGGTCGAGCTCTGCTGCGAATGCTTCACCCATCTGCTGCCCCGCGCGCGCATAGAGCTTGCGCACAGGCTTGCTGCCGGCCGCTCGCTTGCCGGCTGCAGCGTCATTGTAACGGCCGCGCTCTCCTAGGTTTTAGTTTCAAAATCGCCAATTTTTGCTGATCGCTTGCGGCGTCCACGCGTGTATTTCAGCTGTTGTATTTTGCATCTTGCGTTCTTTTTCAGCAGATATTGTTTTCAAGAGGTCGAAATTTTGAGTGGTTGGTTTTTAACCGCCCGAAATTTTCATTTTTTTAATACATCAGTTCAACCGGCTCTGCAAAGGTGAAAGGAATTTTAATTTTCGGAGGGGACAAAGCATCGGGGACGAAAAGCGGCAGCGTGCGGAGACGATGACGACCGTTCCCGGTTAGGCCTCGTTTACGGGCGTGTGCCCCATTTCGCGGACGAGGAGCTGCCTGGCCTTGGCGATGCTCCTCTCTCCAGTGAGCACGTTCCCGTCGCTCTCGGTGCCGAGGCAGTCGAGCAGTTCGCGCAGTTCTCGCATCGCCTCGCTGGACGGAGCGGCCGCCTGAACACGGACTCCGCCGCCGCTGCTGCTCCTGCTGCTTGCGGCGCTGTTCGTGGCGGCGACGGTGATGTGCGGGTTGTCCTCCATGTAGCCCGTCTCGGCCAGCGCTTCACAGCTCGCGTTCGCTGCTGTGTTGTAGGTTGAGCCCGTGCCCGTCTCCGAGGTCTCGCCCACTTGCTCTGCGAGGGAACAGATAGCAAAGGCTTGCGTTTCGCGGTGTTGCTTGCTGCGTGGTGTGCAGGTAACGCGGTTTAGAGTTTACGTCCTGTTAAGCCATAGTTTAGCCTGCCGTGGTGGCCACTTTTTTGGGTGAAGGCCAAACGCGAAAATGCCCGTGTGTCAACATTTCGGCGCACGTTAAAGATCCCCGGTGGTCAAACTTATTCCGGAGCCCTCCACTACGGCGCGCCTCGGAGCCCAGCTGTAGAATTCGGCGCGTTAAACCCCGTAATTTGAAGCAGTCATTCGAATTAGACGGATTGATAGACCACGTCAGCATTCAATCGGCAAATTCACACTACATTTTTATTTCGCAAGGTATTGCTGAACGAGTTTCTGCTGTCTGTCCTTTTAAGTTGGCGACTGGCAGGAAAGGAATATAGCTACTGAGCAGGCGCCTTGAAACAAGTTATGCAGATGTATCTGTACTCTCTGCAGAAGGCACCCGTGCAATAATGTTAGATCCAACAACACTGTTCTGACACTGCGCACAGTGTGCCTTTTGCATGCAATAGCGTGATGAGTAGCCTCTAAAATATAAAGCCAGACTTCAGTCATGTAGCTATCTTGCAACGGACATGCTGATGCAGTGGTCCTAAAGAGATCGCTTCATGCCACGTGCATGAGTGTTTTTAATGAAATATGGGCCAATGTGCCGTCGCAGTTCTTAACCCTTCAGCCGTGGTTTGTAAGATAGGCTTAACAACCATCGGAGGTAAGAAATCGCAAATATAATATTGCTTTGAAAACTCTCAGGACGGTTAAATGTGTGCTTTTCACGCACTGCATTTGTCACATAACTTGAATCTAAAGTGGGAGTCCTCCCAAAATTGTTCCGAGTTCACTGCGAAATATTTGCATTCATTCCCAAGCAACCACCAGAGCCGTCCACCGTACGCCCATTCCGACTCTAGCGGATGGTCGTTGGACGTCCGTTTCAGGGCAGATGGACGTACCATGTACGTCCGTGGGATGTCCGGATTTAACACTTCTGTACGTCCAGTCGGATGTACAAAATTGGATGTGTTTTGGATCTTCAGTAAATATTTGAAGAATCACACAACGAGAAGCAGAATCACAACGAGAAGCAGAATCACACAACGAGAAGACCAACGCACTACCGGGCAGACAGCCAGACAGGCAGACAGGCATACATGAACACAGTCAACTATTACTTCACGTGTTTCGTTAGCGGTTCTCAATTCTTATATGCCCTTAGATCATTGTTGGAGTTGGTGAGGTGCTTCAAAAATAAAAAAATAGGCTTAATTTTAGAAATATGCAGACGAAAGTTGCAATATACAAGTAGGCGTGTTAATGTACAAAATCTTTTTAATTAAAAAGCAAAGTAGCTTTTTTGTTTTTGCTTTTATATTCAACTTAAGCCATTATGTGATGCTTCGTAGTAACGTTGTATGTCCACTAGCAGATGTCATTCGGAATTGTACATCCGTGTCTGGATGTCTACTCTACGTCCGAAAAATGTACATCCCAACATGGATGTACAGCGGACGTACAGTGGCCGTCCAGACTGGGCATTGGATGTTCGGCTGTATTTCTGACGTCCCACGGACTTCCGTGGTTGCTTGGGTTGCACCGGCGAGGCCGACCTCCATGGAGCGAAATTTCACGGCGAACTTCGCGCGGCGGCCACCGCGGTTCGACGCGCCGCTCAGTTTTTGTCCACCCCAACCTCCATGGGACGTGGTGCGGCGAACGCCGCATCACGTGACGAAGGAATACCTTTGCCGGGAGCCAGTGCCATCAGGAGAGCGGCTCGCCATTATGATCAGGTAAGGTCGAATGAATATTTCTTCGTCGCATATATGCTGAATTTTTGTGACACGGAATCAGCATTTTGAACATGATTTTTGTGCAGGTACCTCTGCTCCGGCAGTGCTCTTAAGGGGGGAAATGGCTCTTAAAATAATTTCTTTTCATTAAGTAAACGCTGGGAAACTTGTCAGTCTTGCGGCTTTTCTGTACTGATTTCAAATATGGCATTATTTTTTTAGTCAGTCAATTATTATCAAGACAATTAGAGATCATTAGACATTTTTGGAGGAACAATTGACAAAAAAGTGTTGGTAATAAAATTGTCATCATTATACTTTCTGATACTATGAATCCTGGTGAGTGCGGTAAGAGAATCGGTTTTTTGATGCACCGCTTGGAACTAATTTTACAGCTCATTAAACTTTGGTGCTTGAAATGGGCATTCGAAAGGGTTCCTTACCACTGGTGCAACCTAAGTTTAATGAGCTATAAAGTAGTTTTAAGTGGCGCATCAAAAACTTATACTCTTATTGCACTCACCAGGGTTGATAGTATTGGACAATGTAAAGACTACAGTTTCATGGCTGGCACTGTTTTGTCTATTGTTCCTCCAAAAATGACTAATTATCTCGAATTATCTTGGTAACTAATTGACTTTCTGAAAAAATAATGACATATTTGAAATCAGTGGGGGAAAAAAGCAGCAATAACGACAAGTTTCACAGAGTTTACCTAACAGTTAAAGGAAGCTGTTTTAAAAGCAATGTCCTCCCTTAAGTATGCGGCCCTGGCCTATCGGTTAATCCCAGAGACATGTCGCAGGATTGTGCAGCACCACACAGGCAGAGTCCTGCGGGCCAAACTGCAGCCACTGTACGTTTCTGTGAGTATGACCGCGCTGCTTAACTGGGACACATATGTGTAGCTATGGTAGAAATATTTCTTTTAAACTTCACCAAAATATTTCTTCATGCTGGGCTTTTTGTCACGTTGCCTAGCACATTTACACTTGCTTACTGAACATGATCTATTCACGCAGTATGTAGTTGTACAATATATGAAAAAGGGCACAATTGTGTCCAGGAAGCTGTGCACATAAAGCAAAAGTTTTCCTTTTCCTTCCACGAAAAGTGGAAGGAAGGGAAGAAAAATTACCCGTATTAAACGACAACTTCAGAGCAAAGCGGACAGGTCATTTTAGTGTTTTTCTGTTTTGTTTTTGTTGTTTGAAGGCACTGCCTAATGAATGACTCTTGGGGTGAAATCATGACATTGAAGCCATGTCAGCCTAGTCTTCGTACGCGAAAAAAAAAATATTGTCCGTCATATTATTTTCTGCAGAGAACAGACCCCTTTGAGTTGCTATGGCTGAAATGATGTCATCCCATTAGCATTGTGTTCAACTTTGCTGCTCAGCATTTACTCCTTACTAGGCAGCACTAGCATTGCCACTGCCTGCATTGTTTGAGTAATTCAATTTTGTGGTTCCCTTTGCAGCTGACTTCTGCAAAAAACAAAGGGTATTTTGATGTGTAAATAGTCGTAATTCAAACTTTTTGTGCATTGAGAGTCCGCGTTCTTGTTGATTCATTGATTGCTCGGTCCACTTTATTGCACATAAAATATTGCACTCGTTCACAACATGAAGTTTGCAAATGATCAAAATGACATAATTTAAGGAATAAATACACTACAATTCTCAGTAAAAAATTGTGAAATACAAAAGTATAAACAACTGGACGTAGTTACGTACACATGTGAAGTAAGTGAGTTATTCCTGAAATATTGAAATGAAAACAGTTAAAGTGAATACAACTACAGTAAAATAAAAATAAGGTAAGTAGAATCACAGCAGTAAACTGAATACAATTAGAGTAAAATAACGATGGCGTAAGTAGAAACACAGCAGAACCAGCTGTCTCTTAACCCTCGAGGTTCTGCAATAAGAAATAACTGTCATACAAAACATTGTTCAAGGTTCCTCTGTGTTCTGGGTTCTGTACCTTTGTAGTACTGTTAAAATGTCAATCTGAACATTGGCCCACGTGTGTTTAGGGCAGTGCCTCAATCGCTCAGCCACCACTCGACCAAAGTAGTGAGGCTCGTCTTCATTTTCAGTGAGCAATTCGTCTATTCTCCCCAGCTCGCCGTCGATACGAGTGCACTTCGACCGAGGTGGTGTTTTTTTAGGTTGCACAGCTGCCTCGGTGCGCTGTGCCTGTGATGTGCTCATCACTGCGCTGGCTTCCACGTCGTCCTCATCGGAGGGGCTTGCTGCAGCAGATGCCGTGCATGGCAGGGGATCTGAGATGAATCAGAGGCACCATATTGTTAGTAAATGCACCAAGTATGCCAGTTGTAGAGATAGCAGTGTCTGAATAGTTTGTACAGGTTGCAGGCATGAGCTTTACTACCGTATTTATTCGAACATAAGGCAAGGTTTTTCCCAAAATATGTAGTTCGCATACCCCGCCTTATATTCGAAGCTCAGTATATATATATATATATATATATATATATATATATATATATATATATATATATATATATATATATATATATATATATATATATGAGAAAATGGTTGACTCACGATTAAAAAAACTCCCACCTCCCCTCGCGGGAACCCCTGTGTAGATGCGACGCATAGGCGGAGCGGCGAATTCGGGACCGCGTTTTATAGCGCGCATAACGTTGAGGGGACTGCGTAAGCGGCGTGGACTCTAGGTGTTTGAGCCAAGCGTGGATGTTGCTTCGCCGGAGAGCGGCACACCGGTTATATGCGCAGCGCGCCCGAAGGAGAGGAAATCGCGGAAGAGAGAGTACTGCACATGCGCCGGCCCCAGCGCGTCTGCCGCGGCTATGACGCAACACAATCCACTTTAATCCAATCCAATGCCCCTCGCGAGAGAGTGTTCGCTATCGGAGAGGAGAGGGGGTGAGCGGCGGAGAGCGCAGCTGGCGTGGCGAGGAGAATGGGGGAGGGGTGGAAAACGCCGCCGACGACGACGACGATGCCGGAGGGACAAGGCGAGTGAATCAGGTGCTCTGCATCTAAAAATTGGCCGCGTATCTGCTCCTTTCGTTGCAAATGCCGTCAAAAGACGATAGTCTTTATCGGCTTTTGCGAAGTAAATGCCTCCCTTCGCTTTCCCGCTCACCTCTCATGTTGTTCCTCTTGCGTCGCGCTCCTCCCAAGGTAAATACGCCAAATGTTTGCTTATATCATTTTAAATTTCCCGCATTCCACTGCTCCAAACCGGGTGTCTCGATGCGAACGCTGCCGTACGGTGAAGACGAGCGTTCATCGAGGCGCCCTACTTCAACGTTTATAGAACCGCGTTTCCCTACTCCACGTGCGTTGCAAGCAGAACGTGAAACCTATCCAGTGGAACCTTGCGTAACTGTTGCCGGTTGATTTCTTAAAATGGCGCCAGAAGCTGTAGTGGCGCGGGCGACAGCAGGCGACGGCGGAGTGAATTCTTTTTTTGCAGTTGATGAAGTATTTAATTTCGCAAAAGTCAAGCATGTTTGATTTTTTATAAAGGAACACTGCAAATATCACTTCTGTATTGATTTGTTGTCTCATATTTGCGTAATGTCTTGTTCTTCTTCAACAATGTTGACAAGTATGAGCATTACACCGGACATAGACGGGTATTTTTAGCTCTGACTATATAAGACTATTGCGCAGGCATTGTTTTGCTTTGGCCGGGTGGCTGAATCGAGTCACAGACAGACAGACGGACAGACAGACAGACATACAGACAGAACCTCACAGACAGACAGACGGACAGACAGACATACAGACAGAACCTTGAAGCCTTAAATTTAGGCCTGCGTACTGGTTCGTTCAAATGCCAGTGCGTGCTTAATACCAATGACGCACATTTTTTATATTTCTAACAAAACAGAAAAATCCTACAACAGGCACATAAATACTACTAATGAATTAGATTATTTGGTCACCCTGAATAATTTGTTAGCTGTCACCTTATCGAATGTGTTAGCCACACTTTTGTTAAAAGTAAGCTTTAGTTAACCCTCAGTCACTGCATTATTGCTCTGACCACTGCAATTCTTTTTGCGATAGCTATACCGGATGCGCGCATTACAATCTGTATGTCATCGTACCGCCTGACCCCGGCCATCGTTCCGTGTGCTACATTGCGGAATCTTATAACAGATTATGCTGCTACAAAATGAAAGGGAAATTTGACGCGCGGAGTATGAGATGGAACTGTTTTGGTTAGGCGCTCTTTAATTCGCGCACAGCAGTACTCCCCTCCGGAACGAGTAGCAGTAGAAGTAATGTAGCGAGTTGGGCAGTCAGTACAAGTGAACCTTCGAAAAAAGCAGATCTAAAAGAGACAAAACTGCAGAACAAGCAGAAAAAATTTTGTTTTTTTCCCGCGTTCGCTTAGCGGTCGCCATCTGTTGACGCCTTTGGCAACTACGCGTCTCCCGCAGGAGCCGGTCTCATAAAGTGAAACGCACGCCGATCAACGAACGCCCGCGCAGCTCCCCTGCCGTGGTTTGAACCGTGGCGACACCGACCGGAGCGGGCGGAAACTATAATGGCAAACTGTTCGCATGGCGACGCAGTGAAACATCCCCCTCGAGAGGGGCACGATCAAATGCAGAGCATTTCCGGGGGCGCACGACGTTAAGTAGTTTGCGTTACGTTAATGTTGTTGCACTTGTGGCAACTGCTGACGAGAGAGCGCTCGTCAGCAGTAATTTGAATGAGTCAAGGATATAAGGCGCGTTCGTAGCCTCCCATTCTGTGTCGGCTTTGTGGCGCAGTGGGTAGATCACCATGTACATTGCGTTCCGCCCGCAGGGTCGAGGGATCGAAACCAGGCGCCGGATAGTATTTTGTTTTATATAGTGTAGGGGGAGGGGTGCGGACTACGACTACGGACGCCTACGGACGTCAACGCGGGTGACATCGTGAGTTACTGAAATGCTCTGCATTTAAAATATGATCGCTGGGCGAATGGGACAGTGTGAGGTACCGGCCTGCCTTTCTGCACGTGTCATCTGCTTTGTTACTGTTTCTGCTTCCAAGACAAGGTCGAGGGCTGCAGTTTCTTGCCAAGGGATTAAGTGCGCTCCTTAAAAGTTTTCCCTGACATATCTGTTTTTATTTGTATCTGTAAAAAACGGAACTTGTCCACTGTACTGTCCCAAAAACTGACCACGGAACTCACTTCCTTCGCATTGATGACACGTTTGGTTGTGAAAGGCAGGGCAAAGAAAAGTATAGAGCAATATCCACGTTTTGGAGTTTTTTTTTACATATTCGGTTTTACTTACTTTTTGCTTAATATTTTAAAACGTGATTCGCCTTTTCCTTTTTGTTGTTTTCCGTGTAAACACATTAAAAAAATACTGGCGCATTTGATGCCCCGTGCTATATCTCTGCTTCGAGGCGCAGCTTATGTTGCAGGCCAGCAGACTTATTTTAACCAGCTGGTGATATTAAACGAGGATCAAAATCTCGATACACCGACGTTCTCGATTTCCATCTACTTCAGAAAAACGGTCGTGGGGAAGGGAGATCGAGGCCACTTGTGATCAGCAGCAAACGGCTTAGCCACTGAGCAGCTCCTGCGGTCACACTTGTCAAGTATTAACAATTTGCAGGTGTCGGACCTTTTAAACAAATTATGAAATGCAAAAGGTTTGCACACATCGGGTGTGTGCTTTCGCTGTTGCGCAGTGGAGCACTCCTGCAGCCTGATTGGTCCGATAAAGTCGCAGCTAGGGAAGGGGAAAGTCGTTTTATATCCCCTGTAAGCTGCCGAGAATGAAATTTCGTTTGGTCAGCTTGCACTATGCTCGCGGTTTTAGCAGCAACAGACCATTGCTACATTGTTTCATAGAGCGTGATAGTGTTCAACTGTCTGGCGTGGAATGTGCGCGAGCGTTTACGAAGTTGATGGTACGTGAAAGAAAAAAGACCTGAATTGCATTGACTGTGCAATATCAAGAAGTTCTTGATATTGCACAGTCAATGCAATTCAGGTCTTTTGCAATTCAGGTCAATGCAATTCAAGTCCGCATCGGGCTAAGTGCAAGCTTTGCTGCAAAACCTTTGATGTGACTGCCATGGGTGAATCGGCTTTGAAAAGCCACATGAAAAGTGCGAAGCATATTGCTGCAGTGAATATAACGCAAGGTCGCGTGTTGGACAGCCATCTCACTGCTGTCGCGAGAGAGACAGGGCAGTCCGCTACCACGGCTCCGTTGCCGTCACCAAGCCTAAACGACGCTTGCAAAACGCACGAGCTTGTTACTGACGCTGAAATTATTTGGACTCTGAAAGTCGTCACATCCCACATGTCGTACCGGATGTCATCGCAAGCAGGGGAGTTATTTCAGCGCATGTTCCCGGACAGTGAAGTGGCAAAGGCGTTTTCGTGTGGTGAAAAGAAATGCGCCTATGTGACATGGCATGGTCTGAGGCCTTTCTTTCTCTCAGCTTTGCAGCGAGAGATAGAACAGTGTGAAGTTTTTGTGGTACTTTTCGATGAGTCGGCAAATGACTGTCTCCAAAGCAAGCAAATGGATGTGCACGTGAGGTGTTGGGACTCCGCTCAGAAAGTGACGACGAGGTATTATACCTCCGTTTTTCTGGGGCATTCTACAGCTGATGACATCCAGGAGAAGTTGCTGAGTGCCCTTGAGCCATTGCCCCTTGCAAAAGTTCTTCAGATATCTATGGATGGTCCAAATGTTAATCTGAAGTTCTTTAGGCACATCCAAGTGCACTTGCAACAAAATTACCAGGTTCAATGTGTGGACTTAGGCACTTGCGGGCTTCACACAGTGCACAACGCTTACAGGGCAGGAGTTTCAGCAACTAAATGGGGACTTGATTGCCTGTTGTCTAGTCTGAATGCACTTTTTGAAGATGCCCCAGCACGGAGAGAGGACTTTTCTGCAGTCACCGGCCAGCACACTTTTCCTCTCAAGTTTGTCGCCCACCGGTGGTTAGAGAATGTCCCTGTAATTGAGCGAGCGTTGTTGGTGTGGTCTGACATCAACAAGTACATTGAGGATGCTAGAAAAAAAAGCTGTCAACCTGCCTAAATGTGCCTCGTTTAACAACTTGTTGGAGTTCAGCTGTGATGCTTTGCTCCCAGCAAAGTTGAATTTTGCATTGTGTGTGGCAAATGCACTGAAGCCTTTTTTGGTAGAGTACCAGACAGACAAAGCAATGGCCTTTTTCCTCGCAAGGGATTTAGAGACTGTTCTAAGGAAGCTGTTCACAAAGTTTCTGAAATGTTCAGTCCTGTCTGCCAAAGGAATCGTGGGCCTGCTGAAGGTCGACCTTGAGAATGCTGAGAACCATATTCCACTAGAAAAGGTGGATATAGGCTACAAGGCAGAGCAAATCATCAAGAATTCTCATGCAAGCGCAAAGGATGTGTTTCAGTTCCGGATGGAATGTAAACAGTTCTTGATCTATGCCACAAAGGAGGTTCTAGAGAGAAGCCCCCTGAAGTTTGCATTTGTTAGGGGCCTTTCTTCACTGGACCCAAGACAGATGTGTACAAAGCCAGACGAATGCCTTCCTCTTTTCAGAAAAGTGTTGGATACCCTCATCACTGTGGGTAGAATGGCTGACCACGTTCGAGACACAGTGTTGGCTGAGTACACGGAGCTCCTGCATGAGCAAAAACATAAACTTAGACAATTTGACAAGGGCACTGATAGGCTGGATGAATTCTATCCTGACCTCTTGAAGTTCAATTCAACCTACTCGGAGTTGTGGAGCATTGTGAAACTACTGCTTGTCCTCAGTCACGGCCAAGCAACAGTTGAACGTGGATTCAGTGTGAACCGGCAGGTGTGCGTAGAGAACTTGAAGGAGCTTTCATACGTGTCGCAACGGGTTGTGTGTGATGCGGTTGAGAAGGCAGGTGGTGTCCTACAAATTCCAATCACTAAGGAACTGAGGATTGCTGTGTCGGCAGCTAGGCAGAGGTACGGAGCATACCTGGAAGCCCAGAAAAAGCAGGACCTTGATGCTTCAAAGCAGAGGAAAAAGCACTGCATAGAGGAAGAGCTTGACGCAATGAAAAGAAAGAAACAAAAGCTGGAAGCCACAATTGATGACCTCGTGGCTTCTGCAGATGCCTATGCGGAAAAAGCAGAGGCAGAAAATGATGTGACACACATTGTCAAGTCAAATAGCCTCAGGAAGACGGCAAAGGACAAGACAGCTGAGCTTCACTCGATCAAGGTCCAAATTCAGCAAAAGCGACTGGAGCTCCCCTGAAGAGGGTGGCTAGGAGGAGCTGCTTAATTTTTTTTGCTTTGTGCAGTTAATGCTATTTGGGGCAATAGAACAATTTTCTATTGTGTGTGACATGAACAAATCTGCATTGTGATATATGATAAACCTATTCTTATTTTTTCTGTTCAGTGCAAGCAAATTTGCATTGTGAGATTTTTTTCTTTGTGCAATAAATATGTCGGGCCTTTTGAAAGCCTTGTCTGCAGATCTTTGATGTAAAAAAATCAAAATAACCTCGCGCAGAGGGCCTTGAAAAATCCTCCCACAGGGGCTTGAAAGTCCTGAAAACCCTTGAATTTTTCTCTTCGAAACCTGTACGAACCCTGAAGAACGGAGGGTCTAACCGTGTCGGCATGAACCGGTAACCGTTATTTCTTTTTTCGGTTCAGTTCCGGTTCAGCGTGCTCAAAAAATAACGGTTCGGGTTCAGTTCCGGCAAAAATACCGGTTCAGTTCCGGTTTTCGGTTCGGTTCGGTTCCGGTTCGACACCCTGATATATATATATATATATATATATATATATATATATATATATATATATATATATATATATATATATATATATATATATATATATATATATATATATATATATATATATTTATATATATATATATATATATATATATGTTGTAAAATATCACCATCATGAACACTGAAGACGAAGAGCAAGAAGATCTGCACCTCGTGGTGCGAGCGCGCGATAGGAATTCTGGCAGCCATTAAAGAAAGGATTCAGATGGTTCCCCGGTCTCTCTCGTGTTTACAAGTGGTGCCGTGACCAGGATTTCTACCTCAACGCCACGAAAGCAAGCAGCCTGCCTTAGAGCAGCAGAGAAGACGGCGGCGTCGGAGCAGCTGATCTACCTGGTCCAGACCAACGTTAGTCCAGACAACGAGGAGAACCCGTGGAATCAATGGGATCCGCCGAGCTGACTGAAACGTAAGAGGACTTCCGACAACCCTCTTCCAAGATGAGCAAAGAGATAGTAACAAAGAAGAGGAAGGCGATACGCGCGCAAATTACGCAGCTTATCAACGCAGCCGAACAGCAAATAGCAGAGAGAGCCGAAAGGACAACGTTATGCTCCACGCAAGCACAGATCAAGGGAATGGAAGCGCGACTTAAAGAAGCAAATAACCAGATGGAGCAATATTTAACAGACGAAGTGGCGGACAGCGAATTTGAAAGAATCCTTGAATACGACATGAAAATATTGGCTATACTATCGAAGCTTGAAATGAGCATTGTGGAGTCCATCCTAAGCAACATAAATAGCCCGCCGATAGCACCACTCCCACAGGACAGCGCAAGGACAGATGAATCGGAGTTGGTCAAATTGCCAAAGCTAGAGCTTATAAAACTCGACGGGAATATGCTTGAGTGGAACAGATTTTGGACACAATACAAGTCATCAGTTCACGACAGGCCTAACATGAGCAAAGCTCAGAAGTTCAACTATTTGATGGCGTCATTAGACGGAAAGGCAGCTGCTGAAATAGAAGGCTTACAGTTTTGCGCGGAAAAGAACTACGATCATGCAGTTCAATTGCTATTGGAAGCTTATGGAAGACACGACAAATCGGCGGATCTTCACATGAACGAGCTGCTAAACATTCAAAAAGTGAAATCAATAAAGGATATTGAAGATCTTCGACGGCTGTTCCAGGCGGTACAAGTGAACATGCTCGCCCTTGAATCCCTAGATGTGAAACCCGAGTGCTTTGCACCAATGCTAATGCCAGTGTTGAAGAGGGCTATTCCAGCAGAACTGTCAGTAGAGTTCAAGTTGAAGGAGTTGTCGCAGAACAGACGGAACAGAGAGACCGGCATCATCGATATTGAACATCGAGAACTATGGATCATACAATCGCCTTCTGAGAACAACTGCTTGGGTATTTAGATTCGTCAAGAACCTTAAAAAAGAACATTGGAAGGGCCCATTGGGAACGCAAGAAATAACCTCAGCGGAAAATTACTGGATTAAGAAAGCTCAAGAAACATTTACAGGGCACAGCCATTCGCACCGAAAAGGAAAAAAACGTGTTTCAAATACAAGGACAAGACGTATTTATTGACGATGAGGGGATTATACGGCAAAAAGGACGCGTTCAATATAGCAATACGATAAACAAGCACGTCATCGTGTTACCGAAGCAAGGACATTTCACGGAGTTGCTTGTGAATCAAGTTCACCGTCTGACGATGCATGGTGGAGTTCAAGCAACGCTTGCCCCGCTGCGAACACGATTTTGAATCTTGCAAGGCCGTCAGACGGTCAAACGAGTAATAAACAAATGCATCATTTGTAAAAGACACAATGCAAGACCACTGAGCCAAGTGACAGCTCCCTTACCAGCGGACCGAGTCACGCAAGCCATGCCATTTCAAGTCAGCGGAGTAGACTTTACAGGACCGCTCTACGCATCAGACAAGGGCCAGTGCCTGAAACAGTATGTCGTGATTTTCACCTGCGCTGTCTCAAGAGCAGTTCATCTGGAAGTGGTCAACAACATGTCAACACTCAACTTCTTGCAAGCATTCCGCAGATTCACAGCGCGGCGAGGAATGCCAGCAATAGTGTATTCAGATAATGCGAAAACCTTCAAGAAGGCGGCGAAAGACATCAATGATGGACTGGACACCATTCAACGAGAGAACTTGGATAATTACTGCAGCTCACGTAATATTGGAGAATAATGGAGGTAATATTGGAGGTAATTGGAGAATAATGGGAGAGGCCTTTGCCCTGCAGTGGGCGTAGATAGGCTGGTGATGATGATGATGATGATGACGTAATATCAAGTGGAAGCTGATAGCGGAGGGCGCACCGTGGTGAAGAGGGTTTTATGAGCGTCTTATACGCAGCCTCAAAACCTCCCCGCGGAAAATCATCGCGAGGATGACTATTACAGTAGAAGAGCTGCGAACCGCCATAACAGAAGTGGAAGGAGCTTTAAATAGCCGACCGTTGACCTACGTGTACGGCGAGCCTGGCGAGCCTATGCCAATAACCCCTGCGGACATCATCGGAGGGAGACAGCAACTTAACGATTCACAACGTCTCATCCTCGGGAATATCGAAGAGGCCTGGAGAAGTAGGTGTCGGATCGTGCTGACTTGGTGGGCAAGATGGCATCGAGAATATCTGAAAGAAATCGGAGCGACAGCGCGCACAAAAGCAACGGCCAGTAAAGCGTTGGAGGAAGGCGACGTAGTTCTTCTGGGAGGAACCGGCCCGAGGACATTCTGGGAAATGTGTAGAATAGAGAAGACGTATACAGGACGTGACGGTGTGACAAGGGCGTGTTTTCTGCGGAGAAGCAACAAGGAACTTATACGGCGGTCTACCAAGCACGTTTCCCGCTCGAGGACGGTTTCAAATAAGCGCGCCACTGATCCTTCAAGCGCACTTCCGGCGGGCGGGACTCTGTAAAATATCACCATCATGAACACTGAAGACGAAGAGCAAGAAGATCTGCTCCTCGTGGCGCGAGCGCGCGATAGGAATTCTGGCAGCCATTAAAGAAAGGATTCCGATGGTTCCCCGGTCTCTCTCGTGTTTACATATATATATATATCATCATCATCATCATCACCAGCCTATCTACGCCCACTGCAGGGCAAAGGCCTCTCCCATTATTCTCCAATTACCTCGGTCCTGTGCCAACTGTGACCAATTTATCCCCGCAAACTTCTTGATCTCATCTGCCCATCTAACTTTCTGCCGCCCCCTGCAACGCTTGCCTTCTCTAGGGATCCACTCTGTTACCCTTAATGACCAGCGGTTATCTTGCCTTCGCATTACATGCCCTGCCCACGTCCATTTCTTCTTCTTAATTTCTACTAATATGTCTTTAACACCAGTTTGCTCTCTGACCCACTCCGCTCTCTTCTTGTCCCTTAATGTTACACCTATCATTTTCCGCTCCATTGCCCGCTGAGTCGTTCTCAATTTAAGTTGAACCCTCTTAGTAAGCCTCCAAGTTTCTGCCCCGTAGGTGAGTACCGGTAAGATGCAGCTGTCATACACTTTCTTCTTCAGCGACAATGGTAGGCTGCTATTCATTATCTGAGAACGTCTGCCATATGCACCCCACCCCATTCTGATCCTTCTAATTATCTCTGCCTCATGGTTGGGATCTGTGGTCACAACTTGGCCTAAGTAGATATATTCGCTTACCACTTCCACTGCCTCGCCACCTATCTCAAACTGCTGTATATATATATATATATGTATGTATAACTGTATGTGTATATATATATATATATATATATATATATATATATATATATATATATATATATATATATATATATATATATATATATATATATATATATATATATATATATATATATATATATATATATATATATATATATATATATATATATATGTACGGTCGAGGAAGAAAAGTTTGCAATGGTCCAGAAGAAATATCAAAAAGTAGAGTCCGACGCACGTCTCAAAAAACACAAACAAAAAGGTTTACTAACGTTTAGACTGGAGGACCAGGCTTCATCGGAGTTCCTCCGATGAAGACTGGTCCTCCAGTCGAAACGTTAGTAAACCTTTTTGTTTTTTTTTTCTTGAGACGTGCGACGGACTCTGCTTAATATATATATATATATATATATATATATATATATATATATATATATATATATATATATATATATATATATATATATATATATATATATAAGGTGATTTTCTTTTACTCCCCAAACTGCACCCTGGCCTTATAATCAAATAAATACGGTACTTCAGCTGCTGTACACATCACACATACCCTAAATGCGCTCATTGTGTGCACTGATGGACTGTGAACAGTCTCTATTTTTATCTAAGCAAAATAACTAGCCGAAACTCCCCTACTGGGGAATCGTCACTAATAGTATTTATAGCTATCCTCTAGCTTTAGTTCCCATTCCGCTTTTGTTTCGTCTTTTTGAACGGTGTTTTTAACCTGGATGGCTAATTTTTCTTCTCCTTTTGCGCGTCAAGCGAAGCTGCTGGAACAGATTGACCTTCGTTGCCTTTGGCATTGATATTCAGGTTGTTTAAAACGTTGTTTCCCATTTTTGTAAACCGTCTCACATTATGAAGTTTTTGAATGCAGGTTCAATTGGTTTGCACTTTATCGGCTATCCTTTTCTATAATTTATATTTTTACGTGCACATGCGCAGTGCTTCCTACACCACTGAAGCCACAATTGAGAACCGGGTATGCAGTAGTCAAAGGACAATTCAAAACGTACATCTACTCACCATCATCGTCGCAGTCACCACCGCCATACGTTGCAGCAAAAATGGCTTGTGCATTTTTACTGCTTGGCGCAACTTCTTGCGCTTGCTGGAAATTGCTTGTAGTGCTGAGAGAGAAAGAGGCAGAGCAAAGTTACTCATTGAGCATCCTAACTCAACAATCTCTGCATTAAGGAACACTTGCAGTGTCATCATAACAATAATTGCTTAGTGTGGGACTGGCACGTAGTAGTGCTTCCTTAGATTGACACTATTGGAAAAAGGTAATACTTTGCGTACAAATCAGTGTCGACTTGTCCCTTCAGGAACACCTGCAGGTAGTGGTATGGCCACTTTAGTGTCTTCTTCTTCTTCTCCCCATCGTCTGTACTGGCCGAACCACTGGACACACCATCCTTGTGTACCTTGTTCTTCTTGGTGAAAGTTTCGCGCAGCCCCTTCCACCATACACTTGCCGTTGCACCTGCAGACAAGCAAATTTTAGCGAAAATCGTATAAGCGCAAGACGAAATGATTCCATGCCTGTCTGCGAAACTCACGGGTGTCTGTTTACATTGAGTCAAAGTTAACAGATATGCGTCTTGTGCATTTCTACTACAGTCGAACCTCGTTATAGCGCAGTAGTATTGGAGCAGTAAATTAGTTCGTTATATCCGACATTCGTCATAACCGTAGAGGTAAAAATCGGCTCTAATAAATCGGCAATCTGGCTCGAGCAACAATCGTAGATAAAAACGCACTGTTCTAGGCTTCGAGCCCACTATAAACGAGGTAATCTTTATCTCTCTGCTTGTGGCATTTCAAACAAAAAAGACTGGAACACGAGAACATGAAATTACAACAGAACAAAGTTCGTTCGGCAAAACAGGCCGGCCTTCTTAGTTACTTGAAGGAGGATGCGTTTCACAGTGTCCACGCAATAAAGGGCCTTAAGTTACTAAAAAACGGTTGTTTTGTCTCGCTTTTTTTTAATTTCGCTTTTATTATGCTAGCTGTAGAGTTCTGCGCCTCGCGGGAAGCAAATATTTCTTCGCTATAGCCGATATATCGTGGCTCTCGACGTTCTGAGTTCGTTATGAAAAGAATAGGTGTCACTGAAATGAAGCGTGCCCAAACTTCGTATTTAGTTCGTATATCCGATAATGCGCTATATCAGTATTCACTATAACGAGGTTCGACTGTACTACCGCGATAAAAAAACGTGATAATGGTAAAATCACTTTCTGGAAAAATTTGAAATTAGATGCATCTTTCCAATGTTACTTTAGTAATTCCACAAAATATTTTTTTCGCTTGCCCTTTTTCTTTCTTAGTTACGCGAGTGTTATTGATTTTTACTACGCTTTGATACTCTGTCTTCCACTCCCTTTTTTTACACGGTTATCTTGCTATATGGTTTGTCGCACTTTTGCAAAGCATTGTGACCTGTTTTCAGGAGCTTTATTTATACTACAGACTCCATTCACGGTTTTGAGGCACCTTAAAAATACTCTCTCTCTCTCTCTCTCTCTCTCTCTCTCTCTCTCTCTCTCTCTCTCTCTCTCTCTCTCTCTCTGTGTGTGTGTGTGTGTCTGTCTCTCAAAAAAAAAAGGAAAAGATTTAAGCGTGAATCTCGCTTCGCATATATCGCGTTCTGTAGGTAGGTTTGTTTGCGCGACACACGAGCTGTGCGGAGAAACAGGCGCCCGAGAATAAAACTTGTCCAAAAAAAATGCCGTAGATCAAAACTTCTTTTGTCACTTTAAGCTGTGCGTAAGCATAACGTGGACCCTTAGGTACCACATCAGTAATGCAAGCCCAGAAAGGGCTCCTAACGCATTCATGATGGGACGTCACTGAGCAAATGTACAGTCACGGTCAATTTTATTAAGGTGCCCGCGGGAGCATCGCTCGGCGGGCATTTCAAGCTGCATAGCGGTCGATTTTCCAACTGTGGAGATAAATATAGCACTGCCTTCTACCCTTCGGAGTATCGTGTATGATACAAGCATGACGGAACCCGTAACATAGCTCTGCTGCTTGTTTCTTTGCCAACTGCGCGATCCCCTTCAAATTGTTCGCGGCTTCTCTAGATTTTCTCGTCGTTGATTGGCCGTCTGTTGAGCTTTCCCAAACGTAAACATTTCAAATTGACCTCGCCTGCTCTGCAGTACTGCACGGTGTTGACTGAGGAGAAAGAAATTGTCACTTGCCGTTAGGGTTGGGGCCGATCTCTTGTTCCACCTCGGCCCACACAAGCAGTTTTCCGCGGAAGCCTTTGTAGGAGGCGTCGTTGCAGTCCCATAGCTGGGGACGACAATGTACAGCTTAAATTAAGCTGTCGTTGTGTTTTAAGTCGCAACTGTCTTCTCTCCATGTTTACTATCCAAGAGGTACACCTGTACCAAGAAAAGGCGCGAAAGGAACGTCTGCTCATTGCCTGCCGAGTGCGCAGGCGCTCTGCGCAGACAGGAAGCACAAAGCTGTGATTGGCTGCGGCTTCAAAATACAGTTTGCCGCTTCCGGTCGCGTTCGCCGCCGCGCGTTCGATATCTAGCTCGCCGCAGGTCGCCGGCGAACAGGCTGCCGTAGAAACAATAGATCTTATTTAGTGGCTCTAGGCTGCCATTTTCACGACCCCCTTCGCCGCATATTCGCCGACATTTCGCTGCATGGAGGTCGGCCAGGCGGTAGCGCCAGAGCGATCGGGCGCATGCATCCAGGCCTATGCATTACTCACGGCTGCAGATTAAAGGCCGCGCCGCAGACACATGGACAGCCAGTTGCCGATCGCGTGAACGCCATCGATTGGATGCAAGGGAAAGCGCAGCAACACGCCTTTGTGTGCCCTCCCAAGAGAAGCCCACACTGTAGCCCTCATAAACTACTGAAGACTAGAGATTCAAGGCCACGCCAGAGTCCTTCAATGCATTGAAGGACTCTGGCCACGCCATGGATACGCGGACAGCCAGCTGCCTATCACGTGCATTCCGCTGGTCGGGGCAGCAGTCGCTGAGCACGAGCTGAGCAAGAGACAACAGGCGCAGGAATGGTGTCTCACGTGCCCGCTGTAAAGAAGTGGAATCTCCTAAAAATTTTCCCTGGTGCCCTCTAATTCGTTAGGTCTTCTTTGCTAGTCTACCCCTTCGGTACGCGTGTTCTTCGCTCATCTTGGCGTGAACAGTACAACGATGACTTTCCACAGGACAGCTTCCCCGACAGGTTGCAGGCGCGCCCTAAGTAAGTGTAGCGTTGCGCTTCGCGTGTGATGCCGTCCGATTTGCGCCGTCGAAAGTTTTCTATACGCTTTTTATGGCGGGACTTTAACGTCAGTTCTTGCGCACCCGCCTGCGTAGTGCACGCATTGTGTAGTGGTTAGGGTTCAAGCATTGGCGGATCCAGAGGGGGGAGGGGTCCAGATGTCATGACCCCTCCCTTAATTTTTTAAATTATAACCCCAAGAAGATGACCCCTCAGGTCGTACAAAAGGTCTAGTTGATGATTCTTTTCTATTTCTCGAAATTTTGCTTTTCCGGAATTTAGGTGAATAAACAAGGCTACTCCTTTTGCTCTTCCTCCTCATCATCATCACTGATAGAAGCTGACACCCCCCTCAGAAAAAAAAAAAAACTGTATCCGCCCCTGGGTTCAAGAGTAGTGATTTCTCCACTAAGGTGTCATTTAGCCTATGCTGGAGATTGGACTCAAGTGCACCAGACCGTTCATGATAGGCATAGAATCTTGCCCCCCTCAACACCCTTAAATTGAGGTTTGAGGCAAGCGTGCCAGCCCCACCGCTTACCGAGGTCGGTGCACCAATGGTATCGCCTGAGGTCCTCTTCCGAAATGCTGGAGTAGTAGCACTCCTCTTCGTCCATTTCGACGGGTCCAGTGCTGGACGCCTGCGACTCCAAGAAGACCGTGCGCGGCGAAGGCCTGGGAGACGGCGAAGGGCTCCGTGACATACCCTGAACCTCCTGATAGATGTGCAAAGACGAGTCGTCCGTCGACTCCTTGCTGATCTTTCTCTGCCACGTACACTCTGGGTTCGATGGCCTCCTCACCCCCAGGGGAACCACCCCGGTTCCAGGGCTCGGAGGAACCGAGAAGGTCCTGGTCAGCGAGGGCGAACTCTCGCTGATCTCGGCGTACTCCCAACTCGGAGACTGTACATGTTCGAAGTCGGCTCTCATGTGAACTGCCATCGCCGGCGTCCGCTTGAACGGCGGTGGGACGTGGTCTTCGTAGATCTCCGCGTACTCGCGGTTAGGAATCATTATTTCGTCCGACGGACAGTGCTGTTCGCTCTTTTGGTATCCGTCCCCTGCCCTTTCTACAAGAGACGGCGGGACATGGTCTTCGTAGATTTCCGCGTACTCGCGGCTGGGTATCGGAATGCCGTCAAGCTCGCTTCGAGGTTTCATGTTTGGTAGAGGCTTCGGCGGAGAATCTGGGGCGGAGCTGTTTTGTCGTGACGGGTAGATCTCCGCGTACTCGCGGTCAGGAATCATTACTTCGTCCGACAGACAGTGCTGTTCGCTCTTTTGGTATCCGTCCCCTGCCCTTTGTACAAGAGACGGCGGGACATGGTCTTCGTAGATTTCCGCGTACTCGCGGCTGGGTATTGGAATGCCGTCAAGCTCGCTTCGAGGTTTCATGCTTGGGGGAGACTTCGGCGGAGAATCTGGGGCGAAGCTGTTTTGTCGTGACGGGGTGGTTCTTCCCCGACTGGGCTCTGTCGCGAAGCCGACTCCCGTCTCGGCGGCCGTCTGGTAAGTCGGGTTGACGTCAAGGGAGGCCGTTAAGCGGTTCTCCTGGACACGATTCGTACGCGACGAACCGAGCTGGAACCGCGATTTAGACGACGTATCCGATACAGATTTTGCCGACCCCGTAGATCCTTGCTTTTGGTGCGACAGTTTCTTCGGGAATCCACCGGCTTGGCCGGGACTCGCTTCCACCGATCGCCCGGATCCAATAGAATCTTGTTTTTGGTGTGACGTGCCCTTCGCTCCACGAATAGCCGGACTTGAGCCCGGCGTTTGAGGCGAACCGGAGATCGGGTCCTGTTTTGCTCTGGGTGGCTCACTGCCGTGAATCTTGCAAGACTTGTCGCGATGTTTGTGGAAACCGGGCAGCCGACCCCTACTAGTCATCAGGCCGACGCTGAATGAGCGGGCTCTTCTCAGCATCCCGCTGTAGGCCCGCTCTTTTTTGACCGGCGAGGAGGAGTGCCTTCCAGACACGTGGTTGACGTCGGCCGCCCCGGTTTTGCAGTCGTCGGTCTTGAGCTGGGCTTCCGATATCTGCTGGTAGATTGCTCCCTCGCTTGAAGGCCGGCGCTCGGAGCTGACGTTCTGGATGATGTTCTCGAGGCTGACGCTCTCGTAGATGATCAGGCTGGAGGTCTTCTGGCGCCGCTCGCTGTGCTTCGAACGCCGGGCTTCGCTGTCCGCCGTCGACGTCTTGTTGCAGATTCTGAAAGACAGCAGGAAAGACGCCACAGCGCTGAATCCCGAGTTCTAAACTACACAGACAGAACTTCATTCTTGAAGGCACGCGAAAAATTACGCAGAATTATTGAAACCTTTTTTTTTTTCTAGGACAGCCACAGCTGTATTCTTTGTCCATTCACGAAATTCTGGAGGAAGAGGGCAAATGAAACCATGCGTACACTAAAAAGTACACTAAAGTACGTATACTAAAATGCATTGTGTTATTTACTCTTGATTACACCATGCAAAAAAGGCTGCCAGCAGAATGTACACGACTGAAAGCTTGAAGCTCCTTTGTGAGAAGAACACCTCGAGAGAGAGAGAGAGAACTCTTTAATGTGGGCTAGAGAGGTCAGCTCTGCTAGCGGCAGTGCTTGCTACGCCAGATAAGGATGATTACAATGCAGTGAGGTGAATGTGAGAGATCGGGAAAGCAGCAATAGAGAGAAAAAAAAAGTTAAATAAAAATGGTAGTGCAAGGAAAAAACTCGAAATAAAGTTAAGGAAAAGAAAAGAAAAATTGAGCGAAGTGTGTAATTAAACATATCAGTGTTTCAAAAAGCCACAGTACGAAGTTTAGCTTGGATGTATATATAGTAAAAACTCATTTCACTCTACAATAATGTTTTTCGGATTACTCAACGTATATTAGTTGATGTGTGGCATGGCAAAAACAGGAAAGGAAGTTGAACGCAACCTCCCAGCTCGCCTAATTCTACCGAATTTTTCGCGTCAAAATTCACGACTTGCGTTCCCGGGTTTGCAATCTAGAAGCGCTTGTTGGGACACAATAAGTTAGAAAATGGAAACATTTGACGTGGGAGTACCGTATTCGCACCATTCTAACGCGCCCCCGCTTGTAACGTGCGGGTAAGTTTACGTAGGAAAATTCGAAAAACAATTTGACGCCCCTCGTACCGCGCAGATGTGAAAGACATGACCCAACGCACTTGGCGGAATAGATATTATTTGACGCACGCAACTGTGGCAGCACAAATCCCTTGTGCTGCATACACTTGCCTATCCAGCTCCTGCTGGCATTTGAACTGGATGGGCGAAGATTCAACTCAGTTCATTTCACGCATTTATTTATTTTCACGCATTTGCACAGAGAAAAATGGTGTAAAAAATTCACGCATCTCCACGAAGTGAATCATGACGTGTGGGCGAAGCACTGGGGATCGTTCTTACCGTAAATCACCTGTGAGAGGGCTTACTGCCGCTAAACGATTTCCAATCCAATCCAATCCAATCCAATAAAATTCAATTTAATCCAATACAATACTATCCAATTCAACCAATTCAATTTAATGCCCCTCGCGCATGCGCAGCAAGGCTCTCTCTCTCTCTCTCTCTCTCTCTCTCTCTCTCTCTCTCTCTCTCTCTCTCTCTCTCTCTCTCTCTCTCTCTCTCTCTCTTGTGAACCTTTGTGAACATTTTGTGCACCTTTTGTTGACAGATGTTTCGATTTACACGGTGCTGTGCCGTGAGGCACGCCAGACGGACGCCGGACACAAGGTGCCTCGCCCCTAAAACAGTAAAAGTGATTTCAAGTGCCTTCACCTTGATATATTTGGGTCTATTTCGGTTCGGAGTCGGAAATAGACCCCTCCACGTTGCATAGCAAAGGAGAAAACTGCCGGCCTAGGATATATCGAAGATCGAAGGCTGCCGAAGAGAATGCCGCGAGCGCCCCCCCCCCCCCCCCTTCCCCTCTCCTGGAGAGCGCGCGCAGCTTTCGACGCGTTGTCCGCGGTCGAGTTGAGAGGGCACAATTATGAGGGAGTTTGCATCGCGCGTAGTTTCGGTGATAGCGAACGGATCTTCGTAATTGTTGCGGGAGGAGAATGCTGGGACAATTGACTTTACCCTAAAATACATTCCGAGCAGTCGATGGTAAGTGCTGCAGGGTCCCTTTAAGGCTAACTTTAGTAAAAGAAAAATTCACGCGTCTCCACGAAGTGAAACATGACGAGTGGGCGAAGCACTAGGGATCGTTCTTACCGTAAATCACCCGTGAGAGTGCTTACTGCTGGTAAAACGATTTCCAATCCAATCCAATCCAATACAATACAACAGAATTAATTTAATCCAATCAAATACAATCCAATACAAATTCAATCCAATCTAATCCAAAGCTCCTCGCGCATGCGCAGCATGGCTCTCCAGGAGCACACACACGCACTCTCTCCCTCCCTCCTTCCTTCGCTCCCTCCCTCCCTCACCTTTTGTGAACCTTTTATTTTGTTCTTGTTAACCTTTTGTGAACCTTTTGTGAACCTTTTGTTCACAGATGTTTCAAGTTACAAGGTGCTGTGCCGTGAGCACGGACGCCGGACAAGCACGGACGCTCCTAAAAGGTGCGTGCGCCTTATAATCGTGCAAATACGGTGCCGTGAACATAAACAAACATACATACCTCCGGCCTCCTTTTTATCATTCTCGTAGAACCAGCCATAGCTATAATATCAGACCTTTTGTTCCTCATAGTAACACTTTGAAATTTTCCTTTTTTCCACTAACCATAGAAACGTGGAATAAATTACCCAGTGAAGTTGTTGAAGCGCGTTCTGTGGACATGTTTGTTTCTAAAGTTGAAATACTGTATAACTCTGGTTATCAATGAAAGTGTGTTAGCCTGTGAAATAAAAAAAATATACATCGCCATTATTAGCCTTTGTATGCTAAACACCTATGTGGAGATGTGTTAAAGTGCGGCATTTTTGCACTGTACCACTCCTGTATGAGCCTTTGAATAGGTTTACAGTATGAATAAATAAATAAAAAATACGGTACTCCCGGTGTGGGACGAGACTATTACGCCTTCCCGGAAGAGAGGTGTAACCGGTGCAACTCACTCTCCCCGCTGCATCTGCACCAGCGTGGGCGCGTTGTCGAGCTGCACCTTGAAGGGCCACGAGACCTCGTTCACCTGGATGGCGGCCTGCAGGGCGGCCACCCACACCTGGCGCGTCTGGCTGTCGTCCGCGGCCTGCACACACAGCAGTGGTCAGAGCTCTTCGATGTAACGAGTTGCGAAACTCCATTTCAAAAAAACTCCCACCTCCCCTCGCGGGAACCCCTGTGTAGATGCGACGCATATGCGGAGCGGCGAAGGGACCGCGTTTAATAGCGCGCATAACGTTGAGGGGACTGCGTAAGCCGGTCCCAGGCGATGACGACGTTGGCGTACTTGCAAAGCGGCGTGGACTCTAGGTGCTTGAGCCAAGCGTGGATGTTGCTTCGCCGGAGAACGGCACACCGGTTATATGCGCAGCGCGCCCGAAGGAGAGGAAACCGCGGAAGAGAGAGTACTGCACATACGCCGGCCCCAGCGCGTCTGCCGCGGCTATGACGCAACGTGCCGCGGCTATGGCGCAACACAATCCACTTTAATCCAATCCAATCCAAACCAAGCCAATCCAATCGAATCCAATCCAATGCCCCTCGCGAGAGAGTGTTCGCTATCGGAGAGGAGAGGGGGTGAGCGGCGGAGAGCGCAGCTGGCGCGGCGAGGAGAATGGGGGAGGGGTGGACAACGCCGACGACGACGACGACGCCGGAGGGACAAGGAGAGTGAATCAGATGCTCTGCATCTAAAACGACTCGCACCTGGACCCCCCTCTTTGGATCGTGCGTATGGTGGCGCCACCGCGGCCACCGCACGCACTATCCAAAAATCAGACTAATTATTGACCCTTTGACAACATTGTTGGGTCCCTGTGTACATGGTATGTAAATCTGTTTTGGTTTAAATAAATAACCCTCAACCCTCAAACTGACAATTTAACGTTAAAATTTGTTTTAAAGGTGCTTAATTCTTTATTTTTGTGCTTTCGCAAGTTATTCATTGCTATCTCAACTCTGGTTTTTAGGTTGCGATTGTTTGTGCGTCCGCGCAACTGCATCGACCAATTAGCGCTTGCGCGGGCACTCCGGCACAACATAGGTCCTACTTGAAGTAATTAGAATTGCTTCTACCCCCTTGTAAAGTCCTGGTGGCATTTTAAATTTGCAGTTGGGGTTGATGAAAGATAGCGGCGCGTAATGCCGTGATACGTCATCCCAGGCTGCACGCTGCATGTTACATTCCACGCTGGATGCAAGTACAGATGCATCTTTCCTGGAGAGTGGTGTAGCTATTGCCCATGCACGATGCTTATGCGCAACGGATGCAGCAATGTCTGCCTTTACATTGCCAGTATCCCACAATCGGCTGGAATCCACTGAACTGCAATGTGATGGTGCGCTTGTAGAGCTTGGAGGTGTAAAGCGTGTATGTCAGACACAAACTGGTCTTTTGGAAAAGACGCTCGACATAGAACGGCAGCCCTTGAGTCTGTGAAGATGGCCCACTCTCGTGCGGGTTGCTTGACAATATGAGCGAAAGCCACCCTCAGAGCTACAAGTTCGGTAGCTGTAGTTGATGTTCTGTGACTGAGCATGGCACTGCTGGTGGTACGTGATGACGGTATCCACACCCCGATATAGTGGATGATGTTGATGACACCGACCCATCAGTGTACACATTAGTGTGGTCTCTCCGCGAAATGTAGTACAGGGCGAATAACTTTAGTGCGGGAGCCGGAATATGCTCTTTCCTGCGGGACCGGGCACAGTACAGTCAAACCCGTTTATAGCGAACTGCAATATGCACCGCGATTAGTTCGATATATCCAATAGTTCGATATAGCCGAACCCGCCTATAACGAGCTTATTGTTACGAGTTCGCAATCAGCAAGAGCCCCCCCTCCCTCCCCAACTCCGCCTTCCGCGTATGCAGAAACGAACACAGTACAGTAGCGGTTACCATACTAAAATAATCCATTTATTGCAAGTAATAAAGCTACTTTCCTCCTTAACTGCCCACGTTGCAAAACAAAAAAGCGGTGATTTTGTTTTCACTTTTGTTTTGGCGGCTTCAACTATAGCATAGCATTCTCTACACGAAACATTGTTTGCACCAGTTCGAGTCCGCGTCTTCAAAAATCTAAGAAGCGTTGGCGGAGCACATCGACTGCCGAAAGCGCTCCATTATAAGCGTCGGACGGATTTCACTCGCGACATCATCGGAAACGTTGGCGAGCTCTTCCCACATTTCACCGATGCTGCTGTCTTGGTCCGGACTCGATGACTGCGCGGGTTCCGTCGCGAGTCCCGCGCGTCGGAAACAGTTACGGAAAGTATTGGGCGTCCCGTCGCTCCTTGCGAGGCGCAATGTCTCAGTCGCGGCTCTTGCTCCGTGGTCGCGGCCAATCCACATCTCAATCGCCGCTCCGAGATCATGCATTTCGGCGGCCATTCTAGGCGCCCAGAGTTCGATATACCGGATGTGAACTTCGTTATAAGGAATATGTTTCCCATGTATTTCTGTAACTGAAATATTTTTGTTTGATATATAGCATAATTCGCTGTATCCGGGTTCGTTATAGCCGGGTTTGACTGTAGTCGTGACCGGTACGGGTAGGAACATCCAGGGCGGGTGCTAAGGAGGAGCAGGCTCTTGATACGCCTTCGGCAGAATTTCACTCATTTCTTTGGCCCAGCTTTTCGCTAGAGGATGGCCCTGCTGTCTTGCCACAATTTGCAGACGCGCACGAAGCAACTCCTGCGTGCTTAGAGCGAGTGGTGAGAGCTGCCTGCATTCTGTCAGCGTTCCGATGGTAGTGGTTGTCTTTGGAACGCCAATGCAGGCCCGCAGGATATGTGCTTACATGCTCTCTAGCGCCTTGACAGTTCCTTTTGATAGAAGGACCATAGCAGGGATGCTGTAACTCATCAGGCCAACGCAAAGCGCTTTGTATACCCGTAGAAGAGAATTGACTGAACAACCGCCAGAGTTGGTGGAGAGCATGCGGAATATGCGGGCGAACGAAGTAATCTTGTCCTTGAGATGGCGAACATGAGGCGACCAGGTGAGATTACTATCAAATGTCACTTCCAAGAACTTGTGGGTGAGGACGTATGGAATTGCGGTCCCTCCAACAATGAGGCCGTAGCGCGTAAGGTCACGCTTTGTAAAGGCTATCGCAGCGCATTTGTTCCCTGAAATCACTAATCCTCTAGTTGCCAGAAATGCCGCAATGGAGTCAATTGCTCGCTGCAGTCTTGACCGTAACAGTCGCCTATTGCGGCCAGAACTCCATATGAAGATGTCGTCGGCGTACAGAGAGATTTCTACCGACTGTGGCACGCATTTCTCCAGACCAACTATGGCGATGTTGAAGAGTGTAGGGCTCAGCACCCCACCCTGGGGAACACCTCGGGTCACCTGATGCAGCGATGAGTCTTCCATGTCGGTAGACATGTACGCATACCTATCGGAGAGGTAGCCCGATAGCAATGCGTACATGCGGCCCCTGATGGTTAAAGACTTCAGCGCCGAGCGGATGGCTTCATGCTCGACGCAGTCATACGCTGACTTGACGTCGAGGAACACGGCAACAGCAATGTTCCGCCGACGATTTGCTTCTCTGATGCTATTTGCAAGGGCGATGCCGTTGTCGAGGCTGCTACGACCCTTGCGGAAACGAGACATCTGTGCCGGGTATACATCTCGGATGGTCAAATCCCAGTCCAAGCGGAGCAGCACCATCTTTTCCATCAGTTTCCCGACACAACTCAGGAGCGCTATGGGTCGGTAAGACTCGATGGCGGTGGGAACTTTACCTGGCTTTAGGACTGGGACACGGCGAATGTGTTTCCACCTTGGCTCTAGACGACCAGTTTCCCACGAAAGATTGAAGGCATGCAGGAGGCAACTTTTTCCCTTTTCACCTAGATGTAAGAGGGTTGTGTTGGATGATGTCATCCGGGCGTGGGCAGCTGGATTTCTTGACAGAAGCCAGTGCAGCGAGAAACTCTGCCATGGAGAATGGCTCGTCCATTGGGGACACCGGGCCTGAGCATGTCTCGTTGGGGGGAGAGTATGGCGGAAGAAGAGCTGCTGGCGCTGCAGTAATTCTCCTGCAGAAGGCGTCAGCGATTTGGAGGTCACTGGTGTTCGTGCACAGTGAGATGGATTTGAACGGGTGCAGTTGAGTCTGCGGTGTCCGCAAACTTCGAAGCAAGAGCCATATTCTGGAGAGCGGCTTCCAGGGGTCCAGCTTGGAGCATAAGCATTCCCACTCACGCTTGGCGAGCTTATTTATATGCCTCCGAATCACCTTCTGGGCTCGTCTTGGCGCACGGATATCTTCAGGCGCTTGTGTCCGGCGCGCTCATCTTTCTGCTCTTCGACGCACCGCGCGAAGCCTCTCATACTCCGAGTCGGTGGCGGTGTATCTATGCGGAAACCTCAGTACTTTGCTGCTTGACTTTCGAGCTCTTGACATCGTGTCCACGAAGACTTCATATAAGCTCACCGAGTCCACGGTAAAGCAGATTCTTTCAATTCTTTGTGGTCGAGAAGGCTTAGGTTTGGCCCACAAAATGTTGACAAGGGATGTACATGCACCGCACGCATCGACAAAATCGATATTATCGGACGGAAACACAACCGTCTGGCAGGGGAAAGTATTGAAGCACTTGCTATCGACAAAAAGGGCGACACGTGCGTTTCACCGCTTCCGCCACACCGAAAAAGAAGAGGAATTGCTCCGGGGTTATCCCGTGGACTGATTGTGGGAAATTTTTCAGCAAGTTGTGCAATGTTTTTTGTGTGTATATGTGTGCTTTTCTTGAGTAAATACCAGTTGCTAGTCGGCACTGCGCCCGTGTTTCTTTCGACCGTCCTTCGTTTCCTTACGTTCCAGCTGGATGTTTTACAGTGATCATGAATCAACTCACCCAATCACAAGCAAAATAACAACTTGCGAAAAACGTGCATATGTGGTACGGTATTCAAATTCTTAAAATCAAACTGAGCTGTGCTTATCTTTGACATACTCCCGTTTTGGAGTGGTATCAATTAACATAATTTCTACATTATATACAGCGCTATTTTTACCGTTTTCCCCTCCCAACTATGGAGAGTCTTCAGCTGAGTTATACGGTACTTTTGAGAATCTGCGCATGGCGCTATCTGTGTCTTTAAAAAATAGCAGTGGCTTATCGCGGCTATGCCAGGATATATGTAGCTTGAGTTAAGGTTCAGCTGGTTATTCTTAGCTTTCTTGGTTGTCTAGGATTGGCTTGATTATCATGCTTACTTCTGCTTCAATGACACACACATAGTGTACGCATTATGTGACACATGTATATTTATCAAGCGGCTCCGGCGAAGCGTCACCAATCGCCCCGGAGCTAAGCTGGTTCCACAGGCGCACGTCGGTGTTGCTGTGACGCACGACGTGGCCTCCGCGATTTGCTGCCGGCGGCGCGCCGTTGCTCCAGCCGTCCCATTCGGCGCGGAAGCAAAGGGAGCGGTGTAATTTTGCTAACTCCGATACACGCCGCGAGGCGGCGCCGTTAGCCTAAGGCTGAAGCGAGGCTCGTCTGGCCGACGCTGCCTGCGCTTTGAGTTGTAAATCAGCCTTCGTTGTCGCGTCTTCGGGATAGAAATCTCTCAATATGTGGTCTATGTATTTTGACTCGATCCTACCAGTACAAAGTTGTTTAACGTACGTTGTTTAACACTGTGATGGTGAATGGACGTTCGTCACGCTTTCGTGTGCTGTCGGACGAGGAAAGGAGGCGACAGAGACGTTGTGAAGAGGGAAAAAGAAAATCAGATGTTTATCTGTTCCACAAGTCCTGAGCTACGGGAGCGGGAAAACAAAGTACATCGTCATTTCGCGTCAGTCTCACATGACAAGTGACCCCAAAATACAGTTCGGCAATTCTCGAGCTACTGTCTGTTCTGCCCCACACCAACGTCCCTCGCGAGTAGGGTTCGGAATATTAAAGGCGTCGTCTCACGGACAGGTCCCGACGCCTTCTCAGGTTTGTCGTCGTCCGTTGATGTGGCCGTCGAAGTGAGCGAGGGCAGGGGTGGCACGACTGCTGCAACTGGATCGTCGCCGGCACACAGCTGCTCTACCGTGTGCGGCGCTTGCACGGGACAGCGCACCGATGTCTCATCCCAGCTGAGCTCGCGAGGACCACGTCCCACGAACGACCCCGGAGATGAGCGCCTCGGTAGCGTCGGCCAAGGCCCGCACTCGGCAACTGCGCCCTGGCAGGAGCCGCTCGATAAGCCGCCCCTTGGTCCTGGAACAAGCCACCAGGACCGGATGAGGTAGGCACGCCCTGGGTGAAGGCCCGCAGCAGGAACGACGGCAGGAGCTCTTCCTCTGTAACGTCCGCCAGCCCGTGGTTCCGTGGCACGAGCCCCTTCGCACGTTCCTCTCGTAGCTGTCCCGGCTTCGTTCTCTTCTTCCCTCGATTTTTGCCCAGCTGTCGCGCCGCCTGCCCACAGCCCGTCGTCTTCTCTTCCGTGTTGCACTGGTAGCTCGAGTTCACTCACGGCCCATGTCACAGTGTAATAATTAAAAGAAAACACAACAAACAAGGAAAAAAAAACGAAACTTGGGTCTTTTCCTCACAAACAACCACGATTGCCTTTGCATGCAGCTTTAGTGGTCGTTTGCTTGAAAGGCGAATGCCATAGCCCAGGGTTCTGTCATCTCGGGCAGAGTGAATGCCAGCGTGCTGAATTCGTTTTTCGCTGTTACAGCATTTTCGCGCGATATCGCTGCGCGAAAGAATACTTTTTTTGTTTTTTGAGTTGTTTCGAACGCTCTGGGTATCCGTTGTTTGTTTGTTTGTTTGTGTGTGTGCATGTGTGTGTGCGTGCGTGCGTGCGTGTGCGAGTGCACGTGCGTGAAAACAGCGTAATACCGATAAGCTCTCGTGTATTGTTTATAGGCAGGCGACTACGATAGTCAAATAATCTATAAGGCTACCACGGGTACGAATCAATCATTTTTTTGCGTTTCATTTAATATGCTTAGGGGTTTCAATTGTACCTACTGCAATCTCGCTCCCAAATTATTTGCCGTGAGTGAAAAAGTTATGGTATTCCGCGATGCCTTTTTATATCGCTATCGACTCTACATATGTATTTTTTTCGAAAGACTGTTTCTGAATTTCTAGATTTGCTGGGGTAATATATTCCGCACATAATTTGTTGGCATGACATATTAAGGGCATAATTTTTTTCGGTCCGCAGTTAGGCTGATTACTAATATCTGTATGCACAACATTGCTGTAAGTAAGTTGTTCGGGATATTAGTGAATAAACACATCAAGTGGAGAACTATACCAATCGTAACTCGGGTAAAGATTTTTATAACATTACGTAGACCACGTCCATTTATGGTAGACTGGAAGTCTCTCTGTACGTTTGTATATGCAAGCATGCATGCCAATAAACGGCACCAGCACGTTTACCCTGCCTATTGCGGAAGAAATTCCGACAGCCATTTGGACAGTATACACTTCAGATGCTGAAGTATACGACGTCTCTGTTAATAGTATCACGGTAAAACTTACGCCAAACGTTTCAAGTAGTGTTGACATGTCATCTACTTTATCTGTGAAAGACCGCACGTTTAAAGGAGAAAAAAAGGAAACGACATAGGGGGTATTTTCGTGTTTACTAATGGTTGAATTTCGGTCGGTTGAATTCCCATAATTTGGTTCTTGCTCGGAACGCACGGAATATGCGTTCCGTGCGTTCCAAACAACATGTACGAGATTTTCAGAAATAAAACCGGAAAACGTGTTGTGTTTCCGCGATCGGCTACCGGCGCGCCCCCGGTAGCCGATCGCGGAGGCCACGCGCACGAGCCATCGGTTCCACACACGGCCACCCCTCGCATGATCATCAAGTGGACTGGCACGGCCGCCACGTGCGGAACGGAGGTCGGCGAAGACGCTGGGCGCGGGGGTTGTGTGAGAGACGCCGGGCAGCGAGCAACGTTCTGTGCGCCGTGTGACGTCACTGCTCCTCGCGCATGCGCAGCACGGCTCTCCAGGAGCCACGCAAAACTGCTCAACCTGGGCCAGTGTAGCTCACGCTACAAAAAGCAGTGACGATTACTGTACTTCCGAATGCGAAATTTGTGCGCATCGCGAAGTCTCGTCGCATATCTGCCGCGTCTGCGAAAATGAACGCGTGATCAGCGAACGCGCGGAGGCGCCCGCTACAATGCTGTGATCTCGCAGCGCGTCGCCGCCACCGAGTAGGTGTTGCAAATCGTGTTTGAACCTCCCGCGCAAATATCTCGTGGTTCGGATGAGCGGCGAATGGAGGAGCGTCTGGCGAAAGTGTGAAGGCGAGGGCGCCCCTCGGCGACGGCGCATGGCGAAAGTATGAGGGTGAGACAGTGGGAGATATGACGCCATGGCAGCGCATGCCGCCCTCCTTTTCACACTTTCGCCGATGCTCCCCACCGTTTTCTTTCTTCCTTCGCTGTCTCGGCCGCTCACTCGGTTACGCGGATATCGACGAGGCCGCCGCCGCCGTTTAACACCTGTACCGGGCGCCGAAGTTCTGCGCACTAAAGGGGCATCAAAGTCTGTGTCTCATGACGCCAACAGCACACGTTTTTGTGATTCTGAGTCATCTTACGATTTCATCATCACCAGGCTATCTACCCCCACTGCAGGGCAAAGGCCTCATACATGGGTCTCCAATTATGCCGGTCCTGTGCTAACTGCGACCAATTTATGGCCGCAAATTTCTTTATCTCATCTGCCCATCTAACTTTCTCTCGGCCCCTGGCCATGCTTGTCTTCTCTAAGGATCCACTCTGTTACCCTTAATGACCAGCGGTTGTCTTGCCTTCGCATTACATGCCCTGCCCACGTCCGTTTCTTCTTCTTTATTTCTACTAATATGTCCTTAACACGTGTTTGTTCCCTGACCTACTCGGCTCTGTTCTTGTCCCTTTATGTTACACCTATCATCTTCTGTTCCATTGCTCGCTGAGTCGTCCTCAATGTAAGTTGAACCCTCTTAGTGAGCCTCCAAGTTTCTGCCCCGTAGGTGAGTACCGGTAAGATGCGGCTGTCATACACTTTCTCCTTCAGGGACAATGGTAGGCTGCCATTCATTATCTGAGAATGCCTGCCGAATGAACTCCACGCCGTCTTATCCTTCTAATTATCTCTGCCTCATCGTTGGGATCCGGGGTCACAACTTGGCCTAAGTAGATATATTCGCTTACCAGTTCCACTGCCTCGCCACCTATCTTAAACCACCGTGCTGTCCTGAGGTTATTGATCATTACCTTAGTTTTCTGCATATTAATTTTCAGGATCACGGTTCTACTCTCTTTGTAGAGTGTGGTAAGCATGCTTTGCAATTCGTCCCCCGATTTACTTAGCAAGGCAACGTCATCAGCAAATCTGAGGTTACTAAGGTATTCTATATTAACCCTTACGATTTAAACATAAAATGAAATGAAGGCTCTTAGACGTATTGCTGAAGCAGCAGGATTACCTTTTCACGCAATATTCGTACTACTGGCAGTAGTTCTCTGAACAGTGCGCCGTTACCCCCAATATGGAATCGCTGAGCAAACAAACTTGTTCAGTTGTTGCTAAACGTGCCAAGAAAAAACAACACCTGTCGACCAAATATTTGCTTCCAGAACGCTTCGAACTCGTGTTAGATGTTCTTCGGACAACCTAGAAAACACGACTGCATCGTCCAAGTAAACAAGCCAAGTCTGCCATTCCAGTCCAGCGAGTACGGTATCCACCGTACGCTGGAACGTTGCAGGGGCAGAACAGAGGCCAAATGGGAGGACTTTATATTTGTATAGGCCATCGGGTGTTACGAAGGCTGTTTTCTCACGGTCTCTTTCATCAACTTCGATATTCCAATAACGAGATTTTAAGTCCATGGACGAGAAGAATTTAGCGTTACGCAAACGGTCCAACGTATCATCTATTCGGGGACGTGGATAAACATCGCGTTTAGTGACACTGTTCAGTTTGCGATAGTTTACGCAAAAGCGAAGCGTATTGTCCTTTTTCTTTACCAGTACAACTAGTGAGGCCCACGGACTTTTAGATGGTTGGATAACGTCGTCGGCGAGCATCTCTTTGACCTGCGTCTTGATGGCCTCCCTCGACGGCGTGTCGCCTAAGCGACACGCCGTAGAGTTGTTGACGCATAGGTCTGGTGGATTCATCAGTCACGACGCGATGCTTCACGATGGGAGTACGGCGCACTTCGGAAGACGTGGCGAAACAGTCGGTGAAGTCGTGCACTAGCCGTTTTAGGGCTCCTCTCTGAGTGGTCGGGAGGTCGTTGTTTATTTCAACTGGTATGTCGGTGTCACCTGTCAGCGAATCAAGAGGAAGTGTCCTGAGCGCACCCACGTACGCAACGTCAGCGACTTCCTCAATGAATGCGATCGCAGCGCCTTTTGCAAAATGTCGATGTTCGTTGGAAAAATTGGCGACCAAAACTTGAGTGTATCCATTGTGCATTTTTGACAAATCCTCTAGATAAAGAAATGCCCCTATCCAGCAAAAACTCCCACCTCCCCTCGCGGGAACCCCTGTGTAGATGCGACGCATAGGCGGAGCGGCGAAGGGACCGCGTTTTATAGCGCGCATAACGTTGAGGGGTCTGCGTAAGCCGGCCCCAGTCGATGACGACGTTGGCGTACTTGTAAAGCGGCGTGGACTCTAGGTGTTTGAGCCAAGCGTGGATGTTGCTTCGCCGGATAACGCCACACCGGTTATAGGCGCAGCACGCCCGAAGGAGAGGAAACCGCGGAAGAGAGAGTACTGCACATGCGCCGGCCCCAGCGCGTCTGCCGCGGCTATGACGCAACACAATCCAACACAATCCACTTTTTTCCAATCCAATCCAAATCCAATCCAAGCCAAGTCAAGCCAATCCAATCGAATCCAATCCAATGCCCCTCTCGAGAGAGTGTTCGCTATCGGAGAGGAGAGGGGGTGAGCGGCGGAGAGCGCAGCTGGCGCGGCGAGGAGAATGGGGGAGGGGTGGACAACGCCGCCGCCGACGACGACGACGCCGGAGGGACAAGGCGAGTGAATCAGATGCTCTGCATCTAATAACTGAATGTTGCCTTCAGCGATGCCTTCACAATCCGCGAATGTGTCGTTTTTGACCATTACAAAGAGGCTGGAACGGGCAGGCAGCGTGACGTCGTAGTCAACAATGCGTAGCGCTTCGTCGCGCTGGTCTTCGATGTTGCTTGCTATGGCTCCCTTTGTCGAGGAGCTAATTTTCGATTTTTGCAGGTCGATAACAGCCACGTCTGTCTGCAGAAAGTCCATGACCAGAATTGAGTCCCTCGAGCAATCAGGGAGCACAATAAAGTCGTTAACGTAGGTGAAACCGTGAATTTTTATGCGCGCAGTACACCTACCCACCGGGGTGATCAGATTGTTTGCAGCAGTGCAAACTTGCAGGTCAGTCCAGGGTGTGATGACTTTCTTTAGCGTAGAAGCCAGAGTTTCACTGATGACTGAACGATAAGCGCCAGTACCGGCCAATGCAGTCGTCGTACAGCCATCGATATCTACCAGCACTTCGCAGATAATCGGTTGGGTTATAAAGAAGGTTCAGGTGCTGGCTGCTCGTCGTCTCGTCGTAGGGATCGTTGCAGTAGGGGATCTTGGCAGTTCGTGATATCAGCGGCCTCACCTCCGGAAGTCACTGCCTCAGTTTCCCCGGCCTTCCGGGCTACCAGAGGGACGACCGGCAGGACTGGAGGACCTGCGTCGCATCGGGGACGGTGACCGAGACTGAGGGCGTTGCGGCGGAAAAACGTTGCGGCGTCCGGCGATGTAGTCCACGATTTCTGGGGGTGTCTCTGTCCGTTTTGCGGCCGTGGTGCATTCGGCGGAAATCCACGCAGAACAGCTCGGCGATAGGGGCAGGTCCGGTAGATATGCCCCGCTTCCCCGCAGTGGAAGCAGAGAGGTGCGTTGTCAGGGGTGCGCCACAGGTCGTTCTTCCGCCGGCCCGTTTCCGTCGAGTAGGGTGTACGTGGCGTCAGCTCCAGGGTACGTTGCGGTGCACCGAGGCAACGATAGGAGGAGCGCCATAGATGGGCTGGCGCAAGGCTGCTGCATATGAGGAGCGGGGTTCATCCTGCTGGAACACGTCAACTACTTCTGGTACCCGCACAGCCTGCCTTACCTCCTACCTAACTATTTCCGCTATGAACAGCTGAGCCAGTGGCACCTGTCCCTGCTGCAGCCTTTTAAGCTCTTCCCAGACAATCTGTTTCACGAGCTCCCAGAGACCGATTCGGCCCATCTCGGATACTTTAGACGGGACTGGTTCCTTACGATTGTAGTGCCGAGCCCTTGGTGGAGCGTCTTTTCAATCGTGGAAGCCTCACGGACGAATTCGGCAGCCGTTCTCGGGGGACTCCGCATTAGCCCGGCGAAGATGTCTTGCTTGACCCCGCGCATGAGGTGTCGAACCTTCGTGGCGTCACTCATTGAGGGGTCAGCGTGCCCAAAAAGACGAGCCATGTGTTCGGCGTACACGGCAACGCTCTCGTTCGGACGCTGGTTTCGGGCTTGAAGGGCAGCCTCAGCCTCCTTCTTGCGATCACTGTGTGTAGGTCGCTGGTAATAATTGGGGAAACTCCTCCCAGACGACATCGTGGATTCATCATTTTCATACCAGGTTCGCGCGCTTTCTTCCAGTGAAAAGTACACATTTCGCAGCTTAAATCCGTTGTCCCAGCCGTTAAACGTTGCCACACGCTCGAAGGGGTGAAGCCAATCTTCCGCGTCTTCATAAGGCTCTCCGTAAAAGACTTTTGGTTGCCGCTGCTGCTGAACCACGTACTGAAAAGGGCTGCCTGTCGGAGTCGTGTTCACAGCGCCAGCGTTCCGTCCTGTCATCCTGGTCGTGCGATCAGGTAAAAGACCGCACTTCGCTGGAAGTCCGAGTAGACGACGGCTGGTTCGCTCGTGGACGGGCGAAACCTCGACTTGAATTGGCGACCCTGAGCTGAGCGTCGACGGATGGGGTATCAATTCCACCACTTATATAGCGATGAACTCCAGTAAGAAGAGTAAAAGCGCTTATTAACAGGGCGAACTTGTGCCGGCAAACAAAAGCTCACACAGAGCGCGAAAAAATAAAGCAAGTAGAGACAGAGACACACGAGAAAAACATTAAAAAATAGAAATAAAAGTGTACTGACGTTTCAGGAAGAGGACAAGAGGACTTCCTTTCTTGAGAGTGGAGGTCCTCTTCGTGAAACGTCAGTACATTTTTATTTTTATTTTTTTATGTTTTTCTCGTGTGTCATATATATATATATATATATATAACACAGAAATAAGGGTTGGCAGTCGAGAAAACCTCGGAAAGCAAAGGGGAGGATGTGGTAGATCATTGAAACAGATTAAGAATTTTGAAAGAAAGAAAGAAAGTGAAGAATATATATATATTCTTATATATATATTCTTATATATATTCTTATATATATTCTTCTTATATATATACTCTTATATATATTCTTATATATATATTCTTATATATATTCTTATATATATATATATTCTTATATATATTCTTATATATATATTCTTATATATATATATATATATATATTCTTATATATATATATATATATATATATATATATATATATATATATATATATATATATATATATATATATATATATATATATATATATATATATAAGACAGAAAATAAGAATTGGCAGTAAAGACAACCTCGGAAAGCAAAGGGGAGGATGTAGTACGTCAAGATAAAGAATTTGGAAAATAAGAAAGTGGAGAAAAAATGCCCGCCAGGTGAGATCCGAACCCACGACCTCCAGAATACCGGTCTGGTGCGATAACCACTACGCTACCGGCGGGGCTACTTTTAACCTCCACTTTCTGGGGTATTTATGTTCACGTGTTTTTGTTTCCTGCGCTTGGGGGTGGTAGCTAGCGCCACTCGGACTACTCGGGGTGAAGGGGACCTTCTTTTTAACCCCCGGGCCGTGACCCCAGCGTCTACGACATGTCGAGAGTGGTCGACCAGCGTTGAACCCTCTTAAGCTAACCTTGGCACCAAGACTGCCAGAACAGAGGCCCTCGCTATGCATGTAGCGAATCAGAATAGGAAATGAGGGGCTCGTTGAAATAAGACAGAAAATAAGAATTGGCAGTAAAGACAACCTCGGAAAGCAAAGGGGAGGATGTAGTACGTCAAGATAAAGAATTTGGAAAATAAGAAAGTGGAGAAAAAATGCCCGCCAGGTGGGATCCGAACCCACGACCTCCAGAATACCGGTCTGGTGCGATAACCACTACGCTACCGGCGGGGCTACTTTTAGCCTCCACTTTCTGGGGTATTTATGTTCACGTGTTTTTGTGAACACGTACAATTTCTTATTACACGTACACGTACTTTCTTATTTTCCAAATTCTTTATCTTGACGTACTACATCCTCCCCTTTGCTTTCCGAGGTTGTCTTTACTGCCAATTCTTATTTTCTGTCTTATTTCAACGAGCCCCTCATTTCCTATTCTGATTCGCTATATATATATATATATATATATATATATATATATATATATATATATATATATATATATATATATATATATATATATATATATATATATATATATATATATATATATATATATATATATGGCTACCACCCTCAAGCGTCAGATACACTTCTAGTAAATATAAATAGCCCAGAAAGTGAAGGAGAACACAGTCGCCCAGATAGCCGAATTGGTAAGGCATTCGACATGTAATCGAAAGGCGTGGGTTCGGTCCCCACTCTTGGCGCGTGTTTTTCTTTCTTTCTTTCTTCTGTATAATTAAAAAAAAATGTTTACTTAATTAACCGTAGTGATAAAGAAAAGAGCCTAACCACACCCCTATGCCTCCTTTGGCGTTGTAGACTGCTGACCTATCTTTCTATATATATATACACTGCGTCTATAAATTAGCGTTTACTAACAAGTATTATCATCTCTTTCACTCGACCTGCATTATGTGCGCCCAGAGCCAAAACCTCAGCTTTCATCGACGTGTATAAAGCTGTCCATAATAATGGTACTAAACCACGAAGGTAATTCCTATGTCCAACACTGATGCAAAACAGACCTTGCTAGCCCGATGGTTAACTGCGCAGCTTTCAGCGACGTTGTTCGGAAATATAATCTCAGTATAACCTCAGTGCTTTGGAACATGGTCACTTGCAAACAAATATGATATGATAACTCAAGTAGTTGCATAACTGGGAAGCAAATAATTGTACTTATCCCATTGATTGTTATTCTAACGCATAACAGAAAGGCACCATATTTCAAGGCACCTTCGTGCTGAAAGTTTGTGCTGAAAGTTTGTGTTGAATACACGGTGTTGCACGCACCGTAACAATTCGTTTCCACTCTAACGTTCCTCAGCTTCTGGGCTACCCAGAGATAAAGGCGATATTTACATGCCGACCGAACTGATTTGACTGCGTAGCGCACCGTTATCTCATAAATAGGCTTGGAGAGACGAGCGACATTCCTAGGAAATCACATGGATTTGCGGAATAAGTAGGAATAAGGTCTGAAAGCTTACGTGCCTCCCGCTTGGAACAAGGTTGTGAGCTGGGCCTGGTGAAATGATTCATGGCAGATTGCTTGATTCACTCCCTTATCGGGAGTACTGGCTGTGCGGCTTTATTAAATCCAGATATGTTTGTGACTTCCCGCTCCGCTGCGATAAGGTGCACAGGATTTAGCTTTTCCGGGTTGGTGACCACTGCCACCGACAAAACGCTGGCTCGCTTTTTCACAATTACTTTATGACAAAACCGCGTTCTACATGTCTACAACCGCGAAAAGGCTTCGTTTCTTTAGAAAAACAAAAACTAAGATCACATAAATTGGTGCTATTGGGCCTTGATTCTGCGGGTCCCAAAGGGCGCCTCAGTAGCATCATTTCACGGTATAGTTGTCACTGCCATAGTTAAGAGTACCTAGCGAGTACCTAGAAAGTACCTAGAGAGTATAATTTCACGGTATGGTTGACGCGGTATCATTTCACGGTATAGTTATCACTGTCAGTTGAGAGTACCTAGCGCTCAAGTGCCAGGTTTTATCTCGTCTGACCGCATGTATCGTCGGCGTCACAACAAACACGATATGGCGGCTCGATGTCTCCTCTATGCTCTAGTGACCGACACGTCTCACGGATAGAATTGTCCTAGGACAACAGAACGGGCTTGTTAAGCCAGAATTTTTTTCTGCCACCACACAGCGGACCATAGCCTGACGTGGTGCGCTTTGCGCCTAATAGTTACGGGTTTCTATCTCCCATTCGCTCAACCCCAACAAGCACTTATTCCCTGCAACTTCTTTGTCATGACCGGTGAACACTGAAGTCGTTGACCCGCTTCTAAGAAGGAGACGGTGCGAAATGAACTCCGAATTTTAAAGGGAAAGCTTTTTTAGTGGGACTGGTCACGTCTTGTCAGAAAACTAACGCATTTCCCCATAGTCCGGTTGGTCGACCAAAAAGCTGTGGACGCCGCCTGCGTGAAACCGGTCTTCCGTTGTGTCAAAACGGTTACTAGAAATCGCGAAAAGGAACGGTTCTAGATAAGACAATACACGCATCGATCACGGAGAAGGTGTACAATAGTACATATACCTTTATCTCATAAACCACATGTATCGGTACACATTTAGATCGTTCGTAGGTGCGTTTACTTGGTGCGCGAAAAATCGTCGGATGGGTTCGTTCTTCGCTTGCGATTTGGTTCTTTCAATGTTTGTCGATCGATTGCACTCACTTTAAGAGAATGTTGGACACATTTTTAGCGAAGGTTTTGACGCAATTATGACGCAGTTTTGATGTGAGGAAGCTTTCGCGCTTCTCTGAACTTTTTTTTAGGAACGGGTGGTAAAGTTTTGTTCTACCGTTTCAAAAATTACGAATATCCGGGATATCTGATGAAACAGCGGTCGGAAGTCAACAGCTGACTGTGACGGCAAGAAGCAGACGGACAACGCACTCACGAGGTGAATGACGTCCGAGCGAGTGATGACCTCCATGGTGTAGTTGTTCTTGGAGCCGTGCGACGGCCGCACGGCCTGCACGAGACCGAAGTCCACCAGGCCCTTGCACGTACCCAGCGACTGCGCCACAGGTTGAGCAAAAAAAAAAAAAAGAATAAAGAATCTCACTGCTGTCACGCTTGAGAACCTAAGCAGTTCTTGCCTCTGATCTACAAAGCCTGCTGCGCTGCGCCATGACGCTTTAGCGTGTCTATTTCTTTTTTAAAGTTTTGTGCTTTTTTTCTCGATCCGTAGCCCCTCGTGCCCGGCCGTTCCTGTCAGTACCCTGACGAAAATAGTAAACTTTTATTTCCGCCATGATCAGTTGTAAAAATAAAGCACTCATTTGTAAAAAAATGAGCTTAAAAGGACAGGTTTGAAAGTTCGGTGATTTTATCTCGTTGTTACACCCAAAAGAGAGTATAGTTAGCAACCCTAATTTGAAAAAAAAAGGTACTCGCCGCGGTGGATCGGTGGTTAAGGCGCTTTACTGCTTAGGCCAAGAAACCTGGTTCGATAGGTGGTAAAATGAACGTGCCTTGTTGGTTGGCACATACTCACGTTGTAGTTAGACTGCGACTTGAAGTAGAGCAGTGATCTGCCGTCGAGCACGAACCAGTACTTGCGCCAAAACCACTTGAGGTTCTGCGTAAACAAAGCGGCACTCCGATCACGTGATCAAGTGGACCAGGGTTGCCCTCAAAGGAGGCGACCCCTTGCCCTCTCGTAAGACGAGCCGTGACATTTCAGCATTGGGCTGCAGTCGCAACTTGTTGCGGTGCATGGAAAATGTACGAGCAACACAAGTATACCGTGCTTCCACTTCATTCATTTAGATTGTTCGTCCCTTATTCCATTCACCGTTGAGCAGAGCACGGTCATATTAGAAGTATGAAGCTCTGTCATACTTACGGCTGAGACCACTGATCTATGATTAATGTATTTATTATCTGCGTTCTTTCCATTTGTACCTAAAGTAACCTAAAAGCATCCAGGTTACTTTTCACAGGGACCTTTGCATTGACACGATGAATTGGCCTATAGAATAGGTAATACACTTCAGATACCCCCCCCCCCCCCCCCCTTTGTAGCGAATTAGAGGTAATCTGTCGTTTCTACCAATGAAAAAAAAAAGGTTCAGAAGAGATCCTTACTTTATAGCCATAAGGGAGTGAGTTTCTCTCATTTCATCATTTCACATAGTGGGTGTGCGTATTGTGACCAGCGGATGCCAGCTTTTGGAACAACACAACATTCCTTCACTTTTGATGGAGGTGAAAAGCAAAAACGCCCGTGTGTGCGAGACTTCGGCGTACGTTAAAGATCCCCAGTTGGTCAAAATTAATCTGAAGCCCTCCACTACGGCGTGCCTCATCGCCTGCCTTGCGTCGGCGCGCTAAAACCTACAATCAAGGTCTAACATTCCTTCTCGAATCCTTTTCCTTAGTCGGTCATTGCCACCGCGGTGAACGCAGAGAAGGCGGCCGCGACGGACTGCTCACTGCAGGAGCGTCGACTGCTTTGCCAACCGACATCGCCATATCGATTTTCCCCTATACATTAAAGCTGCAGCTTTACAACAGTAAAAAAAGGGGTATTTAGGGTTAGAATTCCTTTTTAAACGTAAATAGTAAAACATAAGGGTGTGACCTACGGGTGTATTCTTGAACACGCAAATGCGAACACATTTTTCCTTAACCTGCTCTGTCAAGAGCAGTCCATGGGCACAGCGCAGCGAAATATACCAGGGGAAGGATGGCGCATTGAACAGAAAAACTCTGGGCAACCCAAGTGTGTTACGCTGCGCTACACGAAGCTAATGATGATCGTCACCAACCAGCTTAAGAAACCAACTCTTTAAGGAGCAGCACTTGACGTCACGCCACTGTTCTTGAAGGGCGGTACCCGCTTCTCAACACTGGCGTGTCACTTTACTGTCCTCTGACCCGGTCATGATGCCGATAACGATGGGAATGCCGTGATGCACACACGTACGAACGGACAAATGTTTTGTTGGAGCCAGTCGTACACCGCACAAGTACTCTTAACCCTCGTTATGACGAGGTCCTCTGGAGAGAGAACGAACCTCTTTATAAGCGGTACTTCGTTAAAAGCGAAGATCGATTTGCTAACCGACACTTGGTCTGTTTGGAGCCAGACACACACCGTAACCTACGACAAGCACACTAAACCCTCTGATAACAAAGTCCTGGGGACATAAAAATAACTTTGTGTTAAGCGGTAATTCGCGAAAACCGGAGATTTTCGGCTAATTGACAGATGTTCGGTTCGGACTAGGCGCACACCGTACGCCACGACAAGTATACGCTAAACCACTGAACCCTCGTATAACAAAGTCCGCAGGAAAGGAAGCGAACTTATTCATAAGCGGGACTTCAGCAAAAACGAAGTGATTCGCTCTTACTGCGCTGAAGTTGGGACCATGGAAACTTTCGAATAAAGTGAAAATTCTAATAGAGCGATATCGCAACGAAAGTTTGCTGTATAGGCCGGCGGTATTCAGCGCGAGCCCAGATGTCCGCAGTTTTCGCGCTCACTAGTTTAGCCGTCCTCTTGCGGAGGTAGCCCTCCATCTTGGGTGGTCCGGAGTGCGACTTGCGGAACTGCACTCGCGCCCGGAAGCTTTGGGACTCTTCCCTGGACCGGAGCTCGACGCCTCCGCCGCTGCCCTCGGAGTCGCTGGCCGCCATTTCGTCGAAGGGCAGGCTGTCGATCGCTGTCAGCTTCGCTGCACAGAGACAGATATCGAACCACCGAAACACGTGAGACGACACCTCGCAGTGACATCGAGACAATCGATGAGTTTTCAGTTAAATTCGGCGCAGTGTCTTAGAAACGCAGTTGGTTTTAGTTTGTCGATGAAATTTTCCCTAACTGACATTACTTGGCAAACACAGAAACGAAATACCTTCCATGGGCTGTTCTCTCTGGAGTAGGTGTAAGGGTCCTATAGACATTCGGAAACGTTTTACCGCAGAAAGTGCTTTACGACATCCATTGTCTGAAAAGGTACAGCCTTGGAAAAAGGAAATGCGAACACGAAAATATCAACCAGAACACGCAAAATTGAAAAAAAAAAATTGCTCGAGGAGGTCCAATAATGGTGTACTATTGGTAGGTATGAAAAGACACATTTCCCGACTTTGTTACTTTGATTAGGCTAGCGTCATTTTGGCTTGCATGGAAAGAAATCGCGCTATTTGTGTGTTTTGATTCACACTTTTGTGATCGCATTTATTTGTCCATAACTGTACATGTTGCGGATAGCGCTCGAAGGAGGTGAACATAGCCTGCGGAAACCCGACAAAAACTGTTATAACCTGTTATAGCGAATTGAATAACGCTAAACAAAACGCGAGAACACGAACGCTATGCTTGCAAATGCGCACAAATGTTGCTACCGGTTTGTCTACACTAACCTTCAGCTCTCGCCTTTGATAGCTGCGTATTATAAGCAGTTGCCAGTATTCCGTTCTAGGTTGATTCTATCAGTGGGTGCCAAGCATGCATACGTAAAGTACATACGGTCATTGAGATCGACAGCGAAGTTATCCCGCCGTCTTTCACAGTCGGCGATCCAGCAACATGGACAGTAGAGACGCCAGCGGACCATAATTCCAATTAGCGCGCTTTCCAGTGATTCCTTCCGTTCACCACGCTGTAAGAGCTCGTGTGCGACAGATGATATGAATAACGACGTTAGCGAGCCGTCGCCACAGAGAATGCGAATCCGCTCGCCAAAGAAGTCGTCATGCATTTGTTTAGTTAATATGAGGGTGCGCGGCGGGTCGTATTGCACTCGCGTTGCGCACCAGGAGACGTATTACCGATGTTATGTAAACTTTGATTGACCTTCCTTTGCAGGGAACCGGCATCGGCTAGGCCGAGTGATGCATGTTTGATTACTTATGACGACTCGCGATGACCGAACAAAACATGTGGTCTTAAAGCTCCAAACAAACTTCTTCCGGGGAAATAATGCGGGAGAATCTGCAAGAGCTCTATTCGTGACAGGAGAGGAGAGGGTGGCCGAGATCTACGGTTGCGATAAGAATAACGGGTGGGAAATTATGGGAACAACGATTACGATAAGAATAACGGGTCGTAAGTAATGGGACAAAAGTGCACTGAAAGGAATGGAAATTTCAAATGACGCACGTGGAAGACTAGTCGACAACCTGTGACAAGCACTGTGACCCGTGTTAGACCAACCTTACCTTTTTTTTTAGGTGCGGAGCACCTTAGGAGCGCACAATGTCCGTCCGCGTCCGTGCGCATAGCATTTACAATCGCAAAAAAATCTCGCAGGAACCGGCAGGATTGGAGCCTGTGTCTCGTAGACCAGACGGAGTTGGGGCCAGCCGTCTTACCCATTGGGCTACGACCGTGAGTTAGTACCCGTGAGTCAAACGGCTTACTCCCTCGCCTGTAACGGTGCGGAGTACCTTAAGCGGGATTCACACGACGGAGGAAGAGGCGCGCGGAGGCGGACGGATATGTGACGTCAACAGCACGTGACCGGATTATCCGGCCTGGCGGCGCATCCACACGCGCGGAGCTACGCGGAGTGACTAGCAGACGACAGCGCCGAGGAACAGGTTCCATTCCCCGCCGAGGGCCACCGCCGTCGAGCGAAAACAGGCGGAGGCATTTTCTTTCCCGAAGCCTCCGCGGGCTATCCCCGCCGAGGGGCGGAGCCTAAAACCAGTCACGTGAGCGGGTCCCGCGGGCCAAAAAGAGAGGGTTTCTCCGTCGTGTGAATCCTGCTTTAGGACCTACCAATGTCCGTCCGCGTCCATCCGTACGCACACCAGCATCAAGCGAAATTCGATTTGAGCCGTGAGTTGCAGTTTCATTTAGGGAACAATCAAAATGCAACTCACGGCTCAAATGGAATGACGGCCGGGGCGCAAATCGGATGTCACTCGGGGCGCAACTTGGATGTCATTTCGAGTCCCCGTACTCCGCACCCTCGCCATCATCCACGGAGTGGAGATGCTGCCATTTTTTTTCTCTCTCTTTTTCGGCTCCAAAAAGTTGCAAACACAAAGAGAAAGAAATCAGAAAAGAAAGCAAAACCTCACGAAAGGTGACTGAAACAGCCCAGCAACAACCTTCCAGAGAGCGCTCTATGTATTGTCATTTCGATTTCCCTGACTATATTTCCGCTCAACTCTACGAAGTAGTGAATACCAACTAGGTCATCCGATTACGTTACTATCTCAGAGGGCACCAAACGAGCTCCTTCAGTTGCTTCAGCATCCTTCCTCTGACAAAAAACTGCTGGCCTTAAAGACGTTACTCGTGCGCCGCGTTCGTATACCCTGGGCGGGTACGAAACACAGCAAGCCTTTTGTCCCGCGCCGCTCTCTTGCTGAAGAAAACAAACTTCGTTATAAGCAGTACTTCGTTAAAAGCCGAGGTGATTGTTTAACAAACGGATGCTTTGTTTTGAGCTTAACATGCGACATGTAGCCCTGGTTATAACGGAGTCCTGGGCAAACACAACGAACTTCTTTATGAACGGTAGTTCATCGAAAGCGGGTATGATTGGCTAACGGACAAATGTTTTGTTTGGAGCCAAACTTGCACCGTACTACACGACAGTTACACTCAACCACCGTTATAACGAAGTCATCGGGAGCGAACACGACCTTCGTTATAAGTAGCACTTCACTAAAAGCGGAATGATTTGCTCTTACTGCTCTTAATTTGGGGTCATGACAGACTCTGAATAAACCGAGAATTCTTATTAAGCGGTTTAGTTACAACGCGGGTTTACTGTATGCTGTATTCGACGCGATATCACAAGTCGGTTTTTCGCGCTCACTAGTTTGGCTTGGAATGCAAACTGGGCGTGCCTGATGGTCGAGCTAAGCCCAACTACAGAAGCGCGGTCACTGGCTCCTGGAGAATTCAAGAGAGCGTGCAACCACTTACAATTGCCGCGGACGGCGGCGTTGATATTGTTTACCTGGAGTGCGTGCAGCGGCGTTCGGCAACGCCATTTAAGAGATTTTTGGGGACTGGCCAGCTTTATAACCAATCCTTCATCGGCCAGGCGTGCTTGGCTGCGTATGCATGCGTCGAGGCATTCGCAGCAGAACTGCTTGTATGGTATACTACACACTGGCCGCCTGCTGTGTCGTATGCACCACAAAATAAAAGGTTTTAGAGAACTGGTGGCTGCCGAAATGGTAAGCCCACCCACAGAGCAGCGGGGAAGCCGACTGTCTCTGAAACGTGCGCATGCGCTTCTGTTCCGGCTGCTCACAGAAATCTCAAGGGCTGAACGAGTGATTATCATAAACAGTTCGAGGATAAAGGGACCCTGCAACACTTTCGATAAACGCTTTCACTCTTTCCTTCGCTTCTGGAAGCACTGCGAAAACTACAGTTATCGCCAGCACGGAGCGGCACTGCGTAATTTGCTTGTCGCCTCCCGTTTCTGGTTTGCTTTGTGGCTTTCTTTTTAAAGTTGCTATCGAAAAGCGTTCATTGCTGCAACTGAAGGAAAACAGGCCAACAGCCGCTACATGGCCTTAATGACGTAATTCGAGCCGTCAAAGAACGTCAAGACCGGGAAAGAGGGGAAAATTTTTTGTGCGAGTTTACAAGTTATCTGATGGGCATAGAGCAGTAATTTTTGGCTGAAGTAGTTTGCGAGCCGCTAATCTACTTACTGGGTGTGTTGGGTGACTGCATTGTTCAAGCATTTAAGATTTCAAAAAAAGTTGCAAAAAGTGGGCAGGGTTCGAAACGGGGAAGTCACCCAGAAAAAAAGTTTCCAGGGATCGTTACGTCCTGTTCAACATCCGACAAGCCAAGGTTGCAGTATCCGGTATAGCGGCTTCCTTCTGATTTCGGACGGCAAGGTAATCAAGGCCGCTCTGCAGCACGGACGGAAAGCAATGCCGCGTGCCGCGGCACTGAACTTCCTGCTTTAGCAATGGACATCCCTAACTCTACTCGATTATTTAACGTCCCTGTATCGCGTTTATCACCAACCTTGCGTGACAACGGTCTCAAACGACGGCCGGCTCTCGGCTGCATCGCCTCCGAACATTGTCCCCTCAGGCGCCGGCTCGACCGTTCAATTTAGGCACCACCCCGTCGCCACCGTGGCCGTCTTGCGGGATGCACAGGGCTACCCAACGCGCCGCCAAGGGGATGCAGCGCAAAGGACGACCTTGACAACCAGAGCAGCCCTGCACGACATCGTCTTTCCACGGGGCGCAGGGTGGCGCGGCCCAGAAGAGTCACATCCTGAGCGCGTCCCCCTTGGCGACACGAAACTCCTGAACGTTTGGGGAAATGGCACGCCAGATGCTGCCGATGTTGTTCATGTTTCCAGTGGACATGTCCACTCAGGGCGATTGGCCGGGAGGAAGACGTTCAACGAGGGAGACAGTGCAAGGGCGCGAAAGTTTAAAACCGCGGTGGAGGGAGTGAGGAGAGAGGGAGGAATCGAATCGGTGAGCTTTCTAAAGGTAGGAAAAAAATGTAGTTAATGCCTCTTTTGTAGGAATCGGTAAAACACGAAAGGGAAATGTGCCTTCATAGGAGAATTTATAGTGCATCCATATGAACTTGCACATCGCTATTTATATTAGGTAGTGTCTATTATCCCGGCAACCGGGAGAATTACCGCCAGGAATTTCTCACGGCAGTCGCTTGTTATTGGCTAAGCACGCTACGCGGAGATTCAATCTGATAAATATCCCCCTAAAAAGCCCTGTTTGCAGCTGCCCCTGTAGTGCTGTGGCATAGTGCTCGGTTTTAAACGAGAAGGCTCAGGTTCGAGTCCGACGTTCGCATGTTTTTTTTTTTTGTAGCTTTCGGAATTTTTTGGCCATCGTAATTTTGTTAGTGCTTTTTTTACCCTGGTTTTTACTATATCAAGAGAATGACGCACATGACTTCTAGAATTGGTTGAATTACGTTTAATACAGGTTGTGTTCTGTGTCGTTGGGCTGGGTTAGATTGGGTTTGTTGCAGTTTGGCAGGATTTGGGTAGGTTATGACGCGTTGGGTTAGGTTAGGTAAGGTTCGGTCAGGTTATGTTACGTTAGGTTACGTTGGGACGTAATATTATTCAGCAAATGTTCCGCCAGCCAGCTTTTATGGAAACTGTCGTGAGAATTTCCCGGAGGTAATTCTCACGGCTGCCGTGAGATTAGACGCAGCCTTTATATTACGTAGGTATGACATCGTTAGACGCATCAACGTTTGACACTGCATTGCACGCGCCGGAACATTGCGTAAATCCGACTGAATACACAAACACCGCCCTACCGCAGCGAGTACTTCTCCCGTGGCAGTTCGTGCAATTGAGTGGCAACAAACCAACTGACCTTCGTCGTCCAGATTCCAACATTTCGGCGTCTGCCCTCAAAACATCGCCGACACGGATAGCTACTTCCACCCGGCTCTACCATGTTATATACCGACGCCAGTATACAAGATACTGTGATTGCCACTGCAATTCATTGCACTAGCCATCCAGCCCTCAGCAAGACGTCCAGATTTACGGTCCCGGAACCTCCATCATCGTTCTGTGAAGAACTTGTAGCCATTAGAGAGGCTCTGATTGCTGTAACCGGAATGACTTTGCAGTCCGGGGCGCGCATCGTAGTTCGCACCGATGCTCTACAAGCAGTCCGCCTACTGCGGTTAGTTAGTCGTAGCCCTGTGCTGGCTCAGAGTATTCACCAACTTGCGGCAGGAATCGCTCACAAGATTCTGATTGAATGGGTTCCACGTGACCTACCCACAGACCACTGCAAGGCAGACGTAGCAGCCCGACTTGCAGCATCCGTTCCATCTCCGACCTCCCCGTTAGAGCTGGATGATGCCACTCTCCTGGTCACACAGCCCTACCCGGCAACGAGGATGCTCACAACCTAGCTCGAGGACTAACCGGCCGAGCTAGCGCAAGAAGCACCACGGAGCAGCCCTCGCCCAGAAACGGCAGTGAACGCATGGTCACATATAGAGAAATTATCGATCATTACCGATTGGGGAGGCTAAAATACCCAGAGGCGCACAAAACACTAGATAAAAAGCAATCAGTTGCGTGGAGATTACTGCAGACGGGGATGTACCCCAACCCCGTACTGTACAATCACTATTACCGAGATCTGCACAGCGACAGATGTAAAAACTGCACAGGAAGGGCTGACCTTAAACACATGTTATGGGCCTGCCCTGCCATCACCACCACAGATAAAGCAAAGGAGAATGATAAGTACACCGGAGCAGTGGGAGACGATACTGCTCAGCTCGGACGCCGAGTCGCAATCTTGGGCTGTTCGGATGGCCGAGGCCGCCGCCAAGGAGCAGGGGCTCCTGGCGGATGGCTGAAGAGGGGGAGAAGGGACTTCTAGCCTACCCCACCCCTGACCCCATCCTGGGCAAACAATAAAGTTATTCCTCCTCCTCCTCCTGGTGACGAGAACAGAACACCTCCGGCGCCGCACACGTGCTCTCATTCCACCGTGTGCTTCCTTGGCTGTCACCCTCCCCCCGGGTTTTACCCGTGCCGAGGAGGTTGCGCTCAGGAGGATTCGCGTGGCGGTGGCCTGAACTCCCGCCGTGACCCGCCACTGGTCTCAATACCGAGGTTCCTTTACAAACCCTGGTTGCCCAGTTTGCCACCGCAGCGACGCGATCGCCGACCTTCACAACTTGTTGTGGTCCTGCCTCGCCTTGAGGCCGACGAGACTGCGGCACCTTGCGGCGACGCCTCCGCATACGCCGCATGGATACATGGGCGCCAACATCGTTCACTCCTTGACTTCATCCGCGAAGCGAAAATTTTCATTTTCATCTTACCACCAACTCATACCCCCATATATATGCCCTGTGGCAAAATAAACGTTCATAAAAAAAAAGGAACCGAAAACGAAAGCAGTAGGTGGCGGAGCCACTATAACTCCAGTCGCCGCTGTTTCCTCCCCCGCCGCATAGGCACTTCTTTTACACGGCGCTATCTTACCGCGAGCACACCCATTGCGGTTGCTGCCCTTTAATTCGGCCACTTGCACTCTAATTAAACTTCAAAACAAACACTCCCCTCCTTCTATTTCCTACTATCCCTCCTTCAATCCCCCTCCCCCTCCCCCATGAGCCTGGTGAGGTGTCGACAAGCATCGTCAGACAGTTTCGGGCCCTTTTCCCCTCCCCCCTCCCCCCTCAAAATCTCAAAAGAAAGGAAGAAAGCGGGGGGTGCCTTCCCGCGCACACGAAGACGCTGGCATCGATGCGCCAACTGTTGGCGCTTATTAGTGTCATGATGAACTACTTCGCTTCACTTCTCCTAGACGGCATCTGTATGAAGAAAGTAGTGGGAAAGATATAAGGCGCGTTCGTAGACCTACTTGCGCTTGAATTAGTAGCGCAGTGGGCAGAGCGCTGTGTACCTTCTGTTGCGGGGAGAGAGTTCGTGGTTCGAAGCCGGGCGCAGCCACGTCAATGTAACTTTTTTCTGGCGACGTCATTTCCGTGACGGATATGACGCCGGTCAGATCTTGGTGTACCCGGGCATAAAACACTTTCGCGTTAAAAATATTTTCAATAAAACAGACAAGTCGGTTGCTGACAACCGACGTCCCGATAAAAAGGGAAGAGCCGCTTATCATCATCAGTACGGGCACACGTTAGAAAGCAGCAGGCGTACCCCTCGAGTGAGGCTATTGTCAACAGTATTTCTAACTGACTAACGTTTCAACAAAACATTGTGGCAAGCGACCAGTAAAAACTGGGGGTAATGACAAAGCAACCAGATTAGCACTGCCACCATCGTCTTTGTCGACGCCAGATTGACTAAAGAGCGAAACGGGTCGCCAACATGAAGGCTGACACAGCCAATCTGCTGCGATTATCAGAGCCTTGCGATGATTGTCGCTGCGGCTGGGAAAGTCCCATTAACAGCTGGCACTGTGAAACGCCAACTTATCTGATATGAACCAGTTCCCCGTCGATTGAGACGAATACACCAATGATAGCGCTACCCCTTTTTTGGCTTATATCGTGCGGGCTTAATAACCCTATAATCATGATAACCCGTTTCGCTTCTTAGGCAATCTGGCGTGGACGAAGCCGGTGGCAACAATGATGGTTTGGCTGCTTTGTCAATCCCGCGTCCACAGACCCTGCTTTAGCTTCTCGGCTAATCCTGTGTCGACAAGGAAGACGGTTCTTGGCCAAACACACGGCGATAAAGACGACGCTGACAATAATGATGATAGTTATTTCCGACCGACGACGGCGTATAGGCGTTTCCTAGTCGGCACAGCCAAACGACGCATGGCGCCATCTAGGGGCATGTTTGAAGCTACGTCCACGTGCTTCTGGCCCTCAATGTAACCGCTCAGAAACGCTTGCACTCGTAGTGAAGTAGTTCCGCTTATGCGAAGCGAACACCCTAACCCGGGTTCAAATCCCGATACCGCTTCTTTTTTTTAAGTGCGATGCACTTTATAAGCGACCCCGAACCTTCCGCCGTCCGCATTGCTCCTCCTCCTCTCCCCTAGCAACGGCGCGAGGAGCGGAGAGGAGCGTCTGTAGCAACGGCGCAGCGACGTCACACCCCACGTGACCCGCGCGCGCTCCGCCTCCCGCGCCGTGGCTGCGCGCGCCCGCGCCGGCTCCCGCACCGCTCCTCGCGCCGTGACGTCACACTCCCACGTGACCGCGCGCTGGCGCCTTTGCGTCTGCTCCCCCTCTCCTCGCGCCGTGACGTCACATGCTCTGCAGCTGGCGCGCCTCTCCCCCCGTTAGGTTTGCACTCACCCTCGGCGCGCGCCTCTCCCCTCGCCTGACAGCTCCCCCTCGCCGGTACTGCGCCTCTCAAGGCGATGGCAGAATTACTACGCCGTGTACACTCGGCGCAAGATATGCATTCGCACTTCCTCACGATTCCCTTCGGGGAGGTGGGGGCAATTTTTTTCATTTTCAAGGGTTTGTCATATTTGAGTATTAACATTTGTTATCACGCATGTAATGTATTTATGGCATTTTAATGCATTATAAATGAGATTCCGGGTATTTTCGTTGCCTTTCGGCCAGTTTCAGCCACTGCTTCTTGTACGTTTTTGTGGGTTTGCCCCTTTTAGGTCGGTTTCGGCTATTTCTGTTGAATTTTTTTCAACGCCGTGGTTTTTAACCATTGCAAGTCCGTTTTGGCTGTTTTATATTTCAATTCGGGTGGTTTTGCATGCGTTAAGTACGTTTATGCTGTGATATAACCCCATAGCAAGCTCAGAGGACGGCTGGCTGTACTGACTAGGAAACGCAAACACGCCCGACGACGCGATAGGCGGGAACTTCCGATTAGCAGCTCGTTCTGCATAACGATCGACGTACAGGGAGATCCTGATCGAGCATCGACTTGAAAGGAGGAGGGTCCCGACGTATCACCTCTCGCTCACAAGAACGCAGGTGGTGTTACTCGGACAGCTTCGCACGCACACGCTTCCGGGCGACTAACGAGCGCCGCGATGGCACAATGCGATCACACGGGAGATTTACTCCACACGATGTGGTTCTGCTCACACAATCCCAACGTGAGTCACATAACAGGAAACAGCAGATTCGTGGCACAATGGGTGGCCAGCCCGCTCAACCGGCTCACAGCTTGCCAGAACTGGCGTGCAGACCTGCCGGTGAGGCAACACCTCGGCAAACGGAAGCCCCGAACTAGAGGGCCCGAAAATCGTGATCCATCAATAATATTCACAGCACCAGTAAATCTCTCTCTCTCTCTCTCTCTCTCTCTCTCTCTCTTTATATATATATATATATATATATATATATATATATATATATATATATATATATATATATATATATATATTGTAACGAGAAGAGTTAACGCTGCACAACAATATTAGATGCCGAAGCGCCATTTGCCCGATCGGGTATGCCCTGAGGATTATCATGAAGACGACGAAGGCCCGACTCGGACGTTCACGCTCACGAGCTGATACCGGCTGGACCTACGCTCGGCCCGTTGCCTTACGCTACGCCTCAAATAAACCCACACGATCAACTACCATTGTGACTGCTAGTCCCCTTTGCAATATATATATATATATATATATATATATATATATATATATATATATATATATATATATATATATATATATATATATATATATATATATATATATATATATATATATATATATATATATATAGCGAATCAGAATAGGAAATTACAGGCTCATTGAATTAAGAAAGAAATAAGAATTCTTTCTTTGCCTCAAAAAATTCTGCATCTGTTTCTATGACCTACCGCATTCTCACCTTTGCGGTTTTCTTGACTAATATATATATATATATATATATGGAAAGAAAACTTCGAACAAGGTATGGACCACGGTTTTTGCCAACGTTTCAGCAAAGAGACTTGCCTTCTTGAGTGCAGGTTTCGAAGGCAAGTCTCTTTGCTGAAACGTTGGCAACAACCGTGGTCTATACCTTGTTCGAAGTTTTCTTTCCTTGTGTTACCTACCATCTTCCAAGTTATATATATATATATATATATATATATATATATAACACAGAAATAAGGGTTGGCAGTCGAGAAAACCTCGGAAAGCAAAGGGGAGGATGTGGTAGATCATTGAAACAGATTAAGAATTTGGAAAGAAAGAAAGAAAGTGAAGAAAAAATGCCCGCCAGGTGGGATCCGAACCCACGACCTCCAGAATACCGGTCTGGTGCGATAACCACTACGCTACCGGCGGGGCGATTTTCCCATTCACTTTCTGGGGTATTTATGTTAGGTATGTTTGTTTCCTGTGCTTGGGGGTGGTAGCCAGCGCCATTCGGACTAATATATATATATATATATATGGGGATCTATTTAATCTATTTATCCCCTTCAAACTCAGATGAGAAGTTTGAAGGAGATAAATAGGTCACAGTTAGCGCAAGACCGGGATAATTGGAGATCTATAGGAGAGGCTTTTTCCCTGCAGTGGGCGTAGATAGGCAGATGCTGATGATGATTACTTACAATGCGGTTCCTCTCATGAACCTGCTTGGACCCATTAAGGCCTTCTAAACCTTTTAGGAGACGCAAAATAGTGCGCTCCATGATGGCTCGCAGTACTTACAGTGCGGTTTCTCTCACGCAGAGTTACTGCCGTCACGTCTATGCAAGGCTTTATCCGCAGAGCTCACCCACATTCACTCACTGAATGCAAGTACGATGAGGCGTAAGCTGATATGGGTACATGATGGCGCTCATTATTACGGGACCTTGTCATTTATGCATGCTTCCAGGACGTCGGGGAGATCCAGCAAGCGATTTGTTTTAGGGGCGAAGCCCCTTAGGGGCCCAGGCTGTCATCGTCTCATGTCGTCGTCGTCGTCGTAACCGTCGTCTCATGTAGTCACGATACTAAAACAACAGGACACTCGTTTAGGGCTGGCGCTAGAATGCTTCGTAACGTGCACTAAAAAACACCGAGACACTCGTTCACGGCTCGCGCTTGAATGCTTCGTGCTTCAAAGACACGAGAATTTTACAGCGAATCTGTATACCTCTACCTGCAACGGTTTCATTTCCGCTGGCGAAGACGCCAAGGACCCGCCGCGGTGGCTCAGTGGCTAAGGCGTTGCGCTACTGAGCACAAGGTCGTGGGTTCGACTTCCGGCCGCGGCGGCCGCTTTTCTGATGGAGGCGAAAAGCAAAAAAGCCCGTGTGTTCGAGATTTCGGCACTCGTTAAAGATCCGCAGGTGGTCAAAATTAATCCGGAGCCCTCCACTACGGCGCGCCTCATCGCCTGCGTTGCGCCGGCGCGTTAAACCCTACAATCAATCAATCAATCAATCAATCAGACGCCAAGGCTCCAGGAGTACACTTATACAATGCATGCTGCGCCCCTCCCCTGGTTTCACGTTAGTGGAGATGGCCCAGCATTTTTTTATAGCGACGAGCGTAACACGCAGAGAGTGTGCTCTGCAGAAATGTCACTGTTAAGAGTTGACATTTCGGTTTGCTGGTACACTGTTGGCAACTCATTTAGTGTAGCGATCGTCCCGTCGCCTCCGTCCCACACGTTTTCATCATGCAATTTATCAAGTTTCGAAGCGTGATCACCTAGCGAAAGAGACCGAACTCACGACCTAGCGCTCAGCAGCCAAGCATTACCCGTCGAGATCTTTTACCGCAGTGCAGATTTATAAAAAAAAATAATCAGCATTGTTAGTAAGCATCATACCTCATTTTGTACACTGTCACACGAAGTTTCCCCTAATAATTCCCAGGTACATAACCTTGCAATAGCCTAACCAACATATCTCAAATTACAGCGAATGCCCTTATCTCATCCGCCGATCAAGTTGTCAATATCCCCAGGTCTCGTTCGTCCATATGTCACTCGTTAGCTAAACGCATCAAGTGTTTTACCAAAATCCAGGCATTTGGCAAAGTGAAAGACACCTAACAAAGGCGGTTGTATAATCGGCGTTCACAAGCTCGAAGCGCAATCACAATCAAACTTACCTCTGCTGTGGGCGTCTAGCGTATCCTGTATCCAAACATGGCGCCGGAGACGCAACGCAACCACGTGTTTGTACTAAACCACGAAGCGCAGTGCGTGCTTCATGTTATCCCACTGCAGTCGCACGCCAAAGCGAGCTCAGAAACTCGCTTTTGGCTGTTCTCTGCCCCGCAAAGCTGAATCTCTCCCTCTCGTCTGCTATTCGCGCGGCACCACTACGCATTTGCGAAAGGGAACAAAAGATGTCTAGCGGACGCGCGCTCACGGCATTTTCCTTTATGTACTTGCTTGCTGCTTCTGTTTCTTTCTTTTGTTGTTCTTTCCGCTCTCTGTTTCCGAGCCACGCAGGAAGAGAAACCGGAAGTCGCGATCCGAGTAGCATCCGCGCAACCCCCCCTTCAACTTCCGCCCTGCCTCCAACGTAGCCGCTCGCCGGCCGCGAGCGTTCTTTGTCAAGATCAAAAGGGGACTCTAAAAACTCGCCGCCGCAGAGGGAATCGCGAAGCTGGGCCAAACCGTGCGGTACTTTACCTCTCTCGGCTCGGTGGTTTTCTACTGCGTTACTTTATCAGTGTCGTTTCCTTTTTGTTTTTACGCGCCATTTCTGCGCGCTTGCGGGCGACGGAAGCTTTGAACAAGGCAGACGACAATGCAGACGATACGCATTTTCGTGTAGTAGCAGACGACGGCGTTCCAATCCGTCATCGGCCAGGCGTGCTTGGCTGCGTACGCATGCGTAGAGATATTTGCATCACAACTGCGCGTAGTACTACGCACTACCGCTGTCTACTGCGCCGTGGACAACACCACATGGGAGGTTTTACGGAACGGGTCGTTGCCGAAATGGCAAGTTCTGAAAACAGAGTAGGGGGAAAGATTTTGGAATAACGGCGACGAAGGAAACTACGTCTGTTAGCTGAAAGGTGGTATGCTAATACTCGTACGCCGCTGTTTGCACATGGCATATAATTTGTATGGCGCATAGTATGGAATGTGGCGGCGGACCTTCACGCGTCCGTGAATTTGGGCACACGTCAGCGGCCAAAAAAAAAAAAAAAAAACATTTAAAGTATCGCAGCCCCCTGTAGCTTGAAACCAAGTCCCCCCGTCAGTGTTTTGCCTGTGCGTGTGTGCGTGTGCGTGCGTGAGCGTGCGTGTATGTGAGGGTGTGCGTGCGTGCGTGCGCGTGTGTGTGCGCGTGCGCGTATGTGTGTGTGTGTGTGTGTGTGCGTGTGTGTGTGCGTGTGCGTGTGTGTGTGCGTGTGCGTGTGTGTGTGTGTACAGGGGGTTGGGGGGTGGAAGACACTTCCGTTCGGTCTCTAGAGTGTATGGAAGAGAGTTCTTTCTACAGCCGAGCTGAACGCTGCCAATCCCGTAGAACTATTACCCCGGCATGCTTACACCCTGCCCGCCGGCAAGTCGGCACACTGTTTAACAGGTACACTACTAAGCTGGGCACGACGCCAAATAACACCTCGTATTTCCAGCCGCCGCCATAAAATTACCAGAAAAGAATCCTCGGGAACCTAAGTCCGCTTACTGCATTTGAAGTCGAAAGCCCAGTGATTATCAGACTTGTTCATTGCTTCATCGCGCTTGCGTCTTTTCCCTCGCTTTCGTTTTTTCGTCTTCTGACAGACTGACCGCAATTCACGTGGCAGCCTCGCCGCCATCACAGCTCTCCTCCGCGCCTGCACCTGTTCTACTCACGTGTCGCCACGTTCACCTCTCACACGGCACGCAACATGTTAATTTTAAAGCACAGCTTTACTACTTTTGTCCAGCGGTTTCGCGGCGGATGCGCAAGTTAACCTTTTGACCGGAGACACAACCCCGGCGACACACCCCTCGCAGCGCATTGCGTGAATCGCCGGGCCCGCTGTCGGCGCTGCGCACAAGGCCCCGTTTTAAGTCGCTTTGCGACTTAGCGGAGGCGGCTGCTACGGGAGTGGCCCCTCAGCCGATCGGCAGCAGACCAAAACCGCCGCTGCGCCGCTGCGTCGTGTTCGGAATATGTCACTCATCTTGCGCCGCGTTCGCCGTGAAACAGGAACGCCGCGTTCACCGAAAATGAAAGCGAGGCCGCGCCTCCTCCCGTGGGCGTTGCACGGAACCGAGCGACCTTGAGCCGAGCTACATCAAAGGTTAACCAAGCGAAAGCAGTACACAGCCAAACTAAGCCAAGCTTTTGCTTTGCATATCCAATGTTAGGTGAGCTAAGCCGCAACCATTTTTTTTTTGTTCACCCGGTGCCAGGGTGCCGTGTCAGAGCAGTAGTAATGCATTTGGCACCTGCTTCGCGGGCCCGGGTTCGAATCCCGCACTAACCGAAATGTGTTTTCTTTTCTTTTCTCTTTAAGCGGCGGCCGCTTTCCACCATTCGTGTCACGTGCTTGTTTGACGACGACGGTCACGTTGCGTGTTCTACGAGACACATATAAAACTTTCACCTCAATTAAAAACGGATAGCACGGAAATACCCATCTCTCCTGGATGATTTATGTGCATGTGTAGATCATGTTACTGCGCACGATGTGGAGCATGTTTGCTGCCCCTCAGGGTGTTCTTCTTTTACCTCTGCACCCGCATTGTCTCAGTGTCGCCGGTTATGATGTTCTCGTGAAGCGGGGGAACAGAGCTCCATGGTGGCGCCTGCAGGAGATCGTCCAGGTACTGACGGAGGGCCTTGGACGTCGGAGAAGGTAAGGAGGTTATTGAGCAGGTTTGCTGTAAGGTTTTAGAAGGGTTTGAGGTTTTAGCGCTCCTGCAGGGATTTGTGGAGGTGTGAAGTCTGGTGGCGAGTCAATCGAAGCTTTTTGGCAAAGTTTGTCCGAGAAAATGTGCAGCTGAGCTGTTCTCCTGAGGCGCATGTTGTACTATCTGTATTTTTTTGTCACACATGAATGACAAGATTTCGTGCATATACAAAAAAACTTGTGGAGCCAAAGTATGAGTGTACTCGTACTTTATTCAGGCGCCCGAACAATGGGACAGCGTTGAGGCAAAATAAAAAAAGAAACATGCTGAAATCGCTTTTTCTTGTCACTTAACCATTGGGGTCGTACCTGTGCAGAGATTCACTTAAGATTGAGTCAACCAGAAACACGTACTGCAGCCAGCGGTATCTCAGTAAAGGTTTCCTCTGGCCTCTTGCTCGGCTTCGATGGCTTCAAACAGAGACTTGAAGTTGCCAGCACCAAATCCCTATGAAAGGGAGAAGAAAGAGATCTCGTTGGAGCCATGGCGCCTTGACTGTATGAAATAAGGCGAGGTGAGCATAGCGAACGCTGCTAATTTCTCTAGACGCCCAGAATCTGGTGCAGGGTAGATAGGGGACACTAAGGAGTGCTGTCACCTGCGGGTCAGAAACTTGGAGGCTGACTAAGAGGGTTCAACTTAAATTGAGGACGACTCAGCGCGTAATGGAACGGAAGATGATAGGTGTAACATTAAGGGACAAGAAGAGAGCGGAATAGGTCAGGGAACAAACCCGTGTTAAGAACGTATTAGTGGAAATTAAGGAGAAGAAATGGACGTGGGCAGGGCATAAAACGCGAAGGCAAGATAACCGTTGATCACTAAGGCCAACAGAGTGGATCCTAAGAGGAGGCAAGCGTGGCAGGAGGCGGCAGACAGTCAGGTGGGCAGATGAGATCAAGAAGTTTTAGGGGACAAATTGGTCGCAGTTAGCGCAGGACCGGAACCATTGGAGATCTATGGGAGAGGCCTTTGCCCTGAAGTGGGCGGAGATAGGCTGATGATGATAATGATAAAATATAACTAACGCTGCTAATTTCTCTAGATTCCCGGAATCTGGTACAGGGTAGATAGGGGACACTAAAGAGTTCTGTGCCGGTAGCAACAGTCGACCCAACTTCCAATCGGACTACCTCCGCAAGGGCGTATAATGCACCTCCATGTAGTGAATGCCGCTTTAAAGGTAGTCCGACGGGGAGGGGCGTTTATGCGTCGCACTTTTTTAAAGAAACTAGGGACGAAGCCTATGCGTTCTCAAGGCAACTCACGTGATGGTTGTGCCGCTGGATGACCTCGAGGAAAAGCGTTGGCCTGTCCTGCATGTTCTTGGTGAAGATCTGCAGCAGGTAGCCTTCGTCGTCGTAGTCGATGAGGATCTTCAGCTTCTGGAGCTGTGATGCGTGGAAGCGAGGAAAACGAAACATTGGTGGGAGCAAAACAAAACACAAGAGAGGTATAGCAAGTCCTGATATTCGAAGATAACGCGTAAATATCTGGTGACGCGACTGCCACTCCTGCAGAATAAAACATAAGGCCAGCCGCCGAAGCGACCATCTTTGCATATTATCGTTTCTGTGGTTTGTGGCAGAATCGCTTTCTTTATCCTGCGTAGGCCACAGGTTTCTAAAGGAGTGGTGAAGTACATTTATCTTGTTAGGTGTGAGCGAGCGAGCGAAGCAACCTTATTGAGAATGCCTGCAGAACGATTAGCCGTCCCATGTAAGGAGGCGTCACCGTGCCGCAGCCATGACGTCTTACCCGCCGCGGTGGCTCAGTGGCTAAGGCGTTGCGCTGCTGAGCACAAGGTCGCGGGTTCGATTCCCGGCCGCGGCGGTCGCTTTTCTGATGGAGGCGAAAAGCAAAAACGCCCGTGTGTACGAGATTTCGGCGCACGTTAAAGATCCCCAGGTGGTCAAAATTAATCCGGAGCCCTCCACTACGGCGCGCCTCATCGCCTGCGTTGCGTCGGCGCGTTAAACCCTACAATCAGCCATGACGTCTTCCCGGCTTTTGGCACCCCCATCCGGCCGTGGCCTCACTACTCCCCTTGGTCGACCGTGCCTTCCCTTCTTTTGGGGTGCAGCCTCCGTCCGGTTTAGCTCGGTCGCTGTTGGCTACCGGTAGTGGCAAGATCTTACAAAATCTCTACCAGTCTGCGGCCGAGTGTGACCGTGTGCTCTCCACCAAGCTGATATATCACTCGAAGGATTTCCTTCTGTCTTCAGGGTGCTTCGCTTTTCTCCCTCTCCTTGGAAGACATACCCGCCATCTCGTGTAATATAACATTACCGTGTTCAGATCCTCGGAGACGGTGATCTTGGCCGTCTTGAGCTTCTCGCGAAGCTGGGAGTAGTAGGTGTCCGGAGTATCCAGGAACTCCATGCCACGCTCACGCAAGGCGGTGATCTGCGTTGTGTTTGCGAGAAAAAAAAAACACACATTAGTTTTAAGCTTGCTCGCCAGCTCGTATTTGGTGCTTCTACGGACTGTCACAGGAATATTTGCAAGGAATCATGTCCCTTCTTGTAGCCTGAATTCAGAACAGTTTAGTTAACGACAGCGGTGACCGTGGATGGCTATGAATGGCCAATAAGATGGCCACTTGACAGCCCCCACTCTTAACAAAAAGGCTAGTAAGGAGGTAGTGACGGGTTGTATTTACTGACTCCTTACCAACTTTCCTACCCCGCAGAACGGTACGTAGGTCCTACCACTAAGTAAGGGCCATAAATGCTATCGTTAGTAGTCTAGACCGTGCACATAGTAACTGCTGCGTCTTTGATACTACCATTCATTGATACTAACAAAACTATATTACTTATTGAACAAAATAACTACAGCACTTTCCCACTACACCTCACGAATAAAAAGTTTTTTGCAAATCCACATGCTGAGTTGTACATGTTCACACTAAAATGCAGAATTCCATAATTATCGCTAAAATATTTGATTTTTTCGGCAAGTCCAGCGACTCTATCAGAGGACTTCCGCAGCTGGCTATAAAAGCAAGAGCACACGCATTTATAAGGTAACTAAGGGCCGCATTCTGATTCCCTCCTGCACTCATTTGCTCCCTCCACTCAGCTGAAGGGAGGATTCCACAATGCGTATACATGGGCTAATCGCTTTCATGGATCTTCTCCACTGGGAGGTCGAGTGGAGGAAGGACTCAGAAAGCAGGGTAAGTTATTCTCGCTCTCCTCGTGCATCCCGTTACTTTCTTGCTCAATTTATTTGTTGTCTGAGTGCGATACGCGCCCGTTAAATATGTCTATGTCGTGCTGCGCGCTCACTCGATCCACATTCTCACGCGGAGCCTTTTACTAGTTTATGCGTGGCCAGTTAGTAAAAGCACGTAGCTAAGGGTAGTGTTATTCACTAGAACATTCTTGCTGAAGGTAGTGATGCGCACTACCTCCTTCAAATGAAAAAGCGTGGTAGACGACAATAACAGCGCTTTAACGGGACGCAAGAAGGATTGACAAGACAAGACGCTGACTAGCAACAACAAGGTTTATTTCATCGCAACGAAATATATACCCTCGGAGAAGGAAAACGCAGAGAGAAGGAACAGATAAAGAGATTGTGAAGAACTCATATTCACATACATAGGCACGCGCAAAGAAAAGTTGTCATCGGTCAAGATAATCATGCTCCTTCTGCAGCAAAAAAATAGATGGCTTGGTGACGAATGAATCCTTTCGCGTGTGGATGACGTGCGCCTCGAAGATCTCTCTGGCGCACCTCCTTCAGTTAGTAAAATTACTAGTTCTACATTTACTACCTCCACTTACTAAGTACCGAGTGGATGCTGTGACAAATAGCTGGTTAGTGTTCTGTTAGTAAATGCCACCACCTTTTTTTAAGAGTGCTAAAAAATCGTTGCAAATGGGGAAGGCTTCGTAACGACCGATCAGCGTGACCAGATATGTGCGAATTTGGCGAATGGCGAGGCCCAGCACGCGATTACAATTTGAAAATTAGAACCTGCGCAGGGACAACAGCGCACATGCACGCCTTGCACTGTTGTACCAGGCAGGTTGTGTTTTAAAGCAGAGCTTTACTACTTTCGTCCAGCAGTTGCACGGATGATACGCAAGTTAACTTTTTGACCGGAGAGACAGCGCATCGCGTGATTCGCCGGGCCCGCTGTCGTCGCTGCGCACAAGGCACCGTTTTTAGCCGTTCTGCTCAGCACGCCGTCGGCCGCCGCCGCCGCTGCGTCCAATCAGCTGATCGGCAGCCGATCACCCTCGCAGCTTCTCATGCATGCCTCAGTGGGTCGTCTCGGCATACGTGACTCGTCTCGCGCCCTGTGAAGAGGAACGACGCGTTCGCTTTGAATGAACGCCGCGTTCACCTCGTTCGCCTCGGCGAATTCCGCGTAAGCCGGGCCTCCTTCTGTGAGCGTTACAGGGCACGAACGGCTTTGAGCCGTGGTCGGCAATACAGCTACATGAAATGTTAACCAAGCGAAACCGAGACTCAACTGGACTGAGCCAAGCCTTCGCTTTGCATATCCAAGGGTAACTGAGCTAAGCCTCATCCAATTTTTTTTTCACTCTAATCGCGTGTTGGGCCTCGCCATTCACCAAATTTGCAGATTTGGCGCGCTGATTGGTCATTCTCGGACGCTGTGGGGAAGCCCACCTGCGGCGATTGCTGAGAGCGTATAGGTCTATTGGCTGTTAGGCTGCAGTTATACCTCAAGAATTGGAAGTGCCAGTAATTATGCTTCGTGCTAAAAGATGGCAGCACCGAAGTGAAATAGGGCGGCTTGTCTGATACTCGATGACATTCCTGAACGAAGCGTTCGTTTCAGTAGTGCTTGTCCGTGTACCTAGAATGCTTGTCACCGGCAACTTACGGAGGCAATGATGTCGCTTGAGTTCAGGGCAATGTGCTGCACTCCAGGTCCTCCGTAGTAGTCGACGTATTCCTACAAAAAAGAAGTCGATACAGCAAAATAAGTAATGTACTCGTATACATGCTCCTAAGTGGACAGGTAATAGAAAAGTCTAAACAAACTTCTGTCATATCAAGGTTCGTCTGACCGTTGTCGGATTGCTTCAATGAAGTTGGTGCATGTGAACATGTATGAAAAGGATACAAAAATATTTGTACGCTCCAGTTACTCAGGAAATATTCAGCTTGTAGTCTCCCGCAAAGTCGGAAGATGTCCCGACAAACGTGCGACGCTTTTGGAAAATAAGGACACAGCGTAATAAAAAATTGAAGCGGTTCCACTCAATGTGAAAGCTGTCGGAAGTGCAGAGCAGTGATTCACCATAATGGGCTGTAGCGCCGTTCTCCGAAATGCAATTCCAATTTCACGCCTTCGCAGTGCTCGCGCGCCCCCTGCCCGAATCTGCGCCAGCGGGAGTTCTGTTCTCTTTGCGGCTTTTCTTTAAGCCCGTGATGGAATTGCACTGCCACATTTTGCGTTTACTATCGTAAAAACCAACCCAACGGGCGTCCTTAACTAAAGGAAAGCGGGTGCTTCCGGTTAATTAGGTATATTTTTCCTCATATGTACCTATAGTTTTCTTTGCGCTAAACAACGGGAAGATGTTTGACAAGCGCCAGCATTTCACGAGTTTCGAACGCTTATGTCTATATAAACCGCTTGGCTTTCGAAGCCTCTGGGGTACGCCGCGAACAACAGCGTTACCCCGGTACGCCGCCTCGGTGCTCTATATACTTGGGTCGAGCGAGCGAGCTAGGACGACAAGGCAAGCGCCTAAAGTGCTCTGCACTTCAAAAGGCAAGGAAAGCAAGATGTCGATCGATCTCGAGCTCTCATGCGCGTCCAACGGACGGCGTCAACTGCTGTAGTATAACCTCTACTAGAACAGGCCACTAAAGACGTCATTTAAATTTTTTTTCGTAAGGCCTCCCGTGTCAATAAATGTGCTACTACTGCGACTTTCTCGTAAGCAGCAGACATGGTGTGAATTCATACCTGGATCTGGGATTTGCGGAGTCCGTTGGCTGGCTCGTTGATGGGCATCTTGATGGTCTCCTCATAGTTTGTGACCACGATGGAGCGCAGGGCCGAGTACTTGGTGTGGATCTGCTTGTCGTCCACCGACCAGAAGCGGTGGAACATCAGGCTCTTCTCGTACCTGCGCGAAGTTAGTGAGGTTCTCTTAACAACTGGTTTTGATCGCCTTGTTACCGTGAAGTGGAAGTAACGATGTTTTTAACCTCCTTGGGTGGGACAGGTGCCACGCCTAAGGACACAAACTTGTGTGGAAGAAGACATTCCAATCGAGTTTTCGACAGAATGTACGAGCTGTGCAAGGCTTCTGGCGCCTGGGACGTGCGATAATTGGATTCGCACGAGTAACAGAAGAAAGGCAGAGGAGAGGGATGGTAATGGATAGTGTATGAGTAAACTCAGGGATGAAATAAAATTCTAGTGCACAGTAAATCCGGAAGGCGAAGGACTTAAGCTCACTCACTCACTCACTCACTCACTCACTCACTCACTCACTCACTCACTCACTCACTCACTCACTCACTCACTCACTCACTCACTCACTCACTCACTCACTCACTCACTCACTCACTCACTCACTCAATCAATCAATCAATCAATCAATCAATCAATCAATCAATCAATCAATCAATCAATCATAGCAGTAATTACCACTGGGCGGTAGGCAACATCTCCAGGTCAGGCTGGTTAAGGACACAGTGGTCAATGAAGTTCAATCCCACGTTGGCACTGTGAACAATGATTACAATAAAAACACATTAGGCACCTCGTTAATGCAGACAGTCAATCAATCATTAGGCGCCAGCGACTGATCGCTCCTATTCAACGGTCAGACGATCCAACATTCCTTTCGGAACTCGACGCATTTAGTGTTCAGCTTTGGGGAAATAGGCTGAGAGAACGCAAGTGTAAAATGGCTTGCAATTACAGTTCTAACCACACTCACAGCTTCTCATAACTGCGGTCCCGGGAGGGGTGCTTCTTGTATCCCGGAAGGAAGAGTCCGTTGTACGAGCCGCGCTCCACGAAGGTGTGCGTCGTGTCGCCGCACTGCCGCATTGGGGAAGAAACGGGAGGAGAAGGGGGAACTGAATCAGCAATATAGACAAACATCCATGATTAAACACTCCGCAAGAACATCATAATCTCAGCAAAGTGCAAGGTAAAGTATTCTCAGGGGAGGGTGCAGTGCGGAGCGCGGTCTGGTTTCGATGGCGACCGAGTGCAGCGATGCTAACCTCGTCCCACAACTGCCTTCCCCCTATTCCGTACCATCGTTCCCTTCTACGTCATTTAGTTCAAATATAAATCTTACATCCACTCGCCCAAGTATACAACTGTTACGACTGCAACTGCTTCCTAATAAGCTTTCCGCATCTCTCCTTTCCTATCCTTCAACAAAGTTCTTTCGCACTGATAGTAATCGTGGTCTATCAAATAAGCGTAGCATACACTTTGTAGGGATAAATTGGTCACAGTTGGCACAGGACCGGGGTAATTGGAGAATAATGGGAGAGGCCTTTGCTCTGCAGTGGGCGTAGATAGGATTATGATGATGATGACACTCACCGTCTGAACCGTGGCAAAACGAACTGTACCGCATTCATCCGACTCCTCCCAGATGTCGCGAACAATGGCTGCGCCTCGTTCCTTGGCGCGCTGCGTGAAGATAACGAACAATATGCTGTATATCGCTCCTCAAATACGTACAATTAGCACACGCTCTTGATTGGATCTGATTTATGTTGCGCTCGTACGAACGTTGAACCCAGCTCGCCTATTGTAGAAAACTTGGGCGTACCTTGACGATTGTATCCAGGTCCTCGACGCTGAAGGCGATGTCCTTGACCCCATCACCGTGCTTGACGAGGTGTGGACCCATCACTGAAAAGAGGCAGCGCTTAGCCGGAGTGAACTACCACGTTTATAAGCGCAGCTAATGGCCAACGCCCGTATTAAGAGCTTGCCCCGAAGACACGGCAATCGGGTGTAAAAATAAACTTTCTAGTTTTTAGCCCGAGCGATACCATCCGCGCTTTCGCAGAAACGTATGGCCGGTATTCAATGGCGTGGAATGCATGCAGACAACCATGCGAGTGCGCCGCCATATCTGTGGCCAAGCGTCTGTTGCTAGGCGACGTTGTGCGCAGGGCCCCCAGATCAGGTACCCCTCTTCTCCTCCATGCAACCGTGTGAGTGCGTCCACGGCCTCCGCGATCGGCTGCCGGCGGCGCGCCGCCGGCAGCCGATCGCGGAGGCCGTGGTGCGTCGTCACTCGTTACGTCGGCCTCCGCAGGATGGCGGCACTTGTCCATGTCCGTGGCGCATCGGCCATGTTTGTGGCCATTTCTAGTGTTACCAAGCGAAGAAATTGACCGCTAAACTTTTCAACGAATACCGTCTATACCTTCAATATACCCCTTGGCAGCAGTTGGACTTCCTGTAGACTCGACTGAATATTTAGTCTACTATCGGCTTTCTCTTTTTAATGCGGAAGCTTTCTTAGTGGGACCTATATCGTCCTGTCCAAAGGCTAATGCAATTCCCCATAGACAGGTTGGTCGACGGAAAAGCTCTGATAAGATCTCTGGACTAAGGGCGCGTGCGTGAAACCTGAAGGCGTCGATTGCGTCAAAACGGTTACTTGAAAATCGCGAAAAAGAACGGTTCCAGATAAGACAAAACACGCATAGATCATGAAGAATTTGCACACTATAAACCATGTATACCTTTAGATCGTTTGTAGATTCGTTTACTTAGTGCGCGAAGAATCGTCGAATGGGTTCGTTCCTCGCTTTCGATTTGGGCCTTTATAGGTTTGACGATCGATTTAATGCACTTTTAGCCAAGGCTCCGGTGCACTTTTGACGCCGTTTTGATGTGAAGAAGAAGAAGAAGAAGAAGTGTATTGACTCTTGTAAAAGAGGAAGGTTACATGTGAAGATATATCCAGACGAGGGTCCCATAGTTGATACTGCACCGGGACCCTCGATATATAATTACATAGAAAAAATACAATGAAAGCAGCTAAAGACAATTTAAATAGGGACAAGACTCAGAGTTACACTTTGTGAGAAAGCTTTCGCGCTTCTCTCAACATTCTTTAGGCATGAATGGTGAAGTTTTTATGCTTCTGTCCCATAAGAAAAGCTTCTTGCGTTTTTCTAACATCAATTCTAGTTACAGCTTTGTTCATACGTCGTTAAGTTTTGCCGGCCAACGGAAGCTGCGCGTGTGTCTGTGTCATGGTTCTTTCTGCCTCTACACCTGTCGACGTGGGGAGAGCTAAAGTCAGTCGGAATTCTCACAACTGTTTTCTCTTTGTAAAAGCACAATATTGAAAGCGGCATAGGGTATGCGGAAACGAAAAAACAAAAAAACAAACAAAAAAAAAACCAAGAGACGTACTCCTTTCGAAGCAGGTTAACAGCCGTGGCACATTAATACACTAAGGCGTGCATAGTGAGCAGAAAACTGTTAACAATGATTAAGACCGAACGAGATACAAGGCCCGTATTTTTTCACATAAGACGAAGTAAACCATTCGAAGTCTGAAACGCAGACAAGGATAAAAACGAACCCACAAATGAGCCGTAAATGGCTCAAACCAACAATCCCCCGACGCTGTGCCCGCTGACGCAACTGACACTTGCAACTTCCCATTGGTCGTGGCTGCCAGCAGCAAACAGCAAAGGCGTTTAAATTTAAGATTGCGTTGCACGTGGCGGGCGTACCTTCGTCGTCCGGGTTGAGCGCCGAGGCGAAGACGAAGACGATCTTGTTTTGCCGGACGGCGTGAGCTACGACCTTGCGGGAGCCGGTCTCAAGCCCCCGGTAGCAGAGGTACTCGAAGCCCATCTTCGTGCAGTAGAAGGATGCCGCCTGCATTACAAGACGAGGCGCACGGGGAGGAAAAAGGGGAGCGTTTTCAGACGCATTAATTAAAGATGAGAAAAACAAGCAAATGACAGTTATGTAATGTCATTATAAGGGTTTTCGGTGGTGTCATTCCGTTCAGTATACGATGGATGGAAAACATTTATTCGAGAGTAAAAGAGAAAAGGGGAATTGAGAAGGGTAGCGAGTGAAAGCACCTAGCGCCATCTACTAGTTCGCGTTCAACACTATCCTTTCGACCGTCTGCTAAAGGGGGCCCGTGCTAAAAGGGCTGTTTGATCTTCGTGGTTTTCAAAGAGTCTTTGGTTCCTATTGCAATAGCGTGGGTTCAAGGCCCCGCAATCCTGCATGTTTATTTTTTTTTTCCGAGTGCAATAAATTTTTGATTACAAATGTTCCAAATCAATATATGTACCAAGTTTCCGGAAATGACAGTGGTTTGGTATGTTTTATGTTGCTTTAGGCAGTGGGCAGCCAATCACCGTCTCTAATTGATGCTTTGCGCCATGCAGGAAGGGCCGCTTCTGTGCGGTAAATGAAATGGAAAGTCGTCACCCGGTGAATCCAGAAGAGATTAAACTGCTGCAAAACATAACTGAAAGGTTTATTATTAGGCCTAGAAGCGCTAAAACGAAGTGAGGCTGTCCACAGGTAATTGCGGCTGCTTCTTGCAGTGCACGGATCACTTGATGGGAGGCGGGACAAGTAAAAAAGAAAGAGATACGCGCCTTTTGCTTATGTTTTTAAACGAAGTGGTTCATGATACATGCTTGTCAGACAGACTAACGCCGCCAAGATAAGAATAAAGTCTGGCAACTTACGAGCCCCATCTCATCTTGACTGTGCGGTTCTCTAGACACGCCGTGTTTCAGCTTCTGCTTTGTGGCAATTTATGGCGCTCTTTAAGGTACCCACTTCAGCAATATTGCGTGCGAGTGGTGACCCTACCACCAGGCTTTCTTCTTCTCTAGGATGCGTTCGTTACGGATGGTTAGGACGTGCGTGGGATTTGGGAACGAATTTTGCTCACCTGTTTGGCGTTGCCGACCCAGAAGGTGACGTGGTCGAAGGCCAAGAAGCGGCCGCCATCGGGCTGCGAGAGAGCGGGAAAATAAACTATAAACAACGTTCAAAACATTGACCGCAATTTCCTTGTTTTCTGGGTGTACTATTATGCCTGAAATTTCCACAGGCTGAAATATTGCGACGCACTGGAGCAGAATACGCCGCTCGTGTGCAGATCCTTTGAGTCACGACATTGTTTAGCGGTGTTCTTGTGTGGCTAAGTGATTGGTAGTACTAACTGCCATGTTTTGCATTTATCACCAAGGAGACGGGTTTGAGAAGCCCAGACATTTTTAACAAGGCAGGGTGGTGGGACAGCATACTTTGGACTTAAATACTCTTGCGCCACCGTTCCCGCTCACCCATTTCACAGCGCCACCTCTCAGTGCCGGCATTGCTGCGTTAGTGACGTACGACATTGTTGGCGTTCAGAAAAAAGGCGGTGTATTGGCGCATTTGTTGGGGGGAAAACGTACCCACAGTGTGACGTACCTGCTAAGCGGATCAGCCGAGGCTCGATAAGACGTTCAACCACACTCAATGAATGAATGAATCAATCAATCAATCAACAAGAACTTCAGCTGTGGCTGAAATTCTCATCATCCCTGTGTGGTCGCCCGCCAAACAGCTTCACCCCACGAATTAGAGTTGATGACGGAGATGGTGATGACTTTCTCGGTGAATTAGGTACTTATAACAGTGGGGTACTGGCCACGATTAAGACGTCTGTCGCGCTCCCTGTTGGAGGTGCATGATAAAAATTGACTGGTAGAGAGAAGAGAAAACAAGGAGAAGAGAGAGAAAAGAGAAAGCTACCACTTGACCATTATTAGCTTGAGTTGCGGTGTTTAACAACTCTCACTCATTTCACTCGGTTCGTAAATTTCTGCAACCGCCGAGGGCACCGCGCCCAGGTATGACCGTTGCCATAACAACTATTTGCATTTCGGGCCAGCCGCTTCACTCCGGCAAGGAAAGTATCGCTAGGCAACCTTACTGACGTGCCTCATAGCTTCAAGGCTGGGTAACTCACAACTCGGACCAACCCTCATTAGGCGGTCACCGCTGCTGAGCATCGACTTGACGGGTGGCGTAGACCGAAATGTAGCACGTATCGGTCAAGATCATTCTTTCATCTAAAACAACGGTGGCCAAGGAGGTGGAGCCGCCTCAATTAATATTAATAAAAATAAAACAATGTGAAAACCGAGGTCAACTTAAGGCATCGCAGCCGTAATATGTAGTCTACTCATACTCAGCCGAACTTAAAAAAGCAAATAAAAAAGAGAAAAGAGAAATGCAAGAGGAAGGCTACCAGTTTATACGCCTGAAGCTTTCTGACATCAGTTATATTTCTTCATTCATTTACCTGGGAAGGGAACTCAGGAATTAAGCAGAGGAGGTGAAGGAAAAAACGTTTAGCCTATATATATATATATATATATATATATATATATATATATATATATATATATATATATATATATATATATATATATATATATATATATATATATATATATATATATGTATATATATATATATATATATATATATATATATATATATATATATATATATATATATATATATATATATATATATATATATATATATATATATATATATATATATATATATATATATATATATATATATATATATATATATATATATATATAAAACTGAGGGGGAATCTTGTTGCAGAAGCCCGCGGGCTGCCGCTGCTGCTGCTGCTAGCTAGGGCCCGATTGTTCAGCTATTCCTGGTCCTCAAGCCGCAGGCTGGTCAGCCCGCCATCCCACTGCTCTGTCGAAGTCGAAATTTTTTTTTATTTGTTGCTCTTCGTTGCTTCTCACTCCCCGCAGCTTTCTTGGCGTCATTGTAGGGCACCTATTAAATGCTACAGCTTCCAGGGGAGGATAGAGAGTGTGTACGGCATCAGTCGAACTCTGATTAACGATGCGAGACACGGTTGGTATGTGGTTGCTTCTGCGCGCTGCGCGCTCCGGGAGTCGCCTGCCGCCATACCGGCGTCCACTAGCGTTGCAGAGCAAGAACTTTTGTGTCGAAGATTACTAAAGGGTACCTAGCTATTACGCATGACGGAAAAACAAGACGCTGAAATGTCTGCCATGAAATCGTCGCTCGAGTGACGTCTCTGGAGGTGTCCTTGCTGACGAAATACCAATTACGGGCGCTGCTTTGTGTAACACCATGGCGCCACTGACGGATATTGGCTGCTTGAGCAAGCTTGAAAGGTGCACGAATGCGGTGGTGACGTTTCGACTGGCGCGAAATACAAATCAGGTTAAAGCTACTCGACATTTCTTAATTTAATTATTTCCTGTTTACTACATACTGCACACACCGGATTCGAGCAGGGTGTGCAGTGCAAGCCCATATACATTAAATTAGAGCTACAGGAATACTTCAATATGCGGCAATGCGTTCGTGGCTGCTTAGGTGATCCCGCGCAGTTATGGTGCGATTCAGCGACGTTTTACAAAATTGTGTTAATATTTTTCTACTAGATTTGCGCAGCCGAATTGGAAGATCTAGAGGTTCGTGCAGTTTCGTCTTTCAAATAATGCATTAACTTAATTTTAGCGCCAATTTACTATATTAGCAGCAACAATAAATAAATAAATAAATAAATAAATAAATAAATAAATAAATAAATAAATAAATAAATAGGTGTCTTCACATTGCTGAAATGGCTTGGAGTAGTGCTATGCCGACGTGCCCAATGCGCCTGATATGATGCGCCTGGATAAACGACCATAACACAGGGGCGGCTGTATAGGTGTACTCGTAAGAGTCGACTCTTCGGGTATTCTAGCATCACACAGGTGTAATCATCGTCACGTGATCCGGTAACCACAACTTCTGTAGGCCGATTTGGACTCCATGTTCAGCTTTCCCGCTCATGGCAGTCCGTTAAACAGCGATTAATCTGTAGTTATTTAGCGTAATGTAAACTTCTTTCGCGCTGCTAATATTGGGGGTGAAATCTTGCTTTGCGCACATTTTCAAGTCTTGCACGTTTTGCGGCTAGGTTCCTGAGCCATGGAAACTACCCCATAGAAATGCATGGGGAGTAAAATTTGGTCGCGAATTACTCATAAACTATTCAGAATCCTGAAAACCTCTTCTAGTGTTTCTATCTTCCCGTTGAAGTCTTGTTTTGTGCCAAATATCACTTTCCTGAAGTAATTTTCCTAGGTTCCTGTGAGCGGGAAAGCTGGGTATGCCACAGTTGATATGATGCATAAGCCCTTGAAGTGTTGACAGATTATCATCTTGTTCTCCTTGTCTACCTTTTTCTGTCCACCCTCTTTCCTTTCTATCCCCCTCCTAGACTCAGTCTTGATTGAGGTGGCCTCAACCCGAGAGGCAGTTATCGGCTGAGTCAACTTTCGTTTCTCTTCTAATAAAGCAACTCTCTCTCTCTCGGTTGAAAAAGCAAGCCCAGACTGTCTTATGCTCTCTATTCACATATGGTAACGTCAATGAACCAGTGCTTCATCTCAAGGAGTTTTAGTGGGTGCAGTTTTTTGTTTTCGTTGCTTACGCCAGGGCTGCGGGAAGTAAGCCAGTGACAGCGTCTCTGTTAATCGAAAACGTAAAGGGAGCCCTTCCTGGCATGCGGCTGTATACTGCGGCCCGCACGAAAGACGGAAAACAAGTGCTGTCGTGAAACTCCTAGTGGTGAAACTTTCCACGTCGCAGATGGAGAGGGGGCAATTACAAGAGGCGTAGTTCTGAAATTCGGTGACAGGCAGGACCCGTACTACCGGGCAGGCCGAAGAAGCTGCTCGGCCAGCAGAGATCGCCCTCCGGCTAAACGGTCAAGACAGCCGATAAAAACCTCCTTTCCCGCTTCCTCTCTTTCGTCTTTGCTCTGCCTTCTCCGCCTCCTTCTCTGGGTTTCATCCCCACCGCATACAACTCCGCTGGAATGTAGATGCGCGAGGTTCCAGGATGCCCGAGGCTAAGGCAGCGTGGTGTCTGCTGCCAAGGATGGCGTAAGCTCGAACGGCGCTGTGAAGCCAAGTAAAAGTAAAAAAAAAAAAAAAAAGAACGTCCGCGCGTTAGCATTCCTGTTCAACGCAAGCCTCTTTTACGCATGTCGTATTTGCCGAAGAGGTTTTGTTGCAGGAATTGGTAAACTGGCGCGTAGGGTGTGCAGTCGTGGTCAGAAGTCTCCAGGCCACGCCAAAAGTTTCAAGGGTACAAATATTTCCAAGCAGTAACATTACTATCGAAAGAAAACGAAAGATTTTATACCGTAGAGTTGGCGAAAGCGATATTAATTGTGATTACAGCAATTATACCTGACTGCGCTCGTTAGCTCGTATTGTCCCTATAGGTTGTTTACTGCCCTGGGAGCTTTTATTGGCATTGTTTGAATACCTTAACCAGTATTGTACGCATTGGAGCCCACTATGAACACACGGACGGCAGATGGAATGATTCCGTGTTTTGATGCGTTTTAGGGGGAAATGTAAAAATAAGTTTTTACTAATGATATAACTAAAGTTGTAGAAATATTACTATGGTATTATCTCGCTCATATATAAGTGTTGCGAAGGAGCAGCACATTCGCTTTGAGTGCACGATTGTTCAACTTATAGATTGTGCGAGCTATCTGGGATCCAGTTAGATTTTCTGGGATTTTCTCTGATTTTGATAAAGTTTTATTTTATGGCTAAGATTTATCCAAGCTCCAGTTTTATGTTGTGGCGCTATACTTGGGCAAAAAAGCACACACTACGTTCAGCTCATCTTTGCCTTCGTAGTTTCGTTTTGCGGGTCGGTCAGTCTAAACGCGAAACTCGAAACACGCCCAGTTGACAGGTATACTTCAGCAACTGTTGACCCATCTCGACTTCCAGCTTAGACGTGCACGAAAACTACTGCGCATTGCGGAAGAGTCATTACTTCGGACGCGCTCTCGAATTTACGGTAGTCAGTAAGGAGCATAGATAGGCTACAAGGGGCCGATTGTGTGCGGCGGCCATCTGCCTTGCTGTTAGTGTGAGACGTTTCTCGTTCAAGTGTCTACACTGATCGCTTGCGCTGTCCCCAGAGTAGAGCTTGAACATTGCGTCATTCCGTTTCCGGGCCGAGCGTGCATCTTTCGGCCGTAGAGGGACAATGACAAATTGTTTTTTGTCAAATACTGGCTCTTCTTGCAAGAATAGGTGCTGCCTTTGTTATGTCGACCACTCGGTGTGCCGTAATTTGGTTTGCAGAAGATTTCAAGGTATAGAAATGGCAGAATTTTTTCAAGGTACGAAGCACAATTAGGTGACCCTGAGCTTTAGAGTGGATATAAATATGATGATGACGATGGTGACGACGTTGACGATGAATATATCGAGAGTAATCACTCGGCGTGCAGCGGCTCGCGCTCACATTGCGTTGCTGTGTTTTATGAAATTCTGACGTATTTTTAGTTTTACAATGACATCGACTGTTGTTTGATGCGCCTCTGTTAATTTGATTTTACCGCTTAATTCAAACAAATCCACCTATAAATAATCATGCGTGTTACCACCACCACCAGATGTTGTTTTGGGGTATCAACAGATGTATTTCAACTCCTGAGATTTGCCTTTAATTATGCAGAAATTCACCTGTATGCTCCCATATGAATGATGCAGCCTATAGTCGGGAAACGTGGTGTCTCATTTACGTTTGCAAGTGGCGCTCACATTCACCCATTTTCGCTCGTTGCACGAGCTTTTAAAACTACAAAAAGCCCCTGTGCCATAAGCAGAAGTTCACGGCTTTGATTGTCATGTCAGCTTCCTGTTTTTCTGCCTAGGGAACTTGCACCAAATAAAAAAGAACAAAAACCCCGCCCTCGCCAACAGACGGGATGCACACGAGCGCCAAGCATCGTCTGCATCTCTTATCGTCTGCTCGCCTCATCAGGGCGTCGGGTGTCTGCTGCTGCTGCCGCAGACAAGCAGGGGCAGAGCGAGCAGCGAATGTCACAAACATGCCATGGAAAGTGGCGTGAATTATAGGGATAACGCAATGACGCAATGTATAAGAACGTTTTCGTAAGGTTTTTCTATGAAGCCGCTGCAATGACATCCCCCAGAAGATTGTACAAGAAAACTGATAGGAGCGATCGTGATAAGGAGGGTCTATATAGAGACTCAATGGTTCTAAACCGAGAAAAAATATAAAGGCGAATTGGACGGGAAAGTTGATTTCTTCTGGATATTATTACTGAAAGCACTTGCCTGCTGAAATTTCACTGCTAACGCCATGTTAGTGCGACGTGCCTTCAAAATATGCTCGAAGTAAAAAACGGGGGCTCGTGTTCAGAGGCTTCGTTCAGCTCTCAAGTTTTCTTAGAGGAGACTCACAGCAGCTACCTGTGACATATACTCGCAATCCTGCTCAGTGCTCTTAAAGGGACAGACAACCGATTTATATATCAGGGTAACCGCAAGGGATTTCTAAATAAACAGGCCGAAATAATTCTGATTCTTGATTAAAACTTTTGGAGTATGAAAGGTGGCGACACGTAGTGACGAAACGTGACACTACGTTACGTGTCCAAAAAACTCCGTCGATTTAAATGCGGACTTCAAAAACTGCATGAAGGAATAGGAAAGGTTGCACATTATGGCTGTTATAGCCGAGGACAAGTCTTTAAACGTCTTTTAATTTGGCGTGCAGTTAAAAGTATGTTGCAGCGCGGCTTACGGTCATTGTTGCCAGCATTGCTTTTGGCAGGACAGCTAAGGCTGGTAGATCTAAACACTGCGATTTCAGAAGTTCTAGTGTGCTATCAGCACAACCGTTTCGGGTTAAGGTGTTTCAAGTGATGCCCCTTCATTTGAGATAAAAAAAAATATATTCGACAAAAATCGGTTGCCTGTCCCTTTAACTCGCGGTCACCACTAAAAGTTCAAGAATACAACGTGAAAAAAAAAAAAAAACATTCCAGCCATACGTGTTTCATTGCTGCAGAAGTGACACGCAATCGTCTGCGGAGTTCTAAGTACGCATTATTTTGTTTCCTCGCCGCTGGACCTTAATGTGGGAACATGCACGGAATGCCTGGGCTGCTAAGGTACACGGTACCATTATTTTTACTTCAAAAAGGCTGAAAACTGGCGTCGGAATGCTCATGCATATATAGCGGTCAAAATTTGCACTAGAGTGAAACTTTTGTATCCGTTCACTATATAATTGCAAACTATGCATACAGCGGGGAAATATTACGCGTGCACAGCTCGGATAAAAAAATTAGAATATATCCCTCTGGCGGTTGCCCGGGTTAGGAAGAGCTCATATTCACTAAATGGCGTTCAGATACGCGCGGTGATTATACTCGGTGACGCATTCATAGCAAACCATTTCAAAACGCGCGCGCACTGACGTCACGGGTCCGGCGCTTTGGCGGAGTGATACACTACATGAGGTGGTGCCGTTCTTGAGTTGTAACCGAGTATAGTATTCAGGCCCGTTCGTTTAGACGAGTGCCTGTAATAGGACTAGTACGCGTTAATTTCCACTGAACGAAACTATCAGAGCTCCGCGCAACTATAACGTCGAGGTGTCCTTGGACCAAGGAAATGAGGACACGGGGACGAGCGGAAAAGGGGGAGAGTGGGAGATGGCGCAGTTCGGCGACAGTGACTATGCGGCAAGGGCGCGACAGCTTTCTCTCTCTCTCTCTCTCTCTCTCTCTCTCTCTCTCTCTCTCTCTCTCTCTCTCTCTCTCTCTCTCTCTCTCTCTCTCTCTCTCTCTCTCTGTGCGCAGTTCAACAGCAAGCAAACACTAACCGTTGACAGACAAACCAAGGGCATAACGGCTAGTAAATTTATTCACCGGGGTAGCCCGTATATGCGCGCGGTAGATAGGAGATGCGCACACGGGCGATCAATTCAGTCCCGCTGCGCATGTGCAAGGAACTTCCGTGCGTGCGTGCCCGCCAAATTCAAAGCACTCAGTTGTCAGCAGTGCCCGTCGTCTGCCTATCTCCTGCTTGTCGGTGTATACTTGGCGCGGTTTAAATTGCTGTAGTCTATTCTGCCCGACCTAAAAGAAACGTCGAACGTTCACTCACCTTGGGTCCCTTGTCCGTGTAGGTGGTCTGTGGAGAAAGGAAACGACTGAGATCAGTCCTGGGCAAAAAAAAAATCTACGACCTTACATCCTAAAGCGAATCGCGAACAGCGTGCTTAGCAGCAGAACGCTTTAAACCCAGCACGACGTAGTAGTTGTTGCGTTTACGTTCAATTAATTTCATTATGTGTGGGACTGGGGGGGAGAAGATGCAGCGGGGGAGGAGGAAAATGCGCTGTACATGCAAATGGTCTGAAGGGGAGCTGGTTCTGAGTATTATGTTTAGCCCAACACAGTAAATGCGGGTATATTTGCTACTCAACTTTGACTTTACCTACCGTATTAAGGAGCGGTCATTGCGACATGGACGCCAAATTTTTCTTTTCGGATTTAGAATACTAAGGTTGTGAGTAACATTGTTTGTTGGCTTTTTTCAAACTTTCCATAATTCGGGAAAGGCGGTAAAAGCGCCGTTTCTCAAACTCTGCTTAAAGCAAGTAACAGTAAGCAAGTAATAGTAATAGCAAGTAATAGCAAGTTGAAGTAATAGTAAGCATGCTTAACAGTAAGCAATAGTTTATTTTCCATAAACTGTACGAGGTTATGGAGAAAGAAAGGAAAAAAGTTGCACATAAGCAACTTGATTGGCCCTTATTGAGTGTAACTTCCTGCAGTCTTTTAAAGCGAAGCTTTAGTGCCCTCCCTGATGCCGTTGTATGGCAATACGCCCTGCAGGAAAACCAACTTTCCCCGACGATGATGATGAATGATCGTGGGTGAAGTGAAAGGAAAAAAAAAATTAAAGGAAGCTCACACCAACGCATGGCATCTCACTTCTAGTACGCCAATGTGCTAAAGCCTGTCGCCTGCTATGTTCACGTAAAGATATGTAAATGTTTCGACGAGCGAAACGAAGACCAAACCCGGGAGAAGAGCGAATGAACGCGAACGCGGCGGGGTCTCCGCAGCCGACAGAGCTTTCGCAAAGAAACTTGTCGCCACTCTTCTAATCAATCTGATCGCGAAATGACTGACTGACTGCAACGGCTTACTTGCACGAATGCTTTGCTCTGTGGACAGCCAATGCACTCGCCATTTGTACAAGTGCGGCACGCACACACACAGCTGGCTGGCGCCGCATCTTTTCAAAGTGCTACGAGTTGTGCCGCGCCTCCGCCAGATGGCACCACGGGTCCCGCGACCGAGAGAAGACGCAGTGAAACATCCCCCTCGCGAGAGGCACGATCAAATGCAGAGCATTCCCGGGGGCGCACGACGTTGAGTAGTTTGCGTTACGTTAACGTTGTTGCACTTGTGGCATCTGCTGACGAGAGAGCGCTCGTCAGCAGTAATTTGAATGAGTCAAGGATATAAGGCGCGTTCGTAGCGTTCCATTCTGTGTCGGCTTTGTGGCGCAGTGGGTAGAGCACCATGTACATTGCGTTCCGCCCGCAGGGTCGAGGGATCGAAACCGGGCGCCGGATAGTATTTCTTTTTATATATATAGTAGGGAGGGGATGGTGCGGACTACGGACGTCAACGCGGGTGACATCGTGAGTTACTGAAATGCTCTGCATTTAAAACGCGTCCCGTGGTCGGAATCGTACCTGGTTCCCTCGCGTCATGAGGCCGGCGACTATCCGATCGCTCCGCTTCGACACGGTCGAAGCAGGTACCGACTCGCGCCGTACACCCGCAACCCAAACGTTAGGCCTGTAGGGATTGCACTCCCGAGAGTCGCTGCGGGTATTCTAGAAAAGTGGTGCGTACCTCCAAAGTAGCACATACTCGCAGCGTGGAACTGGCCAACCAAAGAAACCATCACGTGAAAGCTTGGCGTTGAACCATCGTTATCGTTAGACGGAAGGGTGCACGACTTTTTTTTTATTTTGTAGCGCTTATGGCGACTCGCATATTGCTGTTGGTTGGTTAGGCTGCAAAACAGCCGGCAGTGGACCGGTCGTCTAAATTTTGTGATCCGACAGTTAAACAGGCATTACATTGCCATTGGGGTCAGGGTGTTATTCATGTTTAGAGAGAATCGAACTTTGTACTTTTGTTATTTATGCGCTGTGACCACCAGTCAACACCTAGGCACATCTCGGAGTCGGTCGGCGCTCTATAAACCCAAGCTATGCTCGTAACGAAAAATGATATCACCGAAGCACAGACATGCCGCACGTTATTAGGCCCGTCCAGCTTGTCGTCCATGAGGCTCTCGAAGAAGGCGGCCCGCTTTAAGCTGAGGAAGTCTTGCTAGGCCAGGGATTGGGCGAAGGCTTCTGGCACGGAGAGGTCAGCAACGGCAAATGCAGCTATACTAAAGCTATACATCGGAGTCAAGGGCTCGGTGCTTCAGTTTCGTCACAGTCAATGGGAGTCTCCTGGTTCCCACTGACAGCTACAAAATTGCAAAGTACGAAGCTCCCGTCGTCCTTCGCAATCTGACATTTGGTGCATATAGTGTGGTTTCTCTGCTTTTTTTCTTTTTTAACCTCTGCTGCAGTTATCTGGAGAAAACTTCTGCCATGCTTTGAATCTCCTTAAGATGCATCAAACCTAGGCGACTTCTATTTAAGCACGAATTTTAGAAAAAAGCGCTCTGAACAAACTGTATTGCAAACAGTATGTCCCTTTCAATATTGAGGTATTTCTATATACAGAACAGTGGTGTGTCAACATGCATAGCGAGTGAGGATTTTGACGCGTAGGAAACAGCTTGTACCTTGTGTACGAAATTACAATAGCCACAGCATTTATCAATACTCAAGTTCGACTTTCTGACTTTTGCGTTGCTATGCGGTTCTTTGGGCGCACAGGCGGTATTTTTTCAGAGAGGGTGGTCTGCAAAAGTTAACAGCGGTGATTGCTAACACCTACGTTTATTCATATATACCCCTTTAACAGTGTTTGGGTCGGCCGCCGTAACAAATTCAGAGTCGAAAAATAGCATTGGCTCTATGACGACAGAAATGGTATCACGTCGCGCTAGCCGTCACCAGCGATAAGCGCGACTTCGGTCACCCAGAAAACCCCAGTGGGCTCGTAAACAAGTGCTTCGCTTTTAATAACTGAACTCCACACTGCATACTTTATGAATGCTCATAATCGCTGTTAAAATGCAGTAGCATGGAAGCGAGTAGTGTCTGCTGCGCAATTTATACTCGGTAGCACCTGCTAGCAGTTTTGGGATTTCTAATTATTTTCGCTCCGTGTTTTTCCCATGCGGCTTACGAAAGGAGTTTAAAAGAAGTGTAGACAAAAGGAATTAGGAAAGTGAGAGAAAGAGCAACAAAACCACAAATCACGAGAAAGGTAGGAATGCAGTCCAGTTTCGTGCAGGATTTTTCAGTAGTGACCTCTAATATGCCTGTTCCTGCACCCAGCAGATTTATAATTGGGAAGGACAAACACATCTTCAGTGAGACTACTCACCATAGTTTAGTGTTCGCGGCTATCGGCTACACAGTCCGTTGAAGTGACGACGACGATGCGGACAGCTAGGCTGCAAGCGAAACCGACACGACTCCGGGCGCGTGGAGAACTCCTCCGGTCTGCGAAGAAGCAATCTCCGCGGCGGTTTCCCGAAGGTCAGAGACGGAGCGCAACGCGACGAAGCGATTGCGACGATTAGCACTCGGCGGGCGAGAAGGCTCGCTGGACCGGAATTCCGGGGGCTTGACCAATGGGAAAGGGCAGGGCGACGTCACCGCTCAAGGGTGTTGTTGAGCCCCCTGGTCAGACGAGATCAGTTCGAACGACGACGTCACGGAAAACACCGTGTCATCCGATGATTACTAACGAAGGCGCAGCCGAGTCTGCTGTGCCCGGTCTCTCACGCTCGGCGGCAGCAGACGACGCTATCACAGCCCTCCTTCGCTCTCTCTCCCCACTCTTCTACGACCCCAATCTGGACTGGTTCCCCTGAGACTGTTTAGCGTATCTGTGTTGTTTTACTCCAAGTTATCGCATCTCGAAAACTCTTCCCACTTTGAGTCGTGAGGCGACATAGCCGGTTTTCTTTTTTCTTTTCTTTTTTGAGGAATTCGGAGACGGCGAACTTGTTTGTTTTGCATCACCGAGAAAGTAAACCACAGCGCTATATACGTTTATTTTCCATCAGGGTAGTAAGCTGGAGACTGCGAGGGCCTTGGCGCCGAGATTCTTGTGCGCGGTTGCAGCACGGGGGTGGAGGCCTCCATTTGGAAGACGTTCATAGGGTACTTCTTTTCGTGTGGAGCGGTTCCACCGGGTCAGAGACAGCCCTCTGGGCGAAAATTAGAGAAAAAGAACAAAAACAAAACCCACAAACCCAAAGAACACAAACACGCAAAACACATGCAAACAAACGGAGCATCAGTTGGGAAGTATTGAATGGGGGCGGCACACATCGCTTGTTTCGCATCCAGGGCAACAAAAGGTTCCTGATGCTTTTCCCATCCCTTGGCCTCACAGAGCCAGAAGACATTGTGGATATACCACGTTGTAGAAAGTTCGGTTGGGAAGGCAGGCACAAAAAAAAAGTGAATCATGACGAGTGGGCGAAGCACTGGGAATCGTTCTTACCGTAAATCACCCGTGGCATTGCCCACTCGCGCATGTAAATGAGTGACAACGCGTGTGTACAGTATATACAATTCCAATCCAATCCAATCTGATACAATTCAATTTAATCCAATCCAATCCAAATCCAATCCAATGCTCCTCGCGCATGCACAACGATGTGTACACGGACGCCAACGGAAAAGCCACGGACAAAACGAAGTCCTAAGGTGCTTCGCCTCTAAAACCCCACATAAGCATTATGATATGACCTATGAGTGACGAAGTTAGTTATAGTAATAGAAGAGGATGTAAAGAGGTGGTGAACAACTCAAGAGTGCTCAAACCAAAAAGATGGCTTGTGATACGCTGTTGTTGTGATACGCTCTGATGGTTCGCTCGATACTGACTGGAATGAAAGCCCGTAAACGAAGGTGAGGGGATTCAGACAATAAAGAAATGCTAAGGCGGCCGGGAGCATGAACAAGACAAAATGGCTTGAATCTGAGTTTTTTTTATGGTTCCTTGCAAAACTGTAAAATTTGTAACAGTTGTTTTAGTGATTTCAAAGATTTCAAAGATTTTATTTCCTAGAAGTACGAGGAGGCAGGCTGGTACTAAAGGCTACAAAGCCTGACAGAGGCCCCAGCCCCCTTTAACACAGTACAATGAAGAAGCAAAATCAAACAAGCTGGAAATTCTAATGTTTGAGTTATAAAAATACAAGCAACATGTAGAGCACAAGACATTAAAGAACAACATAGGAAAGGTACAGTAAATTCCATTAGAGTACAAAAGAGTGAAGTAAAACAAAGTACAAAGGGAGAATCAGGGTAGAACTATGATTGAGTTTTAACGATAGGCACAACTACAAAACCTGCGCATTGTTTGTTGTTGTTGTTCCCAATGATTTGTTCACTATTCTTTTGCTGATTTTAATGCCAATGACCGGTCCCTTCTGTAACGCCTCTGGGCTTTGCAGGTATTGAAATAAATAAATAAATAAATAAATAAATAAATAAAAATAAATAAATAAATAAATAAATAAATAAATAAATAAATAAGTCTAAACATCATCAATTGCTCTAGCCATTGAAGCAGATATTCTGATTTAAGAGGTATTCTTTTACCTCGTTTTGAATATGTTTCTACTGCATTTGAAATCAATGTGGTCTCCAACCTTGTTGAGTAAGTCAGTGCTGTGAAACAGAAAGGACTGCCTGCCGCAGTTCGTTCACAATTTTGGTTTATGTATTTTGGCACACCTAAAAGAATATATACTGCTAGTGTCATTATTTTTGCCATGGAAATTTTCTTTGTGCGTAACTTGTAAAAGGTTCATATAGTAAATTTGCTCAGCCTTAAGCATACTGTACTGAACAAATAGTAGACCCGTTCTCAAGTCGGCATGAGTGTCCGTGAAAATTGGCAAATAGGCGGAGAACTCTTTTTTGCAAGACGATCAGCCGTCTGTAATTTGTTTTGTTTGTTGTTCCCCACGCTAATATTCCGCAGCAAAGCCTAGAATAGACAAGAGTGTTATAAAGCTGTGTTTTCAACCAAAGCGGTATTAAACCTCTCAATATGTAGAGAACGCCAATAGTTTTGAAATTTCATTGCATAAGTGATCTATAAGAGGATGCCAAGAGGATGCTTCATAAAACCATACTCCTGACCACTTCTTTTACTTCGCTGATCATATTGCCCCGATATTCAATGTGATTGCCTTTATCTATCGTCTTATTAATTGGTCTAAAGCTGATATAGGTAGTCCTCGATGCGTTTAGCTGTAAGTTATTTTCGTGCAACCACTTTGACAACATTTCTAAATATCTACTTCATACTGGAGTTCTCTTATACCGCTACCGGAGAAAAATATGTTCGTATCTTCTGCATACATGGCTATCTGGGGTGTACAAGGTACGTTTGGAATATATTCACATATATTAAGAATAACAACGGTCCAAGCTTTGATCCTTACGGAACACCTTATTCTGTTTTCAATAACTCCGATGTAGCGCCATTAAATTCAATAAATTGCTCCCTATTAAATAGCTCCTTAATAGGTCAACCGCTACTCCGCTCATTCCTAATTTTCTCAGTTTTTTAGCAATATTTCATGATTGATAGAGTCAAATGCTTTTCTAGGTCTAAGAATAACCCGAGTGTAAATTTTTCCCTCTATATTTTCTATTGTACTGTCCTTAATATTAAGTAGAGCTTGCTGTGTTGACTTGTTTTTTTTAAAGCTGTACTGATACGGTGAAATGACCTTGTGTGTGTTGAAGTTTGTTAGTCTATTATGTATTACATCTTCAAATATTTTTGAAAAGACAGTCAACACAGAGACTGGCTTGTAATTGGGCAACTGATCATCCCCATATTTTTGAAAAGACAGTCAACACAGAGACTGGCTTGTAATTGGGCAACTGATCATCCCTACCACCATTGTGAATTGGCCTAACTCGCGCTACTATCAAGTTTTGAGGAAAAACTCCATTAGATAATGTCGAATTAATAAAAAAAGCTAAAACTTCACTAATTTCAGTGGCGATGTGTTCAATAGGTACTGCTGCGATACCATCAGTGCCAGATGCGACGCTGTTTTTAAGTTTAAGAATAAAAATTTGCACGTCGCTCGCGTTTGTGGGGCTTAAAAAGATAGAGTTTGGAAATTGTGAACATTCCCGTATAGCGCTACTTTGATCTTCATCGACCTCCGAAATGTTAGCCCTTGCTTTGATGAAATGCCTATTCATTGTGATTGCCATTTCGGCTGATTCTATCCGTCTACCGTTCAAGCGAGCAACATGCGACTGCGTGCTCTTCTTGCGGCCCGTTATCACATTAACTGTTTCACATATCTTTTTCGAATCGTTACGTATATCCTCGAAAAGGCGTTCATAGTACCTGAGCTTGGCACTTTTCAGTTCACTCTGCAGTCTGTTTCTATATTTTTTTGAATTCTAGAAGCAGGTTAGGGCCACCGGTGCGCACAAAAGAGTGATACATTGAGTTTTTCTTTTTAATTCGTTTAAGAAGTTGTTGATCTATCCAGGGCTTTCGCACCTTTCGAGAATTTCTTTGTTGTGCCACTGGTTGAAACGCTAAGTCGTAGCACGCCAGTATGTACCTCAAAAATAGGTCATAAGCTTTGTTTGAGTCGTTTTGAGCGAAAACTTCCTTCCGCTCGAAAACTCTGACAAGGTCTCTAAACTGCTCCAGTCCCGAACTAGTTATTCTACGCCGATAATTTTTTTAACAACTATTGCCGCTTGCAGTAATTTTCGTGCTGGCAAAACAAAACACTGGTAAATGATCACTAAGACCAACGGAAAGCACGCCATCCTGAATCTTATCGATGTTGATGTTAGAAAGACATATCTAGCTGGGTAGCACTACAAGAAGATACACTAGTGGGTAGTTCTACGAGATTTGTGTATGCATGCATGGCAATACGTTTTTTACTTCCAGAGACCACTTATCCGCTGAACTCATATGTTGATATCCCCCATAATAATACAAGAGTTGTTATTACTGCTACCAAACTGAAGGAGTCGTTCAAGAAAGTAATAAAGTTTTGCCTGTCACCATTTGGTGGTCTATCGACCACTGACGCTGTGGTCTTTCCCAAACGAATCGTTAAGCACTAATCATTATTTCTCGCAGAAAAGTCGTCAATGACCGTATACGCAATGGCTTCTTTAAGGTCAATTGCAACTCCGCCCCCTCTCCTGGACTGTGCATTTCGCGACTAGAACACTACAGCCCTCATTATTACATTTCAAATGAAAGGCTCCACAGGCTCAGCTTCTTGCAGTGTAACAGCTGCGAAGTTATAATATGGTTTTTTCACCGCTCAAGAACTCGCAGGTGCCCTGTGGTGAAGCCTACCCACTCGGCCATCTTGCTTCCCACCAAAATTACCTGCCATTAGGTCAACCTATAGACACAAGAATCTTAAAGTAGCAGCAAAGGGATAACCGCACCAGCTAGTAATGTTGGCGCTGTTTTAGTGTTTCCGTGGAGGACACGAATGGTAAACAGCTGTGCCTCAGGACACGACCGCTATCACGGAAGCAATCGTCCTGCCCACAGCATGAAGTCAGTCGTCGTTATATCGTTCGGCAAGCGACACTCATTGGATAAGCTGGCATAGATTTAATAGGTTTCTGACGATATTTATATGCATGTGTGAGCAGCGATTATTTCCTAGAAAGTCATTTCGGGCAAAACGTTGAGAGTAAGCAAAAGTGCTGGCCAACTCGTAAGTGCGAAATTAAGAAGCGAAAATTATTACGCTAATAACAAAAAAAGGCTATCATAACAAATTCGACGTAGGTATTACATATATCTGATACACAATCTAAATGTTCCTCTTCCAGAAAACCAGAACGGTTAAGTTCGTAATTATCGTTCTCGCTTCAACCATCCTCAGGAAAACCGATCAAACGTCACGGAGCTATAAAAGACTCGAAGCAATGACGTAGTCCTGTGCAGAAGTGTCTGTTGCGTCAGAACAGACGCGAAAAAAGTATGAGAAAACGAAATTTTCAGGACCACCGGTTGATGGTCTAGACAAAAATGCACCCGCGATCAATTGGGCGCCACTGGCAGTCGAAGGCGTTCCTGAAGTCGGATCCATTCATCGCCACGTTGCAGACCTCTCGCGCCCCAAGCTCTCCGCAAAAGCGGCTGCAGTAGCTGACGTAGAAGGTCTGCACGGGCGTCAACTTCTCCAGAAACTTGAGCCGCAGTGGAGAAGGGTATCCCTCCGAGACGTTCTTCATGGCAGCCAGGGCCAAGTCCAGAGCGAACAGGTCTCCGAGCAGCCTTTTTTCCTTCGCCGTGTGGGCCTTGCCGATTCTGCATTCCTGATGTTCTTCCCACCAGCTGGACGTCTTCCCCGTGCGGTGGTCCACCTGCCTGCCCCGCTCGTCGATGGCCTTGATCAGTTGCCGGGAGAGCAGGAACCCCAGACTAGCGTAGGCCATGACCGCGGAGCCGCCTCGAAAGTACGTTGGAGGAAACAAGGCGGCTAGACCGACCGTCATGTCGTTGAGGGAGTACGCGTAGAGGATTTCCTCCGCGTACCACCTCAGCTTAGCCGTCATGAGCGTCTCGTAGTACCGCACCTGAAGCGCCGCCCTCAGAGCCCGCCGGGACTCGAACCAAAACGAGTAGAAGTTCCCGCCGGCCGTTTTCGAGGGAAACCCGGCGTACAGGGAGTCCAGGAGACGGAGGTTCTGGAACGGCTCCGGAGGCCACAGCTCTTCGTCCGTGTGCTCGAGGATCTTGTTGATGGCGGCCAGTTTCGTAGCGTTTGAGATGGCTCGGGATGCCTGCACCGTCGCGATTAGCTGGTGGGTGGTAGCGTTGAATATAGCGGCGATCTTGCCACGATCTTCGGGGGCGAAGTCTCGGGCGAAGCGGGGTGCCAGAGGGGCGATTCCGAACGACTCCTCCATCGCTAAAAAGCACAGGAGGTAAGTGGACAGGTCGTCCTCTACGCCTTCGCTGTTAACGTCACTCAGCCGAGCGGGCCCCCGGAAGTCGTCGAAAGTCGAGTTGACAATCCAGCCGTAGCAGTAGGCGAACATCCACCCCAACGCATTGAGGAGCCTGTGGGCGGGAATGCGTTCCGTCACATCGGAGAGCTCTGTAAACTGGCGCCTGTTGCGTACAAAGAACAGTGCGCGAGATTCGGTCACCGGGCCCATGTGCTTACGCAGCAGGCTGGTCCACTCCGCATCAGAAACGCCCCGGAGCAGGGAGCCAGTTTCGTTCGGTGATATAAGAGCGTCGTAGACGCCTCCATCGCCCAAGGCCGACAGGAGGGCTTCTCGGAGCGAGGTTTCGTCCTGTCGCAGCTCCTCTAAAACTGACGCGTCATTCAACGGCTGGACAGTCTCGCCGCCATGACCGCTACCGTCGCCTGTCACCAAGAAATACGCAACTTCCCGGAGAGCACTCGTGTACGTGGACACGTCAAGGCGGGAGATGTGTTCCATCCTCAGCAGAGGCACGTGACCCGGCTCGCCCAGGACAATGATAGGTACTTCTGGACCTCCGGGCGCGCGTGTGTTCCAGCCAGAGACGTCGAACCAGAGCGACACCTTCCAGTTGACGCTGAGGTCGAGGAGGATGTCCAGCACGCCACTAACGTCGACGCTGCCCGCGTCATCTGCCATTGTGGGCCACCTGAGCTTCCGCGCCTTCATGAATTCCACAAGCTGGCTGGGTCGCTCCTCATCGGTCCTTGTGAGGCAAGTGGCGAGAGCTACGGACGCCTTAGCGGCCGCAGGCAACGCCATTTTCGGAGAGAACATGTTTTGAGCGCTTCCGAAGGTGCTGATGTACTGGGCGTAGGCGCGGGCGAGCCTGCAAGTGCGGAATAGAGGCGTTATTTCATCAGAGACGTTCGCGTGACGCGAAGAAACATTCTTACGATGAAATACCCAAGGACACTATATTAAAATATTTCGGCACGTGCACACTTTTTAAGCCGGGATCACCTAAATGGAATTCTCAAATAAATACAAATTTTTCATGCGGATACGAGACACCGAACTTCGCTTTATTGGATTCCCGTGGTTTTCATGACTGGCTCGGCTAACTACCACCTGACCTGAAACTGCTGTCGCTGTTGCAAAGAATTCGTAATAATATACGGCGTAGTAATGACCTGTCTTCAACGTTTTCATAAGACTTGCACATCTGCCGTGAGGCTTGTTCACAAGGATCGGTCATAATGTGACCAAATGTGTGGTCGAGTCTTCTGCGGGGAAGTCATTAACCCTCTCATTTGTTGTTGTCACCCCTTAGTGCCTTCTATGTACCTTATACTGGACCGAAGGCGATTCTGTCCCCCTTTCAATGAAAATGAACGGGTGTACCAGTCATACTAGTCATAGCGGAATAGCTAAGTTCCCAATACGGTGACTAACGAAAACAGCATGAAATGAACCACCAGCGACGGCAAGAAAGACGGACAAAGGCCAGGCAAAATCGCCAGCAGCTTGTGTCACAATACTGAAAAGCCCTCTGAATCCCACTCCATCTTGATTCCTCTAGCCAGATTTTTGATTCTGAGCAATGCATCCCCCTAGAAAAGGTGAAGAATGCTGATTGATTTAAATCAGTACAGTGCCATAGGATTGTTCGTTACCCATAGTTTGCATCAAGTTCTGCTGGCTCCTAACGAAACAAGAACTGAGATAGCTCATGTACGGTATCACTCCGCCTAAGCGACGGACCGGGATATCAACTGGCTCGCGTGTTTTGAAACGAGATGCTATGAATGCGTGATATCGTCTGCCTCCTCTCACGTAGTTTTGTCATCGCTGCAGTAGTTTATAAGCATATTAAGTCCAAAAAAATCACGAAAACGGCTCGTGCCATGTTCAAAATATTCCGAATGACGCACTACTTGCGCCACAAAGGAGTAGCATCTGGCTGCGGTGATGAGGCACAGCGGCCACTCCCGTTGCAGTTCTTAAGTTCTACCCGAACATAGTTACCTCCTGAGCCTCCAGGTCGCTGCGGCCCTGTGGGCAGCCCCCACCGCCCCATAAGGTGGAGCTCTGAATAAACGTTACTTCTACCTACCTAAGTATACCTACCTACCTACCTACCTACCTACCTACCTACCTACACTCACCTATCCATCCATCCATCCATCCATCCATCCATCCGTCCGTCCATCCATCCATCCATCCGTCCATCCGTCCGTCCGTCCGTCCCGTCCCGCCCCGTCCATCCGTCCATCCATCTATCTCGGTCTCCTGGCTTACCTGTTGGGCCTTGCTTTGTGCGAGGCGTCTCGCCTAAAGTTCCCCGCCTTTCTCGCAGGTGGCGCCGTCTGCCTGCCTCCCCCGCCGCAGACGTAGGAGTAGAAGCAGTAGCAGGGGTTGGACTTCGGGCTGAGCGAGCGGAGAATGCTCCGCGCGTGCTCCACGCAGTCCTCTGTGTCGCACAGGTACAGCTCATCTTTGGCGACGGACGGCATCGTGCGCCGCTCGTGGGCCACCCACAGGAGCAGCGCGGTCACTAAAAGTGCGGACGTGCACACCACGCAGCCCAGCACCCTCGACGAGTCGCGCCCTTTGCTGGCCACGTGCGGGGAGGCGCGCTCGCTGCTGCCGCTGCTTGCAGGCTGCTTCTTCCCCTGCTGTCCTCGCCGAAAGAACGCGTGCAGGGCTCAGATTGAGTACACACCAGCCAGGTAACGCCTTCCATTGGCGCACGAAAAATATCAAGAGAAGTGGTGTCTATTTTTTAACAGTATAGCTTTTGTTACTGGCAGTGAGTTAGGCATTGCAGGAAGAAATACCAAGAAAGGGCCGAGCGCTCGTGAGCGCGTACCGCCGAGCGTCCCCGCCACGCGCAGTGGCTTTAGCAAAAAAAAAAAAAAAATACTGGCGAAAACCCCCAGGAGCGAGGAAATGACGAGCGGTGCTGTCAACTCCAGCGCTAATGCTAAAGATGAAAACGCACCCTCCTTGGAAGCGGTCCCCGCAGCGGCCGAACTCTGGAAGCAATTATCGATGACTGGAGGCGTGGCTACGAGTGCGCCAATCCTTCGGGATACGACTTGAAGATCCCGCCACCGCTGCCTCGAGTCGACGTAGAGCTGGTGGAAGTCTACAATGCTGAGGATGACTTTGCATCCACCACTCGTTGCGACTACCACTGCGATTGCTAGCACCGCTAAGCAAGTAAACAATGATACCGAAACTTAACTGTGTGTCCGGCAATGCTCACCTTAAACACCTTCGACATTCAAGTCTTCAGCGTGAGTGGAAGCTTCCCTGAATTTTTTTAACAGCGATCCTAAGGTGGTGTTTCGGACGGCGAACGTGCTCAGGAAAACCTTTACCTAGCGATGACGTCATCGCGTGCGCCGGCACAGCTCCTCCACACGGCACGATTGCCATTAATGGGCAATCGTGCCGTGTGGAGGTTGTGGAGGTGCGAGCCAGGAACACTGTTTATGTTTTCTTGGCCCCACACGACCTCAAGATATACCTAACAATGGCGCGTTCTTTTCGAAACAGGATCTGCAAACCACAATCAAAGTTCTCACCTGTCTGCTGAACATCATAACGCACCACAAGGCATGCATTTTAAAGCCCCGCGATTCGTCCTTCTGAAACTGCACCGAATCGCGGACAAGGGATTTCGGTTACTTTTTTAAAGGGACACTGAAGTGGTTTGTAAGCATTGCGGGGTTACTAGCGTAAATTGTAGTCCGGAGTCCCAAGGCCATGTTTCGACCACTCTGGCTGCTTTTACGCTTATTTATTTCGTAGAAAAATCAGTTCGAAAATGCTGTCCTCCTCTCTGCCTCCTCGCCCTATTACGGTGGCGTCTTCGTGTGACGTCAGGAAAAATAACTTGGCTGGACTGCGCTACCGCAGGGCACGCCGACCTTCCGACAGAGTCAGTCGGGCCAGCGTTTAGTCCGGCGGTTGCCGACGGGTCGTCGTAATTCGTTCGCTCAGTTGAAACCAAGCCACGACACGTTTGTGAATCGAAGAATGTGCCTGTCTTTAGTTTGTTAGTTTGCGCAGTGTGTCAAGCTGCAAACCCAGGTCGCCCCACACAAGCGCTGCACAAGCGCACATGCGACGCTTCGCTGACTGGTATACGCTAGTAGGGGAGTCTAAGGCTAAATGGAGGCGGGAGTAGAGTCAGCGAAGTTGTAATAAGTACTGGGGAAATAAAATCAACTGATTACCATACAGCGTAAAACTAGGGTGCAGGAAGCACTTTTTTGCGCTGGGTGAAAAAGGAGAGCGGTCAGCAGCACGACTACGCGTCTGCGAACGCTTTTCCGTCTAAGAAATGCAACTGCTAGACATGAGATATTGTGGAAATTTGGGGGACGCGTAGCGCACGAGCGCTATACAATAAATAGTCAGCTAAGCTGCTTGAAATGTTAAAAATAAATGAAAATGTAAACTGCTTGTGCATTATAAACGTTATATTTCCAACAATGGCAGCGCCGGCTTGTGGCTGAGTGGTCTGGAGTGCTAGGTATGCTATTTTCCAAGTTGAAGTTGGATTGCCGTAGGGTAGATACTTTTTTTTTTTTGTAAGTTGATTTCTCCGTTTTCGGAAGATGTTTTCTATACCGAATTCATCATTTTTGGGCCGCAACGTTCTTCGCTCCACGAGCGAGTTTGCAGAATGCGCGCAAGACTGACACTGACACGCTAGCGAATTCTCCTTGGCGTGCTGTTGCCATAAGTACCGACTTCTTGCGGGCAGTGGGCACAAGCCAGAATCAGCAGACCCTTGGCCTGGTGCGAACACGCTTTTTACGATACAGGCATTAGAGAGGCAAGCTCTAACGATGGGGGAAGGGTGCATGGCATTTGAGTGTCTGCGGTGACGCGGAGGACGTTCTTCCACTGTGTAGACCTCGGATAGTGATTTCTACGATTCCAAGCCATCCTGGTAGGCTTATGTGAGGCATTTTACAAAAGCCCATGACATGACAGAAGCGCCTTTAGGCCGATTATTGAGATATCGAGAATGCCCATCCAAGGATAACGTGGAATGCCAAGCATGTTGTTTCACAGAACCGAAACCGAAACTTGTTTGAATGCTAACCTTACACATCGTCCAATCACGTAGCACCTTCACCTGACGTCACTGCGGTTAGTTTGTGCAGTCGCCGCAAACCGCGCACGGTAGATTTTCTTCTTTCAGGGTTTATAAAATAAATACCGCCTTATAGCCACGATAAACGATGAAAAGTGTGTTCGTTCTAGCTAGTCTACTGCAGTGCAAGCAAAAACGGGAGCTTGACAAATTCACTACAGTGCTCCGTTAAGGGTGCAGTGCTGAGCAGTGCGTTTTACTTTTAAAATCGGTGGCCATTAAATTAAACGTGACCGTACGCGCCCACACAAATTTGTGCGACGTGTCCGTTACGACAGGTTGCCAGGTCTGGCGATTTGTCGCCGAACTGGCGCCTTCTCGATACTCGCGGTGACGGAAATTTCAGTGTGGCGACTTGGCTACTTTCTTGGCTCCTTTGAGCATTAGTGCTTTTATATATTTCCGGGCCCTTCCGATGTCCAACTTTCCACAAATGTGCATTTCAACCGTTGAGACAAACCGAACAAACAGAACAGGACAAACTTTTAGGCAAGTGACGGTTATCTGGCGAAGTCTAGAAGAGGTCCCAGCGAATCAGTCACTCATACACGCCCCCGTGGAGCCTTAGTTACCGTCATAAATATAAATTTGCCTGGCTCTTGTTAATATCTCGCACCTGATGGCATATGGATCACGTCAAAACCTTCAAGCAACGTAATAGTTTTGAAGTCTAATGCTTCAGGAGTTTACGGGAGCTTGTAAATGGTATGGAAAGTGGTGGAAAGTAAACAGGCAGCGAAAGTGGTAAAACATGGTGTGCTGCAAACGCCCACTCCAAGTTATTCATATTCTTTGAATGCTCTACCTTGTAGTCAACCGCTGTCAACCGCTGTCAACCGCTTCAGTAGTCAACCGCTGTCACTTTCCCGCACCACAGCAAACGAAAAAAATTTGTAATACGGTTTTATACTGCTTGATATTTCTGCAGGGCGATTCCACGAGAGAACGAACATGCGTGTACACGACCATTTTTTGTTCATTCTTGTTTTTTTATTATATATGCGCGCAATATGGAAACCCCCGAAAATCAAGTTTGTTTTCTCCTGAGGTGCGTAGTTCGGGAGAAAAAAATGTTTGAATGTGCCCGGAGCGCAGTGGTGGTTTCGGCAACTGCAGATTTTTCCAAGTTTGCGTCTCTGTGTACGTCAAGGAGTACAAGGGGTGTGTATAAAATGTTTTGGGCCATAAACTAGACCAGAATGCTAATCTGTATAACGCAAAATCAGCGTCCTGCAGCGAACAAAAAATTTTTAAAAAAATCGTGAAATCGGCCCAGACGATAATTTGTTAGTGTTTTTGACGCCTCCTATCTACATTTCTTCTTTTCTGAAAAACTTGTAAGTCGGCCATTTTATTGGCCATACGTATCTGAACGCATAAACAAAAGATGGTGTTTGTAGAAAATTTAGAAGTACTAAAAAAATTGAATAACTTCGGCTCTTTTTCAGAAATTGCGCAAATTCAAAACTCAATATAAAAAAAACCCCATACTCGATTTTCTTCACAATTGCGAAAATAAGACTCCTTTACTTGGACAACAAAACTGTGGAAAAGCATGTTGCATCATTTTGTTGAGAACAAAGTTATAAGGGGCCAAACTTGGGGCTCGCGCGACGCGTCTTGGCGCGCCGCGGTAAGTTCTGGCCGCTGTTGCCGGACGTTGCGCGGGTGTACACGGGCGGTAATTCATATTCCACTGCCACATGCCGGCACGGTCAATCTCTTTCCAGTATTCCCAAACGAAAAAAACTATTCTGGAGATTCTTCTGTTTTTTCTTTTTTTGCCCGACTCTGTTTCCCTAATTTGTTCTTTAACGAGCTAACTTTCTGGCCGATATCAGCTCGAAAGCGCTCCTTTGCGGCGCCAGTATTTTGCGGGATGCAAAACAAAAAAAGCAAAGGTTCCTCCGATGCGCAGGCAACCGAAACAGATGGCGCTCGGGCAGTTACAAGGGAGGGAATGGATTGACCTTCAGACCCTAATCAGTTCCCCACCACGACGGGCGCATTTCCGCTGGTGGTGCATGGTGCGCTGGCGTCAGTACAGGGTATCCCACCGCATTCTTTGAGGCGAACATGAGAGAACGACCTTAAAAATAACTAACCAGGAAACAAACACCTGCACCACGGCTTACGAGGCCGTAGGAGGCTTTTCGGAGACGCCACGTGCACGCGAATCTATTTTACTGGAATGAGAATCAGGTGCGGTCGGGTACCTGGCTTCTTGACGTATTATTAAATTCCGATCTGTTGTCATATTATTGCCGTATATTTATTGTTTAGTCACATATCACAAAGGCGAAGCGTACATTACAGTATTACTAGCGATTTTGATACGCTTGCGTACGAAAATTGCAGTAAGGGGAGGCTACTGCCCCGTCCTTTTCTGTCCTTCAACTCACTGGTTGATGGGCTCTCAACGGATGCTTCCCTTTGCTTTACTCTTGCCATATTTTTGTTTGCTTTTGACTCCTCCCCTTAAAAGTTTTTTTTTTTTCATGGGTGGATGCTTTCGTTTGTGCCTAAGTGTTTGCACGTGGATTTGTGCGCGTGTTTGCTTGCTCGACTACCCGCACACTCTTATCCTGATAGATGTGGCAGGGGAAGCCTAGCGGATGTTGTTCTGAAAAAAAAAAAGTGTGACCCGTTCACCCACCCACAGTTCATTCCCGCCCAAGTCTTGCACTCACCCGAGCATGAAGTGTGCGTCTGCGTTTATTGTGCGAATGCCGACCTGTCTGCTTTGGCCCTGCAAAATGTTACAGGGGTTGACCGAAGAATGAGCAACTTAAAGGAGCTTTGTCTTTGCACCTCACCATCGACGCAGTGTTTCTTGGGCGCGTGCCGGCAATTCCCAATGTCCAACAACCTTACCATGTCCGCTTTGGGCGTTTCGGACGAAGAAGACGTCACATACGCTGTATGGGAAATTGGTTCTCTGATAAAAAAGAGTCTACCGCCAGCTGCATTCGTGAAGGAGCTAGGCAAATGGGTCACCAAGTGGATTTCCCATGACTATTAGGCGGACCCAGGCCATTGCCATAAACGAAGCGAAAAGATGCGAACGGCGATCAAGCATTGTACTGCACTTCGACTTCTCTGAAAATTGGACAGTTATTCTGCCAAATGAAGTCCAGTCGTACCACTGGCACAAAACACAGGTTTCACTGTTTACGTCCGTTGTAACTACAAGAAAATCAGTTCAGAGCTTCGCAGTAGTTAGCGATCACATGCAACACGATACCGCACATGCATGCTATGCGCTCGCTCCACAAGGTGCAGGAATGCCTGGAAGAAAGTGCCCCTGTGTACAGCTACGTTGTTTACGTTAGTGAAGGTGCAGCCAGCCATTTCAAGAAGAAATATCAGCTGTACGAACGTTCCAGAGCAAACTACACGTCTGCGAAGTGGCTGTGCTTGACTGTATGAGCGCCCGAGGAAGCTGTGGTGCAGATATTATAAATATTTTACTTGAGTTGTATTCCCACACGTATGCCTTTTGCTGTGTTCCTGACTGTAAATAATTAATCACGATAGTCTGACAGCCAATTTCCAAACTTGTGTCTTTTTGCTTGAATAAATATTCTTGAGAAAAAACTGAAATACCTTCAGTAATTTACTCGTGCTGTGACCGAAGCGCCAAATTAATAGAAAATTTCGACCACTCCTACCACTTCTACCCGATATAACCACCGGAAAAACTTTTCCTGTTGTTTCGAATCCTTCTTTCCTTTCCCTATAAGAAGAGTGGCGTTGGCAAAGGAGCGCTTTCGAGCTGATATCGGCCAGAAAGTTACCTCGTTAAAGAACAAATTAGGGAAACAGAGTCGGGCAAAAAAAAAAAAAAAAGAAAAAACAGAAGAATCTCCAGAATAGTTCTTTTCGTTTGGGAATACTGGAAAGAAATTGACCGTGCCGGCATGTGGCAGTGGAATATGAATTACCGCCCTTGTACACCCGCGCAACGTCCGGCAACAGCGGCCGGAACTTACCGCGGCGCGCCAAGACGCGTCGCGCGAGCCCCAAGTTTGGCCCCTTATAACTTTGTTCTCAACAAAATGATGCAACATGTTTTTCCACAGTTTTGTTTTCCAAGTAAAGGAGTCTTATTTTCGCAATTTTGAAGAAAATCGAGTATGGGGTTTTTTTTATATTGAGTTTTGAATTTGCGCAATTTCTGAAAAAGAGCCGAAGTTATTCAATTTTTTTTAGTACTTCTAAATTTTCTACAAACACCATCTTTTGTTTATGCGTTTAGATACGTATGGCCAATAAAATGGCCGACGTACAAGTTTTTCAGAAAAGAAGAAATGTAGATAGGAGGCGTCAAAAACACTAACAAATTATCGTCTGGGCCGATTTCACGATTTTTTTTTAAATTTTTTGTTCGCTGCAGGACGCTGATTTTGCGTTATACAGATTAGCATTCTGGTCTAGTTTATGGCCCGAAACATTTTATACACACCCCTTGTACTCCTTGACGTACACAGAGACGCAAACTTGGAAAAATCTGCAGTTGCCGAAACCACCGCTGCGCTCCGGGCACATTCAAACATTTTTTTCTCCCGAACTACGCACCTCAGGAGAAAACAAACTTGATTTTCGGGGGTTTCCATATTGCGCGCATATATAATAAAAAACCAGAATGAACAAAAAATGGTCGTGTACACGCATGTTCGTTCTCTCGTGGAATCGCCCTGCATATTTTGCACGAAGGAAACCAAAAAGTACTTAATAGCATCGCCTTGCTGGAAATGGCGACTTTTCTGGCTCGTTTTCAAACAGTCACTTTAATGGGGCGACTTTTCTGGCTACTTTGGGAATTTGCCGGCGACTGTTTCTGGTGAGGGCGTGGAAACTCTTGTTACGACTCCCAAAGCCAACGTTGTTGCACATATCATCATGAAACAGTTGCACGAACCTATACGAATGGAGAAACACGTGTTAACGGCTTGGCGTTTGACAACTGACCACCAGGTGAACGCAGTGCGACTTACCGAGCTCATACTGTCTTGTGATTTCGGACCTTGGGCACGTATTCGGTTTCTGATGATCGAGGGAAAGCGTCGGCTGATGAAGCTACGCCTGCGAGGCGACCTCTCCTGGGAGAACGCGTCGTCCGCTTCCTGTTCGTCTGGGTAGGAAGAGAAGGGGCACTTCAGTTTTTAAAGACGATAGTCTTTCTTGGGCTACCTAAACGCAGAAATTTTGGTCTGTCTGTCTGTCTGTCTGTCTGTCTGTCTGTCTGTCTGTCTGTCTGTCTGTCTGTCTGTGACTCCATTCAGCCACCAGGCCAAAGTGAAACAGAAACTGACGAATAGACATATACTCACAGCCAAATCTAAACGGTAAGTCTAAATGGTAAGTTAATGTTCATACTTGTCAACATTGTTTAACAAGAACAGGACATTACGCAAATATAGGGAAGAAAATCAATACATTAGTGCTATTTGCAGTGTTTCTTTACTAAAAAATTCACGGATGCTTAGTTTTAGTGATAGGAAAATAAATACTACATCAACTGCAGAAATCCGTCACCTGTTGTTCTGGCACTACCTGGCGGCATTTAAAAAAAATCAAACGACGACAGCAATGAAAGGTATCACTAGATAGGTTCCACGTTCCGCTTGGAACGCTCGTGGAGTAGGGCAACGTGGTTCTATAAACCTTGTAGTACAGTATAACCCCGATGATACGACTTTCAAGGGACTTCGGGAAAGCGTCGTATGGCTGGGGTGTCGTACGACCGGGGTGCGGGTAAATGCCGACCCACTAGATGGTCTCACGCGACAGGTGGGCTAAGAACTTATTGAAGCTACTATAGCTAGCACGTTCTCGCGTGGTTGGCGAACCTTTAGCTGAAATGCCAAGGTTAAGAAAATAACGCCTATGTTTTGCTGCCCCCTCCCCTCCTTGCTTCCGAGCTAGCCCGAGAGCCTCGCGCTTTGCGAGAGATAGATAAGGACGATGTGGTCTAGCAAATTGCGAGGGGAAAGGGGAGTGTGAAACTGCCGAGGCCAAGTGAATCGAACGATAGTACAAGGCGGAGATGAAAAAACAGCATTCCCGTACATGCTGGAAACACCTTTGAACGGTCCCGTACCATCGCTATTCGGTCAAAGTTAGATAGCTGCTTTCGTTTCCCACAGGATCTAGCAATGCGAAATAGATGCGACGATTCAAACTTCGCGAGTAAACCGTGCTGCTGCAAAAATTACAGTGCGGTCTTGCTACAGTGACTTGCTGTGGCAGCCACTAATTGACCAAAAATGGCGGTGCCAACGAATACCTGCCTCCACCCTTAGGGTAGAGGCGCGAATTGAGGCACTCTACCAAAGAAATGAACAGAGTGGCAACTCGGAATGGAGGAAACCGTTTCTCTTCCTATATCTCTGCTCTAAAGAGCAGAGTTGTAGGGAGAGAGAGCGTCGTGAAAGGAAGTAACCTGGATCGAGCGGGAGGGGAAAGCAGCTGTTCGGTCGTCACTGGTGTGTTCCGTCTTATGTGTTATCGCGTTCATCGGAGGTTGGACGGGAGCTTCAAATTCACTCACTGCCTGCCACCTGAACTTCGACTTCTCGCGGTTGGCGCGTTGGCGTACTGCTGCCGTGTGAGGCCGCCGCAGGTCAGCTCTCGCTCCCCAGGGCCCTCCTGCTTGCTTGCGTCTGTTTAACAAGTTGTTTGGCCCGCCTGCGGACTTTGCACATCAAGCAGTGTCAACCAGGGGTTAATATTAAAGAAGGTCGGGAGGAGGCGGCGAAGTGGGGTAAAATATGAGAAAAACACTGGTTTATCCGCGCCAGGGTCCGTCGTATGAAGCGGACTGCGTGCACCCGATCGTCGTTCCATCGGGGTTTGTAATGCATTGTTTTTATACGGAGCTTGCCGGGACCGCGGTGATCCGTCGTCAGAAGCGGGTGTCGTAAGTCCGGGGGACGTGTCAGCTGGGTTTCACTGTAGAGTGCCTCGATTCACGCGCGTATCCGCCATACGGCAGGGCTGGCATCGAGGAACCCTACTTGGAGGAGTCGAATGCAGTAAATTGATATTGACTTGACCAAACCTCTGGCGTATTATCTTAGAGGAATGAGATGGGAGAGGAACAGCACGAGAGGTGACCGGGAAAGAGAAAGGGGGCATTTACTTGCCAGGGGCGCCAGTCAACCATCGTCTCTTCGACATTTGCAGCGACAGGAGCAGATACGCGGCCAATTTTTTAGTTGCTCATTTGCCACTGAAGTGAAAGTTTAAGGGTGCCAGTACGCAAAAAATGCCCACAGGCACGCTTCTTAAAACTCTTTGGAGCTTGTAGAAAAGTCGTAGACACCCACCGCTCGCGCACGTGCAAACGCACGCACACACACTTTTCCCTCATAAGAATATAAAGCCGTAAAAGAAGTGAAAAAATCAGTCGTGTTCCGTATGCGGGAATCGAGCCCACAACCACCGCATAGCGCGTGCACTGTTCTACCAATTGAGCTGCCACGGCGGCGACAGCTTCTCGACGTCAGCGGACGTATATGCTTAGAGGTGTTCAGTGACGGGTCAACTAGCGACACTCCGCGACGACCGCGGGAGACGTAGAAAATCTTGCTGTCCCAGCGGTCATCACGTAGAACGCGGTCGTATGTCGGAGGTAGCAGGGAGCCTGATAGCAACGTAATGACTGTAACTTCCCAAATGTGTGCTCTTACGGAATCTCTCGTGCTACATATTTCTGTTCTCTCCCTACCCCCCCTCTCTCCCTATATTACCCCAACCAGGACCAAACACACAAGTTGAGGACATGGACCACAGCTTCTTTTGCAGGACCAGCAGGGGAAAACTGAGGACCGTGTGTGAACTACTAAAGATGAACTACTTCCTGGCTCAGTTACTGCTGCGTATTAAAAGAACCATGAGGACAAAACACAAGTTCGGTTCATTCGAAAGATTGCCTGGATAGAATCATATTGACACCACTGTTAACGCACACTTCGCTCAAATAAGCTACATAATTAGGAAAAAGGGAATGGCCATGCTACCCACTAGCTCATTTCCCGCAACAGAACCTATGATTGGAATTGAAAGCCCAAATTAGACACGGACAAAGAAAGGGGACAACAGGACGAACGCTCGTCCTGTTGTCCCCTTTCTTTGTCTGTGTCTAATTTGCGCTTTCAGTTCCCATTATGAATCACCAACAGGCCCAAACCATGCCCTTTTTAGAACCTATGATGTCATGAGCCTAGCTGTGCGATTGGCTGAGGACGGAAAAAGCAAACGTAAAATAGGAACGGCTTATAGGCTTTCCGAACGAACTATTTGCGCTTAAGTGTAATGCATATTCATTTTACAGCAGTAAGAATGGTGCGGTAAATAATGGAAGTTACTAAAGCGCACGTAAGCATAGAAGTACCGATGCGCACTGCTGTTGGTACTGAGCGCACTATGCCAGTCTTAGCAGCACAGCACACCGGCGCTTTAAAGTTGTTTTACAGTACACTGGCCGATTGGTGTAAGCGGCGTTGTCTTACGTGACCCTGTTTGTCGAGGATACCACAGGTTTCACGAGACGATCACTTTTTACAGACAGTAACAAAAAAAAACGAATGCAAATGCGCACCACCAAAACACGCGAGGGGCGTTTCCCAGCAGACGAACTTTAGGAGCGCCTTTCCGAACATTACAAGGACTGCATCACAGAGCAATGACATGTGCCATTCTTCAGAGGGCGCTACAAAACAGCCAACTGGAGAACGGCAGAGCTCAAAAGACATCCCCCTCGCGAGGGGCACGATCAAATGCACAGCATTTCCGAGGGGGTGCGCCGGCAAGTCGTATCTCTTGATTGCGGGACCCGTGTCGCCATCTTTTGGAGGCGCGGGACAACTTGTGGCGCTTTCGAAACAAACGAGAAATGAGTGAAGGATATAAGGCGCGTTCGGTGCGTCGAAATGTGTGTCGGTTTCGTGGCTCGGTCGGTAGGGCGCCGGGCACCTTGCGTTCCGCCCGCGGCGTCATGGTAGAGTGTACTAGAAGTTTTAGAGTGGCCCGAGCGGCGGCCTCTCCCATTGCTCCGCCGGGTCGACTTTCGCGCAGAAAATAAAACCGGTATAGCGGCGGCGCTGCTGTCGTCAACAACTGAACAGCCGAAGCTCCCCGGCACTAGCTCCCAGCCTGCGCGCGGCAATATTTGCGTTGCTCGCTGCGGTGTTTTGCGCTTGCGAAGCTGATTTATTTTGGATTATGAGTTTTAACGCGCCGGCGCTACACAGGCGATGAGGCAAGCGGTACTGGAGGGCTCCGCATTAATTTTGACCACCTGGGGATTTTTAACGTGCGCCGAAATCTCGAAGACACGGGCGTTTTTCGCTTTTATCCTCCATCACAAAAGCAGCTGCCGTGGCCGGGAATCGAACCTGCGCCTTTGGTCAGCTGATTTAGAAAGTATACGCAGAAACGTTGACTCCGCTTGAGCAAACTTTAAACTAGTACGACCCGCCATAAAATTACCGACCTCCCCCTCCCCACCCCCCCCCCCCCCCCCAACGATAATTTCTCATTTTTATGCGTTTTCTGAAAATGTTAATTGTTGATATACAGTAATCTCTCGTTAACTCAGTCGTAAAATTAGCTGAAAATTTTCAGATAAGCGCGGAGTTTCGAGGAGGAGGAGGAGGAAGTGGTTGTTGGGGGTGGGGGAAGGGGAGATAGAGGCCGGTAACTGTCTGGCGTTTCGCCGACACCTCAAGCGGCCGGCTGCGGAGTTTCGAGTTAAGTCAAATGCAGAAAATTTGTAGCAGGTCCCTAAAATAACAGCTAGTGCTGCTAACAAAAGCACTATTGCACAGGGGAGATTTCGTAATAAAGGCAAAATAATTCGCAGGAAAAAGAAACTTTTTTTATTGCAGAAGAAAGAACTGTGTTGCGCTCGGCTGTTTCGCGTTCGCATCTGCATCCCAGAAAAGCGTACCCGAGAATTCTACATTCTACCTTGTTACAAAGCAGACGCAGCATGTATGTTGTTTCTGCCGTTGTAGGCACTTCTGGAGGCTCCTCCCCGTCCGCATGATCAGCTGCATTAATTCCGGTAACGGGGACGCGTAGTCCGCGTAAACTTGCACTTCACGGTCGCGTTCGGTGAGTAGTGGAATGATCATTCGAACGGGGACCTTATCAGGTGCCTGCAGCGGACTTTGCCTAGTGCCCTCTCTGCCAGCATTTCGAGACATCCGTGGTCCTCCGAAAAAACTTTTGGAGATAAAGCGGGCAAATTCGTAGCGCCTATGGGAGGTAAACACAACGCGAGAAAAAGTTTCGAGAATATATTTTGAGATATAGCAGAGTTCGAGTTAAAGAGGGATTAATTTGACGGACAGGCACCAGGAATTTTCTTCCCTTCCCCTTCTTGACTCTGCGCATGAAGCAAAAGTGGCGGGGCGCACGTTGTATGCTGCAAAAAGTTTACTGTTTTTTTTTTACGTTCCTATTTGGAACGAAAATACCAAAAGCCTTCTTCTGGGATACCCCTACCATTGATGCTTGTACGGTCGTTAGTGGGCTTTCTTATTTTATTAACCTGCTATGTCGCATGAAGGCACTTGGTAAGGAAGTGTGCACTGAAAACGAAGTGCCAAGTGTGCAGGACCAATCCTACATGCCAGGGGACGATGCCGCTGTGTTTACTACCTGTTGTAATTTGGGGGTACTTCTGAATCCTTCCGCGCATTTTTTAAAGTTTATTAGCGATCTCTAGGACGTTTTTACCAGTTGCTTCAGCGACAAGGAGCTCCACCATGACAGCGTTATGGATGTGCTGCAGCCCTTATTCACAACAAACACCTTAACGGCGTTGGTTGCGACCAGCACGTGAGACCTTGACAGCAAATTTGGTTTGGTTCTGTATACATTGTGACATGGATTCATTTCTACATAAAATGTTTAAAAGTTCCGTGATTACATGCGAAGGTGGGAGCAACACCTTAAACTTAGCCGTTGCTAATGATCGAGGGCGAGTTATGAAAATGCGTTGGCCAAAAATGTCAATTTAAATCTCCATGTTAGCGTTATTCCTAAACATTTATATGTGTAGACTTTGTGCATGATTTCCCGCGTTACATTTCATTTGCTGGGCTATTGAAATTTGAAAACAAAATGTGTATTTGTTCCAGTTCCGTTTATTTGAACCTCCATGTTAGCGTTCTTGAACCTTTACCTCTATAGTAGACGTGTTATATTTCATTGTTGTCACGGTCAATATATTTTCTGATCTATGTTTTGCATTTGTTTTATGTGCGTGTAATTGTACCCTCAGCATACTTGTGAATTAAATTTGCGTTAATTTGATTCAACTCCTTTCTTGATCGAATCAGGTGAAAGGTGGTGCGATTAATAGAACTTTGCGTGGATAGTTTTTTGAAAGATGGTCATTGGGATAACTAAGCTAACCGCTGGGCTAACTCCCTTTTAGTTAAAAAGATATCTCGCTTGGGCGTGTCATTTTCGCTCTGTTCGGCCAATACGGTGACCAGTAGCGGGCACTGCTATAATAACAACTCACGCAATAAAAAACAAACTCAACTTATGATATTAACCCACATAACTGCAGTCCGAGCATAAATTGCAAGACAATAACTAAGAAATTCTTCTGAGAAGCTATCATCCCAGTCCTCATATTTTTTCGTGTCATGTCCATCAAGCAGCACAATAAGGACACAATCATAAAGCAATCATGAACTGGTTCATATTACGCAATTCAACACAAAATACTTTTTTTATGGGAAATTGGAATAGAGAAAATGTCGCTGCAATTACTTTATTTAGAATCCGTTACGAATGCTGCACCGACGGAAAATCCGTAATTTTCCTTGTTGTCGAGCGGGAAAGGCAAAACTAACGCAAAATGAGCTGCAGCGTTTATTTTTCATTTCGTTACCCACAGTCCACTGTACCTACAGTACATTTCAGCAATTGAACGACCCGCAGAACAAATTTCCAGCGCTCCGCGAGTAAAGCGTTTCCTGGCCCGGCCGGCCACGCGGCCGTGCGCGCGGCCAGCCGCCGCTTTCGCTTTCAATGGTCGTTGACTACAGCGCCGCCGCTATTTTCTGCGCGAAACGAGCACCTCTCCGGGCGGCCGGTGGGGCCACTCTAAAACTTCTAGTACACTCTAGTCATGGGTTCGAAACCGGGCGCCGGAAACTGTTATTTTATTTCTTCCTGGCTGCGGACTACGACAAGGCGCGCATGCGGACTACGACAAGACGCGCATGCGGACTACGACAAGGCACGCCAACGCCGCGTGACATTGTGAGTTACTAAAATGCTATGCATTTAAAACAAGCCAGGTGCAAATACGCTAAAAAACAAAGCAACGGTGGACAACCGTTCGTGGATGACTATAGTACCGCCATCTGGGAGGGCTGACGGACATCAAGGCCGCAAACCCGAATGACGCAGTGGAAGTTCGCTAGAATACACGCGCTAATGACGTCGTTGCTGACATTACGAAAACCCACGATTTGGCGGGAGAATCAAAATTTTAACCTAATTGATCAATTTCTTAGTGTGTACGGCATCATTTGCTGCCGGACAAGCGCTGGGGGCACTATAAAACGCGACATCTTTCGAATGAAACAAACTTGTAGTCTGTCTTCATGGCTCCTTTAAGAAGACATTAAAAGTTGGAGGCAAAAGTCTGAGCTTATCTTGCACAGCATAGCAGAACGGAACAACACGAGTGAACAGCCAAACACATGGGCGGAAAGCGACGCGATTCGCACAGCAATAAAACGTGCTGTTGGCATAGTTGGTAGATACTAAATGGGAGGAGTTATTAGCGCCGGTCTCGTCTGCCACTGTCCTCGTCTCTTTTTTGAAGGCTAAGCCTCATATTCGATTCGCACGCGTTTTTCTCTTTCCGAAACCTTTCAGGAACCTGCATGAAGGCTGCAGGACCAGGTTTTGGAGGGGACAAAAGTGGGCCACATTCGCAATTGAGCTGCAAAGACTGAGGGAACAGCAGAGATGGTGGTCTTCACTATAGCTTTAACTTTGCTATTCTTAGGTCAGACCCTTCCTTAAGAGAAAGACGGTTAAAATGCTAAGCTTTCTCGATGCAAACATAGTTAAATCAAAGTCCACAATCCACCATAGTAAAGTCCAAACTGCAAAGTCGGAATCCAAAGTCCACTTAAACTCATTCAATGTCCAAAGCCGACGCCCGCACTACGAACCCAAAGGAACTGCTATGCACCTGTTATGCATTAATAGCGAAATCGGGTTCAAGCCGGTTTCAAAAGTCGGGGGTCTCAGGTTCGGGAAGCGTTTTTTTTAACAGCCGAACTGTTTTTAGGTTTTGCCATCGAGTGTTACTAGAGAAAAATACCGAGCGCACGGGAGCTTCTGCCTCGTGAGGAGCGCCCGGCGTGGTCCAGGCTTGTGCGTCAGTTAGCACCAGAGGACGACCTCGCAAAATATAGAACAAAAAAAAATTCCCCCGCATTTCCCCGAGGGGGAGAATGTGAAAGTGCGAATGCACGGTTGTCGGCCCGCTTGCGGCGCTGGCGCTCGGCCCCCGCAGCCCACCGCCTCGCCGCCTTCTCTTCCATCTCTTCCATCGGGTTTGTAGTATCACGTGTACACCACGCAGTTATCAAGCCGCTATAACGCCGCTGAGTCGCCAACGCACGCCGCTGACGACGTAGTTTGAATGCGTTAAAGATATAAGGCGCGTTACTCACACTGATATCAGCGTCGCGTCCGTGGCTTAGTCGGTAGAGCGTCGCGCTGCGGCCGCAGAGTCCTCGGATCGAAACCTGGCGCTGGACGCTGTTTCTTTTTTAAATATAGAGGAGCACTGCGGACGCCGCCGCCGCCGCCGGCGGCGGTGGATGGTTTGGGGTCGCTTATAATTCGCACTTTAAATATCGATCGCACGTTAGCGCGCGCCTTGTGGGGAGCGCGCGGCGTCGGCCAGCTGGACTAGAGTGAACTATTCTAGTTCACTCTAGCTGGACGTTCGAGAGCGCTCTGCCCAGCGTTCGTGGCATGCGTGCTCTTCTCGCAAGTTCACGTACGTTCGCGCCTGAAGTGGGATCACAGACGCAGAGCTCGCGCTACAGACGCCGAGTTCGCGAAGCCGGTTGCCGCGGGTTCTAACTCGTGCGAACGCGGTTTCCTTTAGAAGAGATATGAAAGCATACGGACAAAATGATCCGGCCCTGCCAGGCAGAGAGAATTCTTTTTATTTGATTTTTTATTTCTTGGCAAAAACCAAGGGGAGGCTGAGACTAAAGGCTAACGTGGCCTGACAGAGGCCTCAGCCACCCCATTTACAGCGCACATAACAACACGTCTGTTCACAAATTTAAGCATGATAGCACAATCGTAATAGAGAAATAGCACAGAGCAAAGTCATTACTTCACTTCTTATGTATTATACAAAGCATAGGTCTCAAATTCACAAAGGGATCATAATGTACACATAAACGCAGTAATTCGTACGCATGAACTTTCATCAGTTACACTACTATGTCACAATTACGTATTAATATATTTTTGTTTGTAATTGTTTTTAATTTCTACCTTTAGGGGAACATGTAGACATATACTTCTAACCCTTAATTACATATCAGTATTGCGAGCGTTTTGCTTAAGTAACACTTCTTTGACCTGTTTTTTAAACGTAAGTTCACTGGCGTCGAAGTTTAATTTTTCTCCTAATTTATTTCTATTTCGGTTGACTGGTACAGGAAGGATTGCTCACCATAGTTCGTTCCTACTTTTGGAGTGCGCCGTATTGTATGCCTGAGATGGTAGCCAGAAGATTTATTGTTAACTTGGTTGTGGGTCTTTTGGTTATAAACGGTGTGCAGAACCTTCATGTAATAGATTTGGTCAGCTCGAAGCATTGAATATTCAGTAAAAGTTCAAATACCATGTGAGGTGCAACAGCCGGGTCTCCAATGAAGGGAGAGGGGACGCCCGCTCTGCGGTTTCTCCCGCCTTGCGCCTCTAGTGCATTGTCATCATCATCAGTTTATCTACGCCCACTGCAGGGCAAGCACCTCTCCCATGGATCGCCAATTATTCCGGATATATACAGTCGAACCTCGTTATAACGAAGTAGTAATGGGCAGTAAATATGTTCGTTATATCCGATATAAGATTATAACCGTACAGGTAAACATTTCTAATAAATCAGCAATCTGGCTCGACCAACAATCCTAGATAAAAAAATGCACTGTTCTAGGCTCCGAACGAATTATAAACGAGGGAGTCCTTATCTGTCTCCTTGTGGCATTTCAAACTAAACGGACCGTAACGGGAGAACGTGAAATAACAACAGAACAAAGTTCGTTCGGCAAAACAGGCCGGCCTTTTTATTTACTTGAAGGAGGATGTGGCCTTCGCCTGGTGGCTTTTCACAGACTCAGCGGAATCAAGTTTTCCACAGTGCCCACACAATAAAAGGCTTTAAACTACAAAAAAGGGTTGTTTTGTCTCACTTTTTTAAAATTCTGCTTTGATTATGCTAGGTGTCGACTTTCGAGCCACGCGGGAACCAAATATTTCTTCGTTATAACCGATATCGCGCGGCTCTTGAGGTTTCAGTTTCGTTATAAAAAGAATAACTGTCACTGAAATGAAGCGTGAACAAAATAACTTCGTATTTAGATCGCTATATCCGATCAATCGCTATATCAATGTTCGCTATAACGATGTTCGACTGTATCTTGTAAGCGAATATATCTACTTTGGACAAAGTAGTAACACCGGATCCCACGCATGGGACTGAGATAATTAGAAGGATACGAATGGGGTGGAGTACACTGGGCAGGTATTCTCATACAATGAATGGCAGCCAACCGTTGTCCCTGAAAAAGAAAGTGTATAACAGCTGCATCTTACCGGTACTTACATACGGGGCAGGAACTCGGAGGATCACTAAAAGTGTTCAACTTACATTGAGAACGACTCAGTGAGCAATGGAACGGAAGGTTATAGGTGTAACATTAAAGAACAAGAAGAGAGCGGAGTGCGTCACAAAACAAATGTCTGTTATTAACATATTAGTAGAAATTAGGCAGAAGAAATGGACGTGGGCAAGGCATGTAATGCGAAGGCAAGGTAACCGTTGTTTATTAAGGGTAACAGAGTGGATCCCTAGAGAAGGCAAGCGCGGCAGGGGGCCGCAGCAAGATGGGAAGATAAGATGAAGAAGTTTGCGGGGATAAATGGGTCGCAGTTAGCCCAGGACCGGGATAATTAAAGCCGCCATAGTGCAAGCGGCGCTAATTTTTTTTCTTGATGCGCGCACTCCGAACGCCTATTCGGGGGCTTCTTGTCTTCTCGCCACTTTTGCTCCAACGTCTTGCAGCGCCCTCTAGGTGGCGTTGCTTCGTGGCCTAGCATTACCCCCCTTTGCACTACACCGAGCTGAGTTTTCTATTAACGATCCGCACAGACAGAGCTCAAGCTTAAGCAACTGCACTGTTAAAAACATGCAAAGAAAAGCGTTGATCACCGCACACGTGTTTCGCCCTGTACTCGTTGTGTGCCGCGTAGAGTTTCATACTAATATATACTAGAGGGAAATCTGGCGCCACTGTCTAGGGGAGCCGCACTTCAGCGAGCGTGCCGTCATGTACCGGGCAGGCACGTTCCACTTGACCTTGGCATGGCTCACGAACAGGCTGAAAAGTTGGCTTTGGCTGCAAAAATGCAACAATATTGCTGCAGAAAGTTATTCGCTGTTATTATAAAATTAAAGCTCCATAAAGATTGATTTGTCAGGGATTATTTAGAAGCTTCACGGAAGATGAACAAAAAAACAATGTTATCCCTTTTGGCTTCAAGACGAAAAAGAAGCCATGTGGCTAACTAAGCCAAGGAGGCGAGGAACGTGGCTAGCTGCAATGGCGCCGCCCATGGCGGCCCGCGAATGCAGCGCCAGATTTTCCTCTAGTATATATTAGTATGAAACTATGGTGTGCCGCCTCAAGATGAACGTACCCCGACTAGCCCTAATTTCCGTCTGCGGGACGCTGCATGCCTTGTTCCGGAGTTGCACTCACCGCTCCTGTCTTCCGCCAACCCTTCTCCGTAGACGGCGTTCAGGTGCTCCATCATGGCGCGCTGCATCTCGGCAAAGCTGATGCTGCTGCGAACCTTCAGCACGGGCGGGTACACGACTGCGTGCCTCTCGGTGTCCCTCGGAGCCTGACTACGGGGTGGCCGTTTTCCACGGCCGCCATTGCCAGTCTCCGTTGCCGAAACCGCCAGAGCCGGTGATACCGAGGGAGTGGCTGCGGCGAGAAGCGTTCCCGAAGAGGGAAATTGGAACGAGAGGCAAGATGATGATGATGATGATGGTTGGATGTTTATGGCGCAAGGTCAACTAGGGCAAAGAGCACCAAGCGACGGTTATGTATGAGGGGTGAAGAATCACTCAACAAAAAACGGATGTAAAATCAGTAAGAGACAATGACGATGGCTGCTGTAGAAGGCCAGGTCTTGAATGTGCATTGTATAAATTCAGGTCTAAGAAACTATTCGTGTTAGGGAATAAGGTGTGAAAATTTGATTTCACTAAGAAACGTAAAAGTGAATTGTAGGAATCAAGGGATCATCCGCTTAAAACAATGCTAGGTGTAGTATAATGTGTTGTCTATATAGTTGAGAGAAGTTTTTGCGTCTTGTGAAGTGCTTTGTATGTTATTAGAATCTGAATTACGAATAGGCTCTCCCCAAACGAGAGGCTGGAACTGTACTTGTGCAGTTAATGTGTCATGGCGAGCCGACGAGCCGACGCCGGCTTCAGAGATCTCTACTTTCGCCCTCTCTTAAACTCAACGCGCCCCAGCTATCACGAGACCGGGAAAGAGTGTTCTTGCGGGTCTGCACCTTGTTCGGATCATGTGCAAAGCACGGCAGCGGAACCTTTGCCGCTCGGTGTTTATATTGTACCATCTTGGTGGTTCGTATCCGTCGACAACTGGGGGCTGAACTAAGACCGCCACTCTGCCCGTCGACTCGACGTCATTCCTGCATCGTCGCTCTTCATCTCTCGCCATACAGCAAATAAGGTAAGTTTTAGATGCGACGCATCTCATTCACTCGCCTTGTCCCGGCATCCATCCGGCGTTGTTGTCGGCGTTGTCGGCGTCCACCCCTCCCCCATTCTCCTCGCCGCGCCAGCTGCGCTCTCCGCCGTTCACCCCCTCTCCTCTCCGATAGCGCACACTCTCTCGCGAGGGGTATTGGATTGGATTCGATTGTATTGGCTTGGTTTGGCTTGGATTGGATTGGATTGGAACTCTGCGATGCTTGGCATCACCTCAGGGTTCCCTTCGGTGAGATGGTGTAAGTTTTTGCTCGGCGCTTTTTGTCAACACCAAGGCACCTCGCCTGCTCGCCACTCGTTCACCACGCTGCCACACATGACGGAGGCGGCGGAATACAGGGACGCGTTTGCCAATGTAACACTGGTGAATCTAAGACTTTCCTCGTAGCATACACGTGATTGTAATGAAGCACCCGTTGGAGGCAACTCACAGTCAAATCACAACTTCTCATTTGGCTGCGACGTAAACATAGCCACCGAAAAATTCACGTGCCCACTCAGAATGTCCGACCAGTTACGACCGATGGCAGCAGCCGTCAGAAGCTCAGGGCCAATTAGAAAATTTAGAGTGACAGCGTCGTCATCACGATGAGCTTTCACAACTCAAAGTGAGAAGGAGGAGGAGTGAAACTATTTTATGAGAAGAATAAGCAGAGTTCGGGCCTATGGCCCTCCGCACATGTGCAGTGTTCTTTCCGCACCCCACTGGTGAAATCCGTCGGTGTCGCCCTTTGAGCTTAGGTCCCTTTGAGGCTCCAGGCCCGAGCAATCGAGCATGGCTGCCTCCTGTGCCTCTCTGGTAAAGGAAGGGTCGGACGATAACGCAGGGTTGCTCTGGCATGCCCACACCATGTGGAAGGTATCGGAAACCTCCCCACAGTTTTAGGGTCGAAATGCTTTGCTTCTGCATGGCACATAAATGTGCTATTATTTATTATTATTTATTTAGTACCCACAGCGCCTTGCAGAATTACAGTGGGGGGGGATGCGCAAAAAGGCACTCACAAGAAGTACTTATCAGCAAGCAAGCGTCTGCAGGCGCAGCAGTATCCGCTCATTGACCTTGCTCAGACCCTTTGCAGGGGCTGGGTAAAGCCGGTGGTTATCGCAGTAGTGTTTAACTATTTCTCTAAACAGCAGAAGCGGTTTCCTAATCTCCGAGTCGGGAGAGCATGGGTGAGGCGCCGGGTGGGTAAGCGCTCGGGCAGCCGCGTGAGAGGACAGTAGGTCCTGGCGCCGCACAGATGACACAATTTCTTTCGGTACGGGGTTTACGAACCGCACCACTCGTTTTAAAATACTGTAGGCCAAGGGTGAGCCTGTGAAAGGCGTTTAGCGGGCAAGCTAGCACCCTTGGCCTACTTAAAGCGATGCTCACGCATTTTCACAGCAAAAAAGGAAGCTGAAATACCCCGTAACCTTTCGCGCTAACAACAGATTTGTCGTGCAAGTAACGCCTATTACGGGATTCTGAAGCGAATGGGATGCGTGAGCGTCGGGAGACCCTCACGTTCGCCAGGAAGGATGCTTTACTAACGCATTCCCATGGAACCACGAATGAAGCTTCATTTAATTTTATCTTCTAGCTGCTCATTGGCCTCTTAAACAGAGTCGCCGATTAATTTGGAAGTGGGGCATACGTTGGTCATTCACACATGGTTGTAAACCTAGGCAATACGTGATTATAGGGCGTTTTCCGAATGCTGCCCTCTCTGAGCTCATGGTTACGGTTCATTCCGGTTTAAAGCGCGTCATGTCCACAAAAGGGTGCCGCATCAAGCCGACCCCCCTAGGTCACAAATCACAGTTAAGAAAATTTTCCGCATCTGTTCACAGTTACTCACATGTGGGAGCCAATGTGGCCGCAGCAGATTCAGGAGTCACACTAGCGGTGGGCTGCGAGATGATGTCGATGGTTGGCACCAGGTGGAGCGACACGCACCTTCCCCTCATTGGCGGCTCCCTCTTGACCATGGGGCTACGGGGAAGTTCGTCAGGACTCAGCGGCAACTGAAGGCCCTTCAGCACCGCCTGCGCCAGCTATCGGGAGCAGTGCGCGATTAAGCCACGAGTTTAGTTCAGCTATGGCATCATCGGCCCTCTGAACACATTGTAGCGGGGTATACGATAATATTCGAACGTTTGCTGTTTAGTAACGTTAGTGGTGCCTGTAAGTTGCATGGTATTGCAACTTCCAATCACCTTTGACCTTTGTTAAAATTAGTCACCCCCCCCCCCCAGGATGTACAAGAGCTTGTACTAACAAAAGGAATAATATGCGCATTTCTGTCAAGACTACTGCTCCTAAGGTAGTGAATGTTTCAACAATACACGTCTTACCGTTTCGTATGCGTGTACACGCACAAAGACGATATTTAAAATATTCACCGTGCATAAATGTTGGAGAAAATAACGTCACACACACAAGATGAGTTTAGCATACGTCCGCACTTACTTCCCAGCCGGCACTATGTATACACTTGGGAAAGCTGAAATGGGATCACGTGACCACTCGTCATGTACTTGCTCGTTGTACTCCCTTGCCTCGTATCTCCTGACCATGCACCCCCAAATTGTCAAACTTGTTTTCAGTAACAAAAGCCTGATCAGGGCTAGTTGGTTGAACATATGGAATAAATTTGAGGCGCTAAACAACGGGGACCAGAATAAACACGGAAGGTCACTCTGAAATATATCTTTGCTTTCTGCGGCACGTATTGCGCATTGCATTAAGAACGTACTCGCTTCTCGGCTGCGTGGGTACTGGTGTCCGGTAGGGATTCCGAGAGGGTCTCGTCGGGCGCGGACCCGCCACCTTGGATGTTTACGTCCGGCAAGGCATCCCACGCTAGAGGAAGGCTTGGACTCGATGTTGGAGATGACGCCATGCTCGAGAAACTCCCAGGGGCTTCCGGTTTTTGCTGCCGGGATGCTGCGTTACGCCATTTTGCGATCACATCGGCGACGCAAGCAATGGGAACGTATATCCGTTTACAGCTTGCAAAGTTCTCCGCTTCTGGCAGTGTTCACGGGGACAGCATGCGTTGGCGTGGGCAGAAACGTGTTTCAAGTGAGACCAGACTGGGCAGCTGCTGTCTGGCTGACGCCACTTTTTAGGACCTTACATGTCTCGTTGGAAGGCTACCCTAACTGACCCCGGCCTCGACACGAATGATGCAAACACCCGAGTGAACCAAAAAAGCTCAGAAGCGACCCAAACCAATCCAGCCGTGTCTAAGAGATGATTGCGATAACGAAAGTTAATGATTTATTAAACATTGATTAAATGATCAGCGAGGTGTGATTATTGGATTAGTGGGGTTAAGATGAATCACTGCAGATTAAGGTGAAATATGTTGCAATAAGACGAATAAGAGAATATTACTGTAGAGTATGGTTGATTTACATGAAAGTGTATAAAGGTAAAGTATGGTAAAATAAAATGGGTCATGGCGGATGAAAATATATTACCAACGATTAATCTGAATTAAGGAGGGGTGAACCAAATGAATTAGGGTGGATTAAGATAAGATGCGTTAAGGTGCCATCAAGGACGGTAAAGTAAAGTCGTGGCTGTGACAACACATTACCCTGCATAATTAAAATACCCGTCACATAAGTATGAAAGTGTTCCTCCTTCAAGGTGTGTTCATGCCAGGCAGAGGTGCCCGTCGACCACTATAGTCCTGCTTCATTTGCGCATCACCTGCGTGTGGAAGTGTTTCCCTGGCTCTTTCGTAGAATACAATCCGTGTCCTGGGTCTACTCATTCGAAAAGCTACATATCTCTCCATCGATGTCCACATGAGCATGCCCATTTGAGGAAGGACGAAGTTCCACAAATAAGAAATTTTATACATATATTCGCAATGAGGGAGCTCTTCCCGCTCAATTCTTTGTTCTTGCCGGCCTACTCAAAATATGTTTCCGAATCTGTGATGCTGTATTCCAAAACCTCTTTGCAACCAATCCACCCTTAACCATGGAGGCATGTTAACAAAAAAAAAAAAAATTACGAGTTGATGTACATTTACTACTTTTTAGAAGCTGTAGACTTTTTTTTTTGTATTGAACGGCTCGTACGTTGCCACCCTCTACCTCCCACACAATAGTATCACGGCATTTAGAGCCACTGAAGGGGCCCAGAAATACATAAGGTGGCGCTGGCAGAAATCGGTGTAGCTGAATTTGGTGCCCGCTCTCTCAATACGCTTAAACGGAAGATAGGACGATTTGGTGCATTTAAAAAGATTAAACAGCGCCAAAAACGACAACACAAAAAGGGAACAAACAGACACAGCACTGTGTCCGTTTGGCGTTATGTTTGTGTCTGCGTGTCTTTGAGCTCCGTTTCCTGTGTTTTGTCGGTTTTTTTGCGGTGTTTATTCTTTTAAAACGCTGCTTCAATTCTCGTTTAGCGTCGACGTCGCCCGCTTTGCTCCTTTTTCAGAGAAATTTCCTCGATTTCTAAGTGCCCCTATGCTTCAGTAAATGCTTCCAAATGGTTAGGAGCCAAGAGCACAATCAAATGGATCAGTTAATAAGCCGTTACCAGAGCTATGGCCTGTCCTCGCTGCATGTTCTCGGCCGCTGCTGGGCTCAGACTTGACCTGGGCAAGTGGCCAGGCGGGGTCCTTGAGCTGCCAGGCTTCGCCGTGGTGGTGCTTGCCAGCTTTGGTGACTACACCCTGGTAAGAAGACCTTTTCTTGCGGGAAAACTTCGAGACGCTGGGGCAAGGACTGGCCACTGGGCTTCTGCACCTCTCGGCGGGGGAAGTCCCTTGGGAGGGCATGCCGTCCCTCGATCCGGATGGCGGATCATGCGGGGACCGCGAGGTGCCCACACGTTTCAGTGGCTGTTCTTCACTCATGGCGGTAGTCTGCACCTGTCTGGATGGGGCCGAGGAAAGTTTCTCGAAAGCTGTGGGAGAAATGATATGCGCCTTGGCTATTCTCTCCAAGCAAGCTTTGTTATTGCATTCGCCTATTTAGAATGTTTCAGCATCGTTCGACAATTAAACTTAATTATACGCAGACATAGATTGGGAGGTTAGGTTATAGTTGCGAGTTTTGCATCGCATTTTGCAACGTCGGTTGACAGGATGATGCAACGGAAAACCTCATGTGTTCTAAGCCTACACGTAGTCGAGAGTTCGACGGAATACCGTCTGGTCAGGTAAAGGGATTTCCATAAAAAGCCGAACACTGACCAAGGTTCAACAAAATTGACGTTTTGGTATCCGTACGGATCCCTTCTTCACTATGGCGGATCCCTTGTTCATAGCCATTGTGAACAAGGCATCCGTACGGATCACGAAACGTCCATTTTGTTGCAACATTGGTCAGAGTCCTGCTTTTTATAAAAAAGCCTAAACCTAGCATGATGTTTGCAAAAGCCGCAACTTCTTGACCTCTTTTCGAAAAAGTATTACATACTATGTAAAATACGTAAGAGAAACTACTCAAGCGACGTTTCAGTAGAGCGAAGGATGAGTCGCCTTCGACGAACTGTATGTTACGGCGGCTATACAGCGACTATGTTCGCTGAAAATATGCCAGTGATGTTCAGTATTGGGGGAAAAAATTGAATTTCTAGGCTCAGAAATTTCAGTTTTTTAGCACTTTTTCTGGCAGCTTTTTCAAAAAGTCCCCGCGAATTTTTCTGCATTGCCTTTTTGCAGCAGATAGATCTTCAGGTGGATTTCTGTTCGGTTTAGGGCGTTAGCCAGCGCCACCATTGTCTACTTTACATAGCCTTCGGGATGCAGACGCCGTCCAGAGAATCAGGGTTTCAGCGTGAACTAAATTGTTAGCTGTCGTGAAGTTATTTGCTGAATTCATGTAATCTATAATGTGCCTGTATTAAGGGTTTTCCCAAATTAATTTGCCATTTTTACATTTTATCTCAGCACTGGGACTGCTGGCGCCATCTCTTGTAGACAGCTCGCAGACTAAGCTGTACCGGAAATACTTTGTGTGTATTGCGCGGGAATACATGCGAACCAGCTTCAGCCTTTTAGCAGCAGCCTCCGCTTCACAATATACTAGATCGTTTTCATGGAGTATTCTTTCCTCTATGCTCCCTCCTGTTTTATGAACTAGATTGCAAGTTGTCTTGGATGCTTGTGGCTACCGGGAACACAACTGCAGATATTTGAACAGAAATTAATAAATTACTCAGAGTCCGGTTTACTGACATTATTTTTGCTTTTCGCTTCACGACTCCTAAAATTCCGTGAATCTATTAAAGATTCCCTTTTTCCCTTTCGGCCAAACTTACAGGCAAAAGTTCCCCCCAAAAAGAGAAAATTCCCTGCTCGGAACATCAAAACCATACACCGGATAGGTGACGGTGGGAAATACTGACAGAAGTACGCTCAGGAGGTCATGCATGAGCTGACCAAGAAGGGGTCAGCCCCTACACACAATAGGTAGAGGTCCCTAGTTCGGGACCCCAGTGACGTCTGCCGCCGGCCGTGCTCGCCTGACCAAGGCTTTTTGGGACTTCCGGTCAGTAACAGTCTAAGAGAATCAATAAAATTTTCATGCCTATAGTTTGTGCATTCGTTGACCGATAGAAAGGGCCATGTAACTCCATGCTTAGTGGTATCTGTATGTGCGTCTTTTCGCTCTAGTGAGGTAAAGGTTCAGAATTAAGTGGTTACCGATTAAGCTCCCCTGTTTTGAGCGGAGCTGCTAATAATATTGCGTGGCGGCAGAGCAAACGAAACGAATTTAACGCCCACCTGCGCTTCCAGTAACATTACCCTTCGTCGGTAATAGAGAGTTTTAGTACAGCGTTTGTTGCCTTTGCGTACGCTAAACGCTAACTTTTTGCGCCCCGCTACGTAAATACCGCGAGGGGAGCTTTAAGTAGAGCACCTCACCAGTTTTGCGTAAAGACACGCTAACGCATACGGCGCCATCTGTCGAATGTTTTGCGAAATGACTCGCCGGCTGATCTGGTAGCGGAGTGCCGGAGTGCTTGGACATTTTATGACTATCCACGAAACTGCAAACAAGCATGAATATTCTCTTACCTGAGTACGTTCTATAAAGAAAGCGTTGAAGTCCCGCGGAATTTCTTTCGTGCAATCGCAGAGAACGCCCTGAACCGAATGCCTTCTCGAGCAAGAGGCTTTTAGCCACGCACACTGTACATACCCGATGCGAGGTTTTAGCCACACACACACTAGAGGCTTTAGCCACACACACACACACACACACACGCACACACACACACACACACACACACGCACGCGCACGCACACGCACACGCACACGCACACGCACGCGCACACGCGCACACACACACACGCACACGCCCGCACACGCGCACGCACACGCACGCGCACACACACACACGCACACACACGCACATGCACGCGCACGCACGCACATGCGCACGCACACACACACACGCACGCACACGTACGTGCACGCGCACGCGCACGCACGCACACACGCACACACCGCTGCGGTCGCTGGCCTGTGGCTACAAAGGTTCGTTCGGGCAGTCAGCGATGTCGCGACGATACAGAGGTGCGCGAGGGCAATGTGCTAAGCACTCGACGCATTTAAAAATATAGGAGCAAGGAACTTCGTCCATCGGAAGCAAATTACTGTCGACAGAAAAGCGGAACCGTGGATGCTTGTCGCGCTACTTGCCGCAATGTTGGAAACGCAAGCGGCCTCATGTGTGCACGCTATTTCGCTGAAATAGCGTCCGCTCGTTTTCGGTCCGCTAAACGCAGAAGCGGCTTAACGTACGGCGCATGCGCAGTTAGAACGACGCAAAGAAATATCGTTCGCTAACTGTTTGCGTACGGTTGCGTACGCTATTCTAAAATTCTCTAATGTTACTGGAACGCAAGTGGACGCTGCCGCAAAGCACCAGAGTACCCATCACCGACGACGACGAAAGAGTCGATGACACGGACTCGTCACCCGAGCAATCACGGCCGCTTACAAACAGATTGCATCGCTTTGCGGCAACATCTCGCATAAACACCTCGCTTACGTCTTCCACGTTTCGTCTCATTTGCCCTGCTGTGACGTAGCAATATTCCTGTTACGATTGGATTGCTTGGTATTGCGATAACATATACGGCTTTAAATCAACCTGCAGCCAAAGGACATTCCAACAAAAATCGGAGCGGGTTGTACCGCAACCGCTTTACAAACGCTCTATTGAACCGACTGATTTCTGTCCCACCCGACGCAACTGGTTCTATGCCGCAACCCAGGCACCAACATCGGATAAACTATCAATTTACATCATGTTTCAATTTCGTTCGTCGCTATGACCTGGACATTAGAGGTCTTAAATATTCCGTCTTCGATTAATGGTATCAAGCGCGGTATACGCACCCTTTTGTTCCAGTAGGGATAGCGAGCCTCTGCTTTCGCTGACGCGGCGGTCCGGGTTCGCTGTTCACGGTGTCAGTCGTTGTGGGCCTTCGTCAGCGACTCAGGTGTTCCAAAGACGAGATGCTCGTGGAGAATTCATGTTGTTGTTGTTGTTGGTCCAGCAAAAAATGGCTCGTACCCACTCAGGGGGATTGGCCAGGAAATGGGCGCTAACAACTACAAAATCAGCACAAATGAATAAGGAAAGGATTGGCCGAAGGACATTCGTGGAAATTATGTAAGAAAATTAAAGAAAGAAGATTCGGCAACGAAGGGGAGGCAGAGAGCGGGAAGGCAAAGGATACAGGCGCAGACATGTTTTTAAGAGCAGCCCGCCATCTTGAATTAGCTGCTAGCACGGTAGACGGCGTGATTCAAAGATGAATGAGTGTACAGCGCGGCAAAGATCCCCGCGGCAAAAACCCAGTACTGTCGCCCCGAATGATAATATTAGAGGAAGAGTGAGTGGGTGGGCCAATTGATTAAAAGGGTTTTCCAAATATCTTTTTCGTAGGGAGGCAAACCGTCGGCAGTGGAGGAGAAAATGTTCTATAGTCTCTAGTTCATTGCAAAATACACAAAGGGGTGAAGGGGCCAGATCACAGCGGAACAAATAATAATTTAAATTTGGTACGCCACAGCGAAAGTTAGTTAGGCTAACTTCGCATTCGCGTGATTGGCTAATCCGGCACTTCCAGGAGAACCGGAGGTGCTCGAGCTCAGAACCTACGCACGCAGTTTCAGCCATGCTTTTTAGGAGGCCTAATCTGCGAAAACGTGCCGAGGTGAGGAAATGTATGGGCGGCATGATTTCCACCACTGGGCCGTCCAGTGCAAGTCCCGCCAACGTATCTGCCGATTCGTTAATCCAGATGCCAGCGTGTCCAGGCACCCACACCAATCGCAGCTCTCGTAGAGATGTAGGCAATAAATAATTGAGGGCTCTACGTAGAGGAGAGCTATTTGGGGACGAAAGAGCAGTGCAAACTGAGAGAGAGTCGGTGATTACTATTACATGTTGTTTAGTAGAATCTACCTTTCGAAGGGCTAAGAGAATTGCCAAGTATTCTGCATGAAAAGAGCTAGTGTAATCAGGTAGGCGGAGTGAAAAAGACCAATCTAAACAGGGAGAAACAATCCCTACGCCTGCCTTCTCATTACGGACGGAGGCGTCAGTGCCGATAATGACGTGACCTGGAAAACCTGTAAGGTGATCCTGCAAAATGCCGGATAAGAGATTTGACGGGAGCAATTTAGCATTCCTGGGGAAAATTTCATCGAAAGCTACATCTAAGGATGAGACATGACGATTAGGTGCGGTAACAGATAATAGGGCCACGCGTAACGGGTCTAGTAGGGATTGTGCCAATATCACTTGTGGGCGTTTGAATCTGGGCCATGTGCTGCTGAAAAACAACGACGGCCATGTTACAAAGGCAGTCTGCGGTCTGGATATGGGCGACGCCATTATTCTTAGGAATGCATCAACAGTGAGGGCGTGCAGGCGGGAGACTAGTGTGGGAATTCGAGCTTCCATGTATAAAACGTTTATTGGCACGTAACGTGGGAGACCCAGACATAGTCTGAGAGCTTGCCGTTCTAGCATTACCAGCGGCCGAAGTTTGTAATGTGCGCTTCCTGAGAACAGCACACATCCAAATTCAAGCATTGGTCGTACATACATTCGGTAAATCATTAATAAGGTGTCACGGCGCATACCAAATTTCTTGTGGCTAAGGCTTCTCAATAACGAAACAGACCGCGCACCCTTAGAAGCAATATATTCAATGTGCGGACGCCAATTTAAAGTGTATTCGTATATTATTCCTAGGTATTTCAGAGAATTTACCTGGGGAATGGTTTGCTGGCGGTAATTAAGAGAAATGGAGACTGGGCCACCCACCGGAAAGACAAGGAGAGCACATTTGTTCACATTTAAGTTCAAGTATAGACCATCTAGCCAAGCCTCTAGAGCGCATAGATAGGTCTGAAGGCATTGGTACAATATGTGAATGTCTTTGGCTGACGCAAAGAAAGCGATGTCATCAGCGTAAACGTACAGCTGAACGTCAGGGTGTATTGGAATGGAGCTCATCAGAACGTTAAATAGCACTGGAGACAAAACAGAGCCCTGAGGAACACCGCGGGTTTGACTGAATACTGGGGAGGACAGACCTTGCTGTGAACAAAAAAAATTTCTATTGGTCAGAAAACTGATAATCCATGAGATGATGTATTTCGGGAAAGGATGACTCTTAAGCGAATTGGAAAGAATTTGGTACTCAACGCTGTCGTAAGCCTTGGCAACATCCAGGGTGACCAGGACGGCCACTTCTCTTCGAGAGCGGGCCAAATGAATGCGGCTCTCCAAATCAATGTGGGCAGACCAAATTGAACAGCCCGGCCTGAAACCTATCTGTTTGGGGCTTAAGATGTTGTGGGATTCCAGGATATTTTCTATACGAGTGAGTAAAATTCTTTCAATCAGTTTTACTAAGTTCGACGTGAGAGCGATGGGTCTAATATTATCAATTGTAGAACCCAAACCTTGTTTTTTAAGGAGGGGAACAATCTGAGCCAGACGCCACTCAGGTGGAACCCACGAATGCCGTAAAGAGTGGTTAACCACGTGTAGTAGGCAGGCGGGGGATTCACTGAAGAGAAGCTTCAGCATGCGAACAGTGATGTTATCAGGTCCTGGAGCCGCGTCAGGGGCTAGACGCAATGCCTTCTCGAGATCTTCCATAGTGACTTCCTCGAAGTCATCCTGACCACATCCTGTGAGGATTGGTGGCACCACTGATGTAAAACGCGTATGCAATCCTAGAGCGATCCGGTTCAGAAAATCTTGAGTTTCATCCGGGGAATTGATAACGGAATCAGCATTCTGATCGGGAGGAGCCACTTTCCAACTGCGTAATAATTTGAACAAGGTGCTTTTTCTCCGCGGGTCTGATAGAAGAGAAAACCGGTCTAACTTATATTGTTCTTTAGCCTTAGCAATAGTGCGTTTAAAAATTGCGCGAATAAATTTGAAATTGCTCCAATTAGCAGGGCACTGATTGCGAAGCAACCTTTTCCACGCGGCATTTCTGCGCCTGTACTCTCGTGTGCATTCATCATTCCACCAAAAAGTGCAAGGACCATCTCTAACTGACGAGACTGTGAATTTTGATCGCACTGCTGTTTCGGTAATCAAATTTAAGACTTCCGTCGCCACACGGTCTTCGTTAACGTGGGTTAGTGAAGGAAGAGCAGTGCGTAATTCTTTTCCAAACCGTGTCATATTTACGAAAGATTGTACTCGGCGGTTAGGAGTTCGGTCAGAGCATACAACTTCAAATAAAACGGGGACATGATCACTGTTGGTTGCATCGGGGACCGTATCCCAATCCGTTACCAGACCCGGCGTAGACAGAGTCAAGTCTACAGCCGAGCGGGACTGACCCCTGACACAGGTTGTCGCTCCAGAGTTGTGGCATGACAGGTTATTGTCCCCAATCCACTCCCATAAACGTCGGCCGCAAGCGTCTGTGCGGGAGCCCCAGGATATGTGGTGGGAGTTAAAGTCACCTGCTAAGACACAGTGGGGTTTGCATGATGCCAAAGCAGCGTCCAATTGTCTAATAGATGTTACACCAGATGGAAAGTATGCATTAATCACCGAAAAGGGAGCAGCATTCGGGAGAAAACGGTCGACTCCAAGGATTTCGCACTCACTGGACAATGACGTGAAAGAAACAGATGCCCTGTGGCAGAATGCGGCCGAAATTAATATAAGCAAACCTCCGCCCCTACCTTGGCGATCTAATCGAAATGAGCGGAAGTTACGCACAGCAAATGATTTTGAGGGAGAGAGCCAAGTTTCCTGAAGTAGAATGATATCCGGAGAGAGCTTAGAAATTTGGTAGGAAAGATCGGGAGACGCCGAGAACGCAGAGCGACAATTCCACTGCAGTACTCGGATCCGCCCTATGGTGACTCGAGCTCTGCCGAAGCGATTGCCTGTTTCAAGATGTCTCCTGACTTTAGGGTCCGAGTGATGCCTTTTTTAGATTTCGATTTAGGTCCCTTGACTGTTTTAGCATCCGCGGGAGAAAGTGTCCTTTTGCTTTTGTGTGCGGAAGTGGCGGGGGCAAGATCCATGTCGGAGCAGCTATCGTCGGAGGAAAGTGGAACCTCAGGCACGTGCGCGAGGGCAGAAGATGTACCCGGGTGATTACTCTCGGCCTCAAGAGGCACTCCCGCGTTCAAGGAAGGACTTGCTCTTGATGATTCCATTTCCTGACGACCGTGCACTGAAGGAGAAGTGACTTTAGCGGGAGGAATAACTGAATTCACCTCCGGAATGTGGGTTTTGGGAGAAGCAAGGGAAAGAGGGAAAGTCTGTATAAACTCAGAAAGCTTAGCGGTCAATATCTGCATTTGGGCCAAACACTGAGACAAAGTTAGCACCAGCGGCTCCACATGCTTCGCTACTGCCTTCTCCGCAGCCACGTTCATCATTGCAGTCAGAGTTGACTCAGTGAGGGGGGTCTGTTTAGAGGTGACTCCTGCATAGCTAGCTGTGCGTTCTTTGACAATCGCTACAGCTTCCCCGCGCGAGCATCTGCGCTTTTCAATAATTTCAACAATGTGCTCTTCCTGTGCACGTGCTGCGCAGCTGAGTGAGTCTGCCAGGTGAGCGTCCCCACAAAGACAACATCTTAGATCTTCAGAGCAGTCTGAGTCCACGTGCTCAGCCCCGCATCTACGGCATCGAGTCGCTGATTTGCAGCCGCCCTGACTGTGCCCGTAGCGCCAGCACTTGTGGCACTGTAATGGTCGAGGTTTTAGGGGTTCAACACGAAACAGGAGCGGCCACGCTTTGATTTCCGAAGGGCATGACCGTCCCGCAAAGGTGACAATCACGGATTCAGTGGGAACCCTGGTTGCGTTCACGACTCGATTGCATCGGTAGACTGAAATGACACCAGCCATAGAGAATTGCTCGAGCACCTCCGGAGGGGTCAGGGAAGTGCTGACTCCGCGAATCAAGCCTTTAGTGCAGGCAAGATGTGGGGGGATGAAGGCGCTTACCGGGACTGATGCGAACATCGTGCAGGCAAGCAGATCCACGATGCAATCTTTATCAGAGGACCGACACAAGAGGCCTCCCCTGCCGAACGGTCTCACCTCCGTGATTTTCTTGAAATGCACAGTGGCCTCCCTCAGATCGTTTTGGATGGACTGCGGGTTGTTCCGGCGGATGAAGCCACCGTTGGAAGGGACCAGTGCCACCGGGATGCCCGTCGCGTTGCCACTCATGAAATCCTCCAACGGGAGATCCTGCGTTGGAAGAGATGCCGACCAAGGCGATGAGCCCCGGCCGGGAGAATTGAAATTCATTCCTCCGCCGTTATTACTGCCTCGCCTACGTTAGCCACAAGTATTAGACGAGAAAGATAACCAAGGGGGGATGAAAACAACCAGAAAACGAAAGAAACAACTCTCGGTTAAGCAGCTCAGAACCTGGCCAAGAACCCTGGCAGGAATTGACCCGTCAGACTCGATTCTCTTTCTTCTCTTCTATCGTAATGGTCGAAGAAGCTTGTGTTAACATCAATTCATGTGCGCGAAATTCGCAGCTCTGATTTTGTGTGTTACACAAATTCATGTACACAAAACTCGTGATTGTGCTGCTGATGTGATACAGTGCGTTTTTTTTTTCTGTTACGAAGTTATCTTAATTTGCTATTGTGACCTGTGAAAATTGTAAACACGTGTACCTTTCGGTGCCGCTACAGCTGTAGGGTGACATGGCCCAGTCAGGCCTGGTTTTGCCTTTTGACATGTAACCGAAGACAATTCTGTAATTGTCTTGAACGAATGAAAGAAAGAAAGAAAGGAAGCTGGGATTACTTGGCTAAATGATTGAAGACGACGGCGATGACGATGATTGGTGGAAGGTACCGTAAAAACCCGCGTATAATACGAGGTTTTTTTCCAAATTTTACTCTGTTAAATTTGTGCCTCGTATTATATGTGGATCCCAAAGTTTTCCCCCGAGAATTTGCACTTTCGGTTTCAGCGGAGGGAGCGCCATCTTGCTGTGGCGTTAGCTGGCTGCTGCTTCTCTCAGCCGGCGCCATTTTGATTGTTTTGACTACGCGAAGGATCTCGGCACGTTCACCGCAAGTCTATCAAGATGTCGGGTGCACTAAAACAGTATTCGGCTGCAATTAAAAGAAAAGTTATTTTATGTGCCGAGACCATCAGAAATTGCGCTGCAGGACGGCAGTTCGGCGTTACCGAAGGCAGCATTCGTGGGTGGAGAAAGCAACTGGTGCTTGACTGGATAAAGTTTGTTTGGTGTCGGCGGCCTGGAGCACTGTTGGGGATTCCCGTCAGTGCTCGTGTTGGACGCCTTTCGCTGCCACCTGGCCGATTCCGTGAAGAAGTTGTTGCACGAACCCCGCACCGAACTCATTGTCATGCCAGGAGGAATGACATCCCAGCAGCTGCAACCGCGAGACATTTGCATCAACAAGCCTCTCAAAGACTGCATCGGGTCCTGCTACCAAGAGTGGATGAGGACAGGATACCCGTAAGTGACAACTACCGAATGGCTGACGCGGGTTTCTCCAGCGGTGCTTTGTGGCTGGATCACGGATGCGTGGGCCAGCATTCCAGAGGAGCTCGTCAGTCGCTCTTTTAAGAAATGCGGCATCTCGAACGCCCTTGATAGCACTGAGGACCACTTTCTGTGGGAAGACATTTCCGACAAGGCGACTTCAGCAGACAGCGGCAGCGACCCTGACGATGACTAAACGGACGTCGGGAGACGGTGCCAGCGAAAACTGACAAAGACTGAACGGTAACTGCAGTGCAAATAAATGTTTTATGTGCTCTTTACCTCGCATTATATGCGGATGAAAACTTTTTTTCTGATTTTGATGTCCCCGAATTACACCTCGTATTATACGCGGGTTCGTATTATACGCGGGTTTTTACGGTAATACTAACTGAATGACACGTACTATAAGCTTCGTCGTCTGGTTATTCCGTAGCGCCAGGCTCTTCGGTGCTGCTGAGGGCTGCCTAACTATGCAGCAAATGCTTTACTTCAGCTTGAAGCGCGTGTTCATCCTCTGCTAGATAAGTTTCGCATACTTACCGTGGAAACATTTCTGAGAACATAAGGCTCTAAGGTTAACAGGATGCGGTCGGTCTTTATTGTTCAGCCAGGTGCGTTGTTTACACACCTGTGTTCCAGATCATACTGCACTCCAAGTGCTGAATTAGTTCAGTACAAAGTCCTATTTCACCGTTAGGAGTAGGAATAAATAGTGTACGTGTCTCCTCTGCTTGATAAGCCTTCCCTCTCGATAAACTTCCCAAAATGCCAAACACATCCACGACTGCTCAATGGTCTCCTCGAAGTTCATTTGGCCCCCATGCAGCCATGAACTGTTTTTGCTTCGGTACTAGAGCGAGGATAGTGTAGACGGGATAAATGACAACCTAACTGCTGGAGAGAGAGAGAGAGAGAGAGAGAGAGAGAGAGAGAGAGATAGAGAGAGAGAGAGAGAGAGAGAGAGAGAGGAGAGAGAGAGAGAGAGAGAGAGAGAGAGAGAGAGAGAGAGAGAGAGAGAGAGAGAGAGAGAGAGAGAGAGAGAGAGAGAGAGGAGGGAGGGAGGGAGGGAGGGAGGAGGGAGGGAGGGAGGGAGGGAGGGAGGGAGGGAGAGAGAGATTTGTCACCTATGCTGAGCGTAAGTTCGAGACTAGATGATATCGCAGTTCAAGAAAAGAAAAAAATATACTTCTGCTGGCCATGTAGTGAGACCAATCGAGCACCGGTAGACAATTATGGTAACAGTAGATACCGAGAGACTGGTCTAGAAGAAGGGAAGGCCAGTAACACGGCGGAAGGACGAAATCAGGAAATCCGGTGGGCAACAGTAGACTCGGGCGGCGCAGGACAGCAGCTGGAAGTCGATGGGGGTAGCCTTCACCCTGAAGAGGGTCTGAGCAGATTGTTTCGATGATGATTGATGCCTCCCAGAGCGATGAAAAGCCTGGAATAGATATAGTATCCTTCTCCCTTAATTTGTTGTTTTCAGTCTGTATGAATGGCATTCCCCCATATATTAAGAGCGCAGCTGTTTAACCCGGAGTTGCCTAACGCGAGCAGAAAACCCCCAATTGTAAAGAAAAAAACGGTTCCCGCAGTGAGAATCGAACTGGGTCCATCGCGCTATGAAGACGGCGTCCATCCTATTGAGCTGATCGTACTGCGGCGCTCAGCACAATTTCCGTTGGGTCATTCGAAACGTTAGCTTTGAAAAGACGGGTCGGCCGCCTGCTCTGTTTCTCCAGCCTTGCACTGCTAGTGGAAGCTGCGCCAATTTGTATCCATGCTGAATTCTTTGCAATTAAATTGGCTCCCAATAAATTGTACTACGTAGTCATGTTCCTCGTGAGCCGCGATGAAGGGTCACGTCTGGTGCTAATGGGATGAACTGACGGAATTAAGGATATTTTCAGCGATTGAGCCATATCAGATACCCACCGTGAATACGAAAGGCAATGGCGTGGAATACAACCTGTGATAACGTTTGACACAACCGAGGGAAATGGACCAACTTGACATACTACTGCGGAAGGCGTACAAGCAAGCGCTTGGCCTCCCTCCTCACACCGCCACTAGTAAGCTGGAAGCGCTCGGGGTGCACAACAAGGTGCGGGAGATAATTGATGCCCACCTTGTCAGCCAACTAGAGCGGCTAAGGCAAACGTCGACTAATCGCACGGTGCTGAGGCAACTAGGCTACCAGATAGCGGACGCCAGCCACCCTCGACCGGAAACTGTGCCACAGGACATCCGTACGCTGATCAGGGTTGCTCCGCTCCCGCGAAACATGCACCCTGAGCATCACGTACAGCGCAGACAAGCGCGAGTACAATTCCTACTAAGGAAGTACTCTGCCCACCCCCATGTGCGATTCACGGACGCGGCCCACTATTCAACCCATCCAGCCGCAGCAGTAAGCGTCATCGACGGCTCAGGCGATGTCGTTTGCACTGCGACCGTACAAACCAAAAACATCGTTGAAGCCGAAGAAACGGCCATCGCACTGGCGATGACGTCTGCAACTTCGAATAAACCACTTCACGTAATTACGGACTGCCAACAGGCATGCAGGAACTACGGCAACGGTCGCATCTCAACATCCGCCCTCCGATTACTAAAAAAGCACAAGGGTACCCTGAACCCTACCATACTGATATGGACACCAGGTCACGCAGGGCTCGACGGAAACGAGCGAGCACACGCTACAGCCCGAGCATGCACCCTCCAGGCACCGCACCAGTCGCTCCGTGACCCAGAGCCTGTCCAGCAGCAGTTCCGTGCACTTCTGCAACACCACCGCCTTGCCAGATGTGCCTACCCACCACCGCACCAGAAGCTTACCCGAGAAGAGGCTGTAGCCTGGCGGCAACTACAGACCAACACATACCCCCACCTTAGCTTCCTGCACATCATACACCCCACAATATATACACCAACATGCCCACACTGCAGTGAACATGCAACACTGTACCACACCACGTGGGCTTGCCAGAACACACCAGCAGCCCCCATTATTCGCACCCCCACCCTCGAACAGTTGGAGGCCGCGCTGTGCAGTTCGGACCCTGAGGACCAGCGACAGTTGGTGGACCGGGCACGCAGGACCGCAGCCGCCGCAGAGGCCCTGGACTGAGGGCTTCTCCCGCTTTCAAGCGCAAATCTGTTGAATAAATGTTTTTACCACCACCACCACCACTGTGGGGTTGGTTAGTCGATGTTATAACGAACCGTTTACAAAAAATCAGACGAGGCTGCCGAGGAAAACCTTCGCCCTCACGCGTAAGATTTAACGCAACGCATCAATTGGCCTGACATGCCAGTAAAAACATCAAGTAAAAGTTCAAAACAAATGCTACAATCAATTCTGGTAAATCTTTGTTAAAAGTTTTGCTCACATCATTGCTATACAGTATAATTTCACCCGCCATAAACATATATTTGCAAAAAAAGGGTGTTGGAAATTAACACAATTCTTTTCGCAAAATAAGTATTTGCGAAGTGAAAACAGGCGTTGATATAAAGACCGAGGCACTGAAATTAAGTGGGAACAAGCATATTTTAGCAGTTCGCTTAATTAAACAAATAGGCAACTGTTAACATCAGAGATGCGCACTTCACACTTGAACGCCTTCCGAAATTCAGACGCGTTCATGGCGAGGTCACACATATCACGGGCGCCGTGCTGACTACAGAAGTGGCTGCAGTAGCTGACGTAGAACGTTTGCTCGGGCGTCCAGTCTTCCAGCAGCTTAAGTCGAAGGGGCCGCCGAGACGTTTTTCATGGTCGAGAGGGCTACGGTCAAGGCGAATAAATCTCTAATGTAAGCCTTATACTTTGGTGACTCGGCTCGGTCGAACTTACAAAGCTGCTCATGGCCCCACCAGTTTGCCTTTTCTCCACTGTGACGGACCAGCCGGCCGCACTTGTCCATTGATTTGACTATAGCTGTCGGGAAAACTGGAAGCCCAGGCCAGCGTACGTCATCACGCGAGAGCCGTGCCACGAGTACGACGGTGGAAGGATTGCGACCAGACCGATGAACATGAGGTTCATGGAATACGCGTACACGATTTCTTCCGCGTACCACCTGGGCTTGGTGTCAGCACGTCACCTGAAAAGCCTGGGGTGAGCTTCGCCCTCAGCGCGTTACGGGACTCTAACCAGGATTGGTAGAAGTCGTGGACTGTACCGGGGAAGGGAACGAGCGTAAAGAGAGTCTATGACCTCGACGTCCTCGATCACCTTCAGAGGCAATAGTTTGCGGCGACTGAATGCGTCAATCTTCGCACTGGATTCAGTACTTGTGGCGTTCGATGCACCCTCTAAAGCCCGCACAATCGACCCGAGGTGTTCGACGGAGGCCTTCAGTACTCTGGCAACTTCTTGGCGATCCAAGGCTGAAAGCCTAGTGTTGAACAGCGGTGCCATTGTCGCCACGCTGAAGTACTCTTGCACAGCAGCAAGGCAGATGACACAGGTGAAGGAGTTACCTTCTAGGCCTTGCGTAACGCCGCGTGTTGTCGATGTGTAGTCTTGAAGGTCGTCGAAATCTTTGCTTACGATCCAAGAGTAAGAATACGCAAACATCCAGCCCAAAGTGTTCAAAAGCCTGTAGGTGGGAATGTCACCCATCTGCCGCCGAACGGCGGCAAGAAGCGGCTGGTTGAGGAGTAAGATATTCTCGAGAGGAACTTGCAATGGGCACCGACCACAGGCCGAATGTACTTGTCCTGCAGCATCAACCATTCCCGAGGAGAGACGGCCGGCCACACAGACTGCACATCGCGGAGCGACAGGAGGTCATCGAAGACGTCGTCTCCACCGAGTGCAGACAAGATCGCTTCACGGGACCTTGTCTCATCGCGTTGCAATTCTTCAATCGCTGCTAACAGCAACTCATTGCCGTAATCGGTGTCCCGTGTGCTCGTCGGAAACCGGGCGATATTTTGAACAGCGCTTGTGTACGTGGAATCGTCAAGACCAGCAATCTGTTCCATTCGCAGTAGGAGCACATGGCCGGGCTCGTCCACGACAACCAGAGGGAGGGCAACATTGCCGCGGTACTCGATGTACGTTACCCGAACGTCGAACCGTAGTGAAACCCTCTCCAATTGACGCTCAAGTCGAGTAAGACGTCGAAGACGTCTGTTAACGTGATTTTTATCCCAGACTTAGGCCACAACAGCCGTCTGGCTTTCATGAAGACCAAGAAGGCGGTTGGGGACCTCTTGCCACTCCTTTCCAGGCAAAGCGAAAGTGAGTGGGATATCTCTTTTACGGTGGATGACGTCTGCTCTGCGGTTAAGTTTCGTGGATTTATGGCGCTCCTAATGATCTTACCGGTGGAGACATGAGCAATTCTGCGAGGAGAGAAAGCGCATACGCTAAAAATGGGCAAATTCTAGCAAGTCTAATTGCAGGAAAGCTAAAAAAGCCAATGTATGGGTCACCCCATTACCTACTGATCAGAGTTTACGGATGGTTTACAAAACTTACAGTTTAGGAAGGTTGCTGGGTGGTGGTTGAAAGTGGACACGATGTCTCTGAGAAGCTGCGTTTGTGTTCGGTACAAAGTGTTCACATCAAATAAGACTCGGCTGCGAGCACAAAACCCTAGCTTCAGTGAAAGTCTGCCTTAAATCGTAGAAACGATCGAACTGAAACAATGTGATTTTCAGTGCCACGCTCTTACTGGTTCGATTAGCGGGCATGTTGAGTTACATCTGACCCTAAAGTAACCGTGAACAATCTGAGTAAGAAATCTTCTTGTCCAGGCGGTTGGGTTGCCCTAGAGAACACAGTCAGGATTCGAAAACATGCGACGTTCGGCCCCGCATTGCCACAGGATTTGCCGAGACGCTATCCGGAGCTTGGATTTTTCATTTCATAGGCCTCCTAACCGAGGATTACCCTCGAATTGTATGCGCACTACCCAGGACTGGGATATCTGTAAGGCCCTCTACATCGGTTGCGCACATGTAAGATGCAGACACTGAAGACGCGAACGACGTCATCGCAACTTCCGTCGCCATTTTCATCCCCATGATCGCCACTGCCGTCATAAAATTCATTACCATAATCATCATCGTTTGCAGGCTTTTGGCGCCCAATCTATGCCTCTTCGATGGAACCATAGCAAGCGCTTCCCTGTTTTGGCCGAATTGGTTTTGCACTATAATTGCTTTCGGCGATCCCGCAGCTAGGAGTCCCTACGCCAAGCTTCGACCACTCTCGGTGCGTTTACGCAACTTTATTTATTATAAAAATCAATTTGAAAGTGCTGTAGTCCTCTGCATCATTTTTACCGATTTACTATGAACTTACGTTAGACGCTCACTCGTGGGGGATTGGGCTTAACTGTGCTTCTGAGAGGCTCGCCAACCCTCCCAGCTACTACAGAGTCAATAGGTCCACCCCTGGCGTGTCGTCAGAATTCATTCACCCAGTTGAAACAAAGCCACAACACGTTTTGTGGCTGGAGTAATGCGCCTGTAGTTTAATTTGTAGACTGCATCAAGCTAAATAAAGTCCATGAAGTCAAAGTGGTTCCACACAAGCGCATATGTGATGCTTAGGACACTTGTGCGCTAGTACAAAATATAGGGGCAATTAAAGGCATGGGAGGAGTAAGTGAAGTTAATAGATGTACTAAAGAAATAAAATCAACTGATACTTCTACTGGAAAGTGTAAAACCAATGTACGGGAAGCACGTTTTGAGCTGGGTGAAGTGTCACAGCGGTAAGCGGCACAAGACATTTGCCATCGCTTTTCCGCCTAAGCAATGCAGTCGCTAGAGGTTAGATATTTCTGGAAATTCGTGTCATCTAAAGTTTGAGGAATGCTGATACAGAAACAAGCATACATGCTATACGATATACGCTTTATATTTCCGTTCATGGCAGTGGTGCGGGTAAAGCCGAGTGGTCTCGGACACTCAGTGCATTGGATCGGAATCCGCAAGTTTTAGTTCATTTTTTTGTACTTGGGTAATGTTTTCTATACTAAATTCACCATTTTGCTCTAAAACCTTCATTGCTGCTCGAGCGAGTTGGCAGAATGCGTGAAGACTGACAATGACTCGCTGGCGAGTTCTCCTTGGGGTGGTGTTGATATAAGCACCGACTGCCTGCGGGCGAAGTGCCGAATCACCGTACTTTCGGCCTGGTGCGAACGCGTCTCTTACGACACAGGGACGAGCCATGTAGGCTCCAAAGGTGGGGACAAAGCGAAGCGCATTTGAGCACCTCCGATGACGCGGAGGGCGTTCTGCCACTGCGTACGCCTGCGCTATAGGTGGTATTCACACAATAGTTTAGCGGCCGATTTCTTTTCTTGGCAGCACTTAAAACCGCCATGACCTTGTCCACCGTCCATGCGCATGTGTCTGCATTTCGCAAAAAAACAAACAACACAAGCCCCGGCATCCGTCGCTCGGCACACTTACCACGCATTTCTCCGCCGTGGCGTAAAGAGAAGGGAATAATAGCAGTCACCATGCTTTACTTTCCATACAGAACTCTGTGTCCCCATTGGGGAAGTTATTCAGTGGTTCTTCCCAACATATTTTGCTTTGTGCTTGGCGCACTTCAAAGGAGGCCCATCCCATGTCTCCCTGCACTGCTTCATTTGTTGTTTTACTGTCTGCTCCTAATGCCAATCGACCTACCGGCCTCTGATTTACTTCTATCCGTGACTAAATCTCTGATTTGACACACACTAGTGCGTTTGAAAAGGTGAGTGCAGGTACCATTACTCCCTTCCAGATTCATCTCACTACTTAATATCTGTTATATCCCCACAGTGCTCTATGCTTTATGATAGAGGCGTTAATCTTGCCTTTCATTCTTACATTCTCCTAATGAGTATTTAGATACGCCTGACCGTCGTTTATCCATATGCCAAGATATCTATATTCCGTTACCCGCAGTATTGCTGCTTGTGTAACAAATACCGCTTCGTTACGGGCGTGGTCATTAAAAACCAGAACTCCCGACTTTGCTGTGCTAAACTTTAACCCCAGTTGAGTTGCTTCTTATCCGCATATATCTGTGAGCTCTCGCAGACACTGTTTGCTATCTACTAGTAGTACAGTCAAACCCGGCTATAACGAACCCGGAGAGAGCGAATTATGCTATATATCGAACAAAAATAATTCAGTTACGGAAATACACGGGAAAAATATTCATTGTAACGAAGTTCAAATCCGATATATCAAACTCTGGGCGCCTAGAATGGCCGCCGAATTGCATGATCTCGGAGCGGCGATTGAGATGTGGATTGGCCGCGACCACGGGGCAAGAGCCGCGACTGAGACACTGCGCCTCGAACGGAGCCACGTGACGCCTGGCACTTTCCGTAACTGTTTCCGACGCGCGGGACTAACGACGGAACCCGCCCAGTCAGCGAGTCCGGACCAAGACAGCAGCATCGGTGAACTGTGGGAAGAGCTCCCCCACATTCCAGAAGATGTCGCGAGTGAAAGCCGTCCGACGCTTACAATGAAGCGCTTTCGGCAGTCAATGTGCTCCGCCAATGCTTCTTCGATTTTGGAGGACGCGGACTCGAACTGGTTCAAACACTGTTTCGTGTAGAGAATGCTATGCTAGTTGAAGCCGCCTAAACGAAAGTGAAAACAAACATTACCGCTTCTTTTTTTTTTTTTCCTAAGTAGGCAGTTAAGGCGGAAAGTAGCTTTATTAGTCGCAATAAATGGAATATTTTGGGTATAGTAATGGCTACTTTGCTGTGTTCGTTTCTGCATGCGGGGATGGCCGAGTTGGGGAGAGGGGGGGGGGGGGGATCCCCCGGATTGCGATCTCGTAACAGTAGGCTCGTTATAGACGGTTTTGGGTATATCGAACTATTGTTTATATCGAACTAATCGCGGTGCATATAGAAGTTCGCTATAAACGGGTTTCACCGTACTATGTCATCTGCATATATCAGTCCCGGAATATCCCTATTGATGAGAACCAGTTGCTCCTTTCGCCTTTTGTAATACTTGTTATAACACAAGCGAATCGGTATTCACTAATTTAGAAAACGGAGTCCCATTTGTGGCAAGCAGTGCGCAATAGGTAGCGTTTCTCTAGCGGCCACGTGTCTGTATGTGATCTCTACATTTTGTTTTCCCACCCTGCAAAGAAATCGTTAACGTATGTTTGCCGTACGACCACTTAATTCCGTCGTGTCCCGGTTACCCAGGAGGTGCGGTCGAACAAGTTAATCAAACCATGCAAAGAAAGCGTGCAATAGATGCGAACCACGCCAGAACAGGCCAAAAACAACCGTCGCTAAAGCAGACGACAAGGCTGTCCCTTCAACGCGCCCGCCAGTGCGAGCAGGCAGCTGCGCACGGGGAACGCTGGGTAACCTATCGGGAAATCCGCGGAACCCTATCGCCGCGCAATCGAGACGACGCTCCGGGAGTAAAAACCGGAATCCCCGTGCCCATCCGCGTTTCGTGTCCCGCACGCCACAAACGAATCGTTGGCTGGTGGAGGTAGGAAGCTTTGCTTATAAATGCGGGCTCTGAATTTAGTTCGTCCTATGCTTTCCTGGCCGCGGTGGCCACGTTTCTGATGGAAGCGAAAAGCGGGAGCGGCTGTGTGTCGATATTTCGTGATCCCCAGGTGGTCAAAATTAAGCCGGTTACTACTAAATACTAAACTCATTTTATGCCCGAAAAGCTCCCCGTTATACTTATTATTAACCCTGTTCGAATTACGCAGTGTGAAATATTGATTGGTCGCACCCCTCGCACTCGTAGGTCCGGCGAGAAATTGGCTGCATTTATGCAAATCACTCTTAATGAAACCCACTGTATTGAAGCGGACAGTAAAGGAAAGCACCACAGGTACTACCTGCGCTCAACTTAGAGAACATAACATGGAAAATGAAAAAAGAAACGATATGTACGTATCGGGTGGACGAGTTCCTAGGGGTGCCGGCTTTGATGCGGGCGCCGGGCCTTTTGTTACCAGATTGTTGTCGCCTTTTTCTCATCCACCACCTGCACGTAAGAAACGCGAATAGTAAAAAGAACGTAGGTGCTTCCTGACCTGTTTCAGGATGGCAAAATACATCTTCTTTTTCTTCAAAATTCTATTCTTCGTCATATGGTGTCATAGCAATGCAGCGAGGGGACTGACGGCAGCGAGCTCATCCTCACAAATTAGCCCGGTGGACGATTCAGCTGATCTGATAGCGTATATATCCTGTTCACTTCCCGTCCGCAGCCCACTGCATACGCCTCGCCCGATTCCTGTGGAACATCCAGCAGTGGTCGTGTACCGGGCTGACTGACTACCCGTGTACCGCATACAATGGTAATGGTTTATATACTCCACAGTCCAAAACGCTATATCCCGTTTTCCGCTCGGTTCGGGCATGTAACTACAAGCTGCCCTACGCGCGAGTTTATTGAGATAAAACACCAAAACCGTGCCGTCAAATCCACGATGGTTTTTCGGCCATATTTCTTGACCCTTTAGTACCCTGGTACTTTTTAAAGACAAAGAAATAAACACGAAGAAAGTGACGTAAGTACATATGATGATGCTTAGTGGCTCTCCATTTGAATTGGGGCATCGGTTGTCAGCAACTGACTTGCCTGTTTTATTCCACTTACTTGCCCTTATACTAGCTAACCTAATATGGCTGTGTCTACAGTGCCACTAAGCGGTTACTATAAGCACTCCACTATATCTACCCCTACCGGCCTTTTATAGCAAAATTGCCGCGTTGGGCACTACACGGCTTTGCCTAGCGTAAAGTAAGCTAACCCTATCTAACCTTAACTATCCTAGCAGAACATGACCTAACGAACACAAAACAGTCATTTAAAACACCGAAAACTTATCCAAGGCATAAATATTTTTCTTCAATTTAAAGGTAAAAAAATATTCCAGGCACCAGCTGGTCTTGAATCGCTGTCCTTGGCATCAAAAAGCTATGACCAAGCCCCTACATTCCGACGACAGACGCTTCGGGCGGTGTTAGCCTAGTCATATGCATCCAAATGTCGTCGGACGGCGGCCTAGCCATGCCTGCAGCGCTGATTTATAGCGCCGCCGGGCGACACTCAAGACACTGCGAATACATATAGCCATGAAGAAATTGTTATTAAGTATCCCCAGGCTTTCGCCTTGAGAGCATGCCGAGAACCAAGTTTGGGTCCTCGCCAGCGCAACACCTAATACGGAACAAACCAACAAAACAAGTCAAACGCAGGGTTATTTTTGTACTGGCCATCGTAATGGTGTTTTCTTTGTATGCCGAGCGTCTGTCGAGAGCTATCCTGATAACAAAAACATTGACTCCCATAGCAATCGTTACCTCTACAGCCGGCCTTTGCCCGTTTATCAGCGACCACTCGTCGATATCAGGTATTCCTGTACTGTTTCGCAAACAGGCTGAGCTAAGCCGCAAGTGTCCACCTGGACGTAGCCGAAGTCAGTCGAACAATGATGAAGTTCTTCCCGGATTCTTACGCCAAGTTTGACCAGTTTCCGGGTCGCGAAAGCGACAAGGCATTGCAGAAAACTCACTTCAAGAGTACTTTGTCCAAGGAACAGCAGGTCCTCGAAATCGCTTGCGGCACGGGATACTTCGCCCAGAATTTCTTGCTTCCAAGTTGCCAGCCGTGCCGCCGGCTGGTCGTCACCGACGTCCAGCCGGAGATGGTCGAATTCGCGAGGCAGAATTTTTCCCACGGTGACATCATCCACGATATCTTGGATATAGCCTCGCCCAACTTGACCGAGTTTTTGGAGAAGTATGGCAAATTTGACAGAATCTTTTCGTTCTTGTCCTTTCACATGATTCACCCCGTAAACGTTGCCTACGCGAACGTCGCCAAGATGCTCAATGAAGGAGGCGAGTGCCTCATCACCGCCTTCAGCAGCTTCGATATTGCGGACGTGTGGGCGGAGGTGTGTGAGACCGACGCCTGGAGGGGACGCATACCGGTAAGCACAACCGATTTTAGGTGATATAAAACCAATATCTACTGGTAACCAAGGCATCGCTCTTCTCTGAAATTCTGTCCTTGTTTTGAATGAGGCTGAAAGCTTAAAATGTTGAAAGACGAATAAAATCACCTTAGCTTGTATGCAAACGTTCTTCTGAGCGTTATGTCTAGTCTTCGCTGGTAAATACTCTCTTTGGAACCTAATACTGTGCAGGTTCCGTTAAACAATGAAAAGGGTGAGCGCCAGGCGAAGCCCAGTTTGCCTGAATGCAAGTGATTATATGTCTGTGCGATGTCGCGTTCGTATTTGAAATGCGTTGTGGTAGTTATATGAGACTATAATTGAACAAACTGCGATTGGGTTCGTACGCTTGCGTTAGCATGCTATTATTCCTTGCTTCTTCATTTGGTACAGGATCCGAGGACGATCGCAAACGAAACGTTCAATTTCAACTGCATAAAGCCAGCGGCTCAGGTTGAAAGCGAAGTACGGAACAAGCTGCGTGGAACCGGACTGGAGTGCATCTCTTGCGAAGTGTACCATTCGACGTGGCAGTACGCCGACATCGACTCGCTGCTGGGTGAGTATCGTTTCATGATATCAAAGCATTTGGAAGATGATCCATGTTGGCAGAAAGGTGATGTACCAGAACATAACTGGTTCGCAACAGCAGCAGCTGAAGGGACGTTTAGTACAAAAGAGATGGGTGATAAGTATGAAAGATAAGAGTGGTTGAAGATACCCTTGATGGCCGAACTTTCCCCTGAAGTGTACAGCTACTCTCAAAAGTAATTGAAGCACGGTCTCGTAAATTTAGAGCAATTTCTTTTTCCACAAATGGTCTGGCTGCATAGTTACGCGTTAAAAAGAGTCCTCTCTAATGGAAAAAAAAACTTCCAGTTATTAAGTATCTAATGGCTTTCATTAGGCCAGTAAGAAAAATATTTCGTGATAGTCACAAGTACTTGTTTCAATTAATTATAACGCCACCTGTACATAAACAGGGTGGTGATAGCGATGACGAGGAGGCCTGCTTCACCACTCGGCATCACTGAAATACAGACACACTAGCGTAAGTTGGCGGGTGGAAAGGACACATTTATTGTCTGGTGGACACCTCATCTCAAAACCGCAATTTATATCGCACGAGGTAGCAACCAGACCTTTTACACAAGAAATCCTTATTGTCTTTCATTGGTTTTACTTCTGCTCTGGCTGATCGATTTTACTGTTTTACTTTGCATCTTTGACAGCTAGCCACTCTTTTTGGCATAATTGTCCCTGCGCCAATAAAATCCAACTATCATCACTGTCAGGTTGACGAAAATCAGTGGGGGAAGGTTGAAAACAGCCACTCAACTTCTCCGCCCAGACAAAGACTGTCTTAATTGGGTCGTAGCAGCACCACCTAGACTTTCAAGGCCTTGGGAGTGCCGCCGTGACGTCACACGGCGGGGGCGGCCGCGTGCCGAACGCAAAGCGCGGTAGCGGAGGCAGCGAACAGATTTACCGCCGTGGAACCGCACAAATTGTGTTCTTTTGCATGTAGTTTGAAATGACCCTGTAATTTACAAACCGTGCAGCGCCAAGATGTGTTCCTTTAGTAAACATATCGGGGGCCGCAAAAACCACTTGCACTGTTGCTTGTCAAAACGTTCTTTCATAACCATTACCGTCAGTATCTTCAAATCCCCCAGAAAGTACCAGACTTCTCAGTGGTTGTATTTTAGTGTATACACGATATTAAAATGTACTGAACTTGTAACTGACTGTAATATTTTTCAGCGATTAGAGCAAACAACGAGAAAGTACATAATTTTTTTGTGAGGCACGAAACATCAATTTATGAAAAAAGACGAACTCGTTTTGGATAGTTTTGCGGTAGTAAAACGGCAGTAATACAGGCTAAACAGACTCAATGTAAAGCTAACTTTGGATTTCGTCTCTTTTAATCCCCATACTTTTGTTTTTGTGATGTGGTAAACAGAGAACAGCACCATTACGAATATCCAGCTTTAGCATGCATACTATATTCAAGTTCTCTCGAGTTTGCCGAAAAGTGCTGTGAGAGTGGAATGCAAGGAAACACGGAATAGTGAAATAAATGTACGACTGACTCCGATATACAACAGTGTGCAATCGCCCGCATACAACAGTACGTCCATTACAGCGGCAAATGCGAATATTTTGGTCCTACTTTGTTCACAAAGCATGCAGTTGGCCTACAACTCAGCAGCAGAAGCAAAGCACGTTGCATTAAGTCGCTCGTTACGGATTCGAACCGGCCCGCCAATTAGATTCATTGGTTCACTTTGTTGTGGCGTGGCTGGTGTTTGCTTCTTAGGACCGTCATGATCATGTGTGCACTTCATTTTAAATTCCTTACTCAAAACTCTCACCTGTGGACGCACACAATAAACCAGAGCCCTTGCACACCAATAAATATTTATTACTATAAATACTTCCATCCTGGTAAGGGGGATGTACAGGACGCTGGTGGACTGGCTGGATTTGCCATATTAGAGTTTATGTATATTGGGTATTCGCTATACTGAATTCCAACATGAGTGGACACGAAGACAGCGGAGTGGGTCAGGGAACAAACGCGTCTTAAGGACATATTAGTAGAAATTAAGAAGAAGAAGTGGACGTGGGGAGGACACGTAATGCGAAGGCAAGATAACCGCTGGTCATTAAGAGTAACAGAGTGGATCCCTACAGAAGGCAATCGTGGCAGGTTGCGGAAGCAAGATAGACGGGCAGATGAGATAAAGAAGCTTGCGGGTATAAATTAGCAGTTAGCACAGGACTGCGACAATTGGAGAATAGGCTGGTGGATATGATGATGATGATACTGACATCTAAGGGTAGTCGCACGATCCCTACGTCATAGATTAAGGACCCACATGATTGTTGGGGAGATACATATGACGTTTTGTTATCACGTGGCTAGGCCAATCTTAGCGCAGGCTGCAGTGCGCCGCCCAGGTGGCCGCCAAGGAGCGCGTGGCATGGCGCAGTGGCAGGGGGGAGAGATAGAGACGGCGCGTGTGGCGAACAATATATGTGTACACGATTCGGGAAAAAGATGGAGGAGAGGAGTCTGCAGGGGTGCGGTAACCATTTTCCGTCCGTACATGGACATGCTTCACTGCGCAGCACGCAATCTAGGAAAGGCAGCTTACATAAAATCAGTCTTACACCGATCTCATTAAAGCCGGCTCCACAACTAAGCACAATGCCTTGCTGGGAGAAATTTTTTTTCGGGTGGAATATCAGACATAATATTAAAGTAAGCAGGCCGTAAGAGCTCCCTTGTAGTTTTTTGTTCTTGTTTTTCTGAATGGAGAAAATGGGGGTAAGTCAAAAGACGGCTACCCTCACAAAGGCCTTCCCTGAGAGCATAGTTGGCACTCAGGTAGCTGTGTACAAAAACCGAACGAAACATGCAAATTAGTACACATAAACAAAACATCTCAAGGAAATCGAATTACAAAGATATTGGTCCACATACAGACACACACAAAACAAAAAAGGAGGAAAATACACTGCTGCCCATTGAAAATAAAGGCACTTATAACAACGTAATTTAAATTATTAAGTCCCAATGAATTATTCATTACACTGCCAATTCCCGGGTCTTCGTTCCTCACGGGTGAGGGTAACTGGAGGATTAGAGATATACGGCTGTATAACGTTGATTTGAGCAAGTACATATCCTGCGTAATATATTTGAACTCATCAATAGGATTGTAACGCAGCGTTTAAATGGCAGCACCCATGTTACAAACCACGCTGCTGGGGCTTGCTTCGGAAGCTCGCGCTATTTGCACGGTTAGTTGTACTCACTGTAGAGGTTGCCAGCGTTAGTTTTGACCGCGAGTCCTTTAAATGTCTTTGTAGTGAGAATGAAAAAGTAATTTATTGAATAGATGATAAACAGAGAGATTGGCCTGATTGTGTAGGCTCTGGCCTGCTATTCTGTTGGACGGATGGGGAAGGGAAAAAGAGAATAGATAGAGGGCGACAGGTACGTTGATTGACATATATACATGTTCGAATACATGTTGAATAGTTCACCACAACGGGAATGGGGTACACCCTATAGCTGCCAAACCGCTGCTTTTTAAGAGTGCCAGCACTTCCTTGAACGTCTTGTTTGAATGCTGTGGGTCTGGCCAGGGTCCCAGCCGGAAGTTTTCAGACAATGGCCGTTTTGTGTGGGTGGAGAAGTAGTACAACATTGGTCGCCTTCCTGGCCTTAAAATAGGCACCAGTTCAATTTTTGTCAAATAAAAGCTTTATTTTTCTCTTCGTAGCCCTATGCTACAGTAGTCAGTCTATCTGGTTTGTGTGTTCTCACAGCCATTCAGATAGGAGCTTTGTAGTTTGAATTCAAAAACATGCAATAAAAATAACACGGTTCGCATGTTGCAATTATATTCGGATATCTCGTTTTACCGGATTGCTTTATTTTGCAAATGATACTTTTTTCGTATGTTCTCGTTGATTTCTGGCAGACATGTTTTTGACACTGCTGCCGTTCAAGCCGGTGATTCCCGAGGAGGACTGGAGCGACTTCCGGTCTCTTTGGGCAGATTTGACGACACGGAAGTTGGCACCAGTTCCGGGTCAGCCCTTGGAACTTAAGCTCACTTTTTCCGCTATTCATGGCTGCCGTTCCGAGTGACATGAGCACAAATCCAAACAAAAACTGCATGGTTAATTATCATTGTTCTATGAAAATAAAGGCAAAGTTTTTTTAAAGAAAAGTGAATCGGCTCTTTGTTCAGAAATAAACGTGTGTTTTAGACGGCTTCAAGTTTTCTATGTGCTGTTAGTCACTTATTTTCGCGCTATTCACGGAAATCCCTTTTCAAAATAGAGAAAAAGATGGATGATGCTTTTATTTTCAGCCAGAAAGGGTGACACAAAAAACACTTTGACAGGAAAAAAACGGACACACTGAGACTCTATACCAAATGTATCTAGAGCTTATTTTATCGCAGTATACGTTTCAGAAGACTGTGGTACCATGGAAACGAAAAATAAATCCGATTCTAACACGAACATTGCTATCTATAATCAGTTATATTCAGGATTTCAATTAATTCCCGACATGCTTAAACGAAGCGAAATTTTTCGTTCTAGGACATTCGGTATTCGTCGTAAAACATGCGCTATTTTTCAAGCATCGAAATGTCAACGATTTTAGCAGGGTAACGTTTATCAAACTCTTGCTCACCCTGAAACATTCAGGGATGCAGGCGGGGTCCCGAATGCCAGTAGCTGTAACTGTTACATAGGTGTTCCTTTCCTCGGATAAGTAATTTCAAATGAGCATATCAAGGAGCGAATCATATTCTTATTAAAAGAAAGTACGCCATAAAATTAAAACGAGTACTCGGGCATTTTCTTCTACCGGCTGCAGGAATTGTTATAGAGAGTAGAGTTTTGAGTGCGGCCTGGTATTCGAAAGTGTGCACCGTGTGCAGTTCATGCAGCCAGGTTCTGTCACAGGTGTCGAAGGAAAGCGAAAGAGCTACGACCAGTGCCTAAAGCGCGCCAAAAACAGGGTAAAGCAGCTCCCTCTCACTGGAAGTGCAAATAGCCAGGTTAGAGAGACTTGAACGTAAAACAAATAATCGCAAGATGTTCTCATACGAATGTCTTTGTGCGTTAAGAGGCAAGACAGCGCCTGAATTATGACAGAAAAGCACAGGAAGCGTCATAGTGTCCAACGCATTTTTTCCACAGTGTTCCAAGTCCTCCATTTTCTCGGGAAGGACAGTGAGGAGTTGCACTGCGCAGCTGATGCAAATGGCTGTGAAGGCGGTGCTAGGAAGCAATGCCAATCCCCCAATGAAGGGGGATTGGCCCAGAAGAGGACGATCAACAAAGCACAGAATATGTACGCTGGTGTCGGCGGTGGCGTTCAGAGGCTACCGCAATTTCCGTATCTCGCTCCTTTTCCCGATCCTATTCGCTATGCCAACTAAATGACACCCCTACCCAATACGCGCAATCAGGCCCCGGAAAAGAGCCTACGACTCACGGCAACCATGACCGGCGACTCTCGGTCCCTAGGTCTCTAAAAATTGCTAGCCAAGAAGGGAGACATAAAACCGAATACTACAAAATATTAGCAGATGGCACGCGTAATTCAAACACCGATATTCGTTCTGTAATTCGTGCAGATTGTAGGCTACACTAAGAATCGTAATCTTTTTCTTTTGTGGCTGAGCCCATCAAAGTCTGAAAAAAAAAAATGCGCGAAATGTTTTAGACGTTGCACTCGCTTCTCGCAAGCTTAATAAACCTGGTGAGGGAACTCGCTTCTCGCACGCTTAATAAACCAGGTGAAGGAAGCAAACAGGCTCAAAAAGCGACCGCAGGTGCAAAAGGAACTCGAAGCTATGGACATAAAAATGCGTTCTGTTTTAAGCTCTATGACGACAAATAAAAAAAAAAAACAGCGACAAAATTTTGCCGCCATTCAGCTGCCTATGGCGCAGCCGCTGATTGGCCGGCAGCTGGCGAAGGCACATCCTCCGGGCCTTGCGCTGGTTTGGGGGCGGCGTCCGGCGGTGGGGACGAAACCGGAGGCGGCGACTCGGCCATCGATGAGTGCTCTCTCGAGAAAATGTCGAGCGCTGGCGGAACCTGAAAGGACAATCGCCCTCTTCGTTAAAGCCTGCAAAGTTTCTGCCGCAATCACGCCGCTCGCAATAGGTCCTCCACTTTCGGGCCTGTTTGAGACTGTGTCGTCTTGTATTGTTGTTGTGTCGTGATTCTGACCTTATCTGGAGTGTCGTATTCCTGTCCTGATTTTGAGGTTCCGTAGTGTCGAATTCCTGTCTTTTCGTGATTCCGATGTTCCATCAGTAGTTGCGCATGGCTTGTATGTTAATGTCCATTGTGAAGAGTAGCTTAAATGGCAGCTCCATTGAAATTAGGAGAACGTTTGACATTGAGAAAATTGACTTTGTCGTTTCGCTTGGTCTGAATGTTATTGTCCATTCTGGGGAGTAGCGTAAATGGCAGTTCGTTTGGGACTACAGGAACGTTGGACATTGAGAAAATCGACTTTTTCGTTACGACAGGAATGTGCACCGAAACAACAGACGGCTTTGTCGTAACAGCAGGACTTCCTTTGTCACAACAAAGTTTGTTGTCGTTGCGTATTCCTGTTGTGATTTTAAACGGGGTTTTAGGCTTAACATTCCCTTACACGTCTACACAGCGTCACACGCGCGTCTCCACCAGCTGTGAGGCTGCAAGAGACAGGAGGAGACACCCCGAGGCGCGTCTTCTGCATCTCATGGAGAAGAATACGGGTTGTCTTCTTTAAAAAAGCCCCTGCTTCGGGCTCCTCCCGACTGGCTGATGGATGTGACGCGAAACAAGAAACGTGGAGGTAATCGTCTAACAAATAACTGATCTGGATGAAGATTAAGGATGTATATGCCCTCTTGTGAACTTAAGTGTTGAGGCAAAAGAGACCCTGCAACCCTGGCGGTGAAAGCTCTCACTGTTACCGCTCCTGCTTGGAGCCACTCCGAGAGCTATAGTTATCACCAGCCATTAGAGGCAACAAGTGAAGGGCAAACGGCGACGCCGTAACCCCAGTGAGCGCGCACCTTGGGTTTGTCGCCGACGTAGCGCGTCGAGCGGGTCGATCTCAGCGAGCTCTTGGAGTCGGTGGACGGCCGGCGGATGAGCAGGGCTGGGACGGCCGGTCGCTCCGACGAGGAGCTCTTGCCGGCTTTGTCTAGCGACGAAGCCTGCGAGCGCTGCACGGAAGCCCGCCTCGAGGATGACTTCGAGCCGCCGCCGCCACTGCTTCGGCGACCGCCGTCCTTGCGCTTTTTGGACTTCGACGCATGCGCGCTGGCTACGCCGCCTTTTTCCTGATTGTCCATGGAGCTGCAACGGCAATTGTCCTGGTAAGTTATTGATGCGAGTTTGATGTGGGATAATTGTGTTGGAGTTGCGCCCGAATTAACAGAAAACTTGTATTTGAGATCTAAAGCCCGTTCTACTGGTGTGAATTTCCCAAAGAATTCACTTCTGCGGCGCCGCGCATGGGAAAAAAAAATATTGTTTATTTGCTGTGGCAAATATCCAAATGTTTGTGACGGCCCGATTTCCACTGCGAAGAATTTAAATGTTGCCGAGCAAAGACAATATATCTTTTTACTTCACGAACCGCGCCGCAGCAGCGAAATTCGCCACTAAATTCACAACCTACAGAACAGACCTAAGGAGACCGAATATCAGAGGTTCACAACGTGTCAAAATTTCGGGAAAACGAATAGTCACCTTTCTTACCTTAATTATTTATTCCTCTTCTATGGAACAATTATTTCCATATGTTAAACGTCTAAATTATTTTATTTCAATGGGGGTGAGAATGTAAGAGACGGATAATTTTCAACGCAAATGATTTTCGCGAGACACTACTTAAGGGGTACTGGAAACACCATATCCAGGAGGCTGTACGCTTTCCAAACAAATGTACTGCCATAAACGATGACCCTGTAGCAATTGTTCTAAGTTTTTGCTTTCAATTCCTACCTTAAGCCACTGGTCATACGTTCCGAGGACAGTTCCTTCGAAGCGAAGGACTCCGCTGCGCCCTTGGACGTGGCCTCACCACTGGGGACCGAGATGGCAGCGGCGGTCCTCGCGGCATCGGCCTACAGAGAAATGGTTTCTGGCATGGTGATGCGATGCCGTTAATCAACCGTTGAGAGTCCAGATATAGCCCTGCATATGGGAGTCTCGGGACCAGCCGCGGAAGCATTAAGAACGCATTTGTGTCTGTCCGCCCAAATAATTGCGGGCTACAGGACATCACAACCAGGATAGGAAAAAATGTTCATGTTTTAGAGGAGATAAATAAATGGACCAGAGCTCGCATGTGCGTTCAGACGGCTCACAGCTCCCCTTCTACAAAATGATTTTGAAAGCGAATTTTCCTTTTGTGCTTCTCCTGGTTTTCCAAGGGGCAGCTGCTGAATTCTTGCCGGGTGCACTGCTGGGTTTTACGTGGTTGGTCCTGCGCCTTTCTTTTGGTCATTGCTGTGCCTTCACAGCCATATCTTTCTTGACCCCAAACGGTGTTCTTGACCGGGTAACATCATTACCTTAAATTCGACAATATTGCGCAGGAAAATTGCTTAAGCAATAAGATTTATTAATTGATTGATTGGTTGTGGGGTTTAACGCGCCGACGCAACGCAGGCGATGAGGCGCGCCGTAGTGGAGGGCTCCGGATTAATTTTGACCACCTGGGGATCTTTATCGTGCGCCGAAATCTCGTACACACGGGCGTTTTTGCTTTTCGCCTCCATCAGCAAAGCGGCCGCCGCGGCCGGGGTTATTACGCTTGCTACTCATACAGCTGCATGCAACACTGTCGATGGTTACATGTTAGAAAGATTTATCATAGGGGCGAGCGTACGCTACGCTACGGTTGGCGGGTACCGACACCCAATTGGGCAGGTGCGCATTCGTTGCGCGGGACGAGCGGCCTGCCTTGCCGAACCCGAGCATACCGTATAAACGGGATTATAGGTCGAGTGGGAATATAGGTCGACCCCCTACCTTGAGGTGGGAAAAGTTGACAAAAAAATAATTCGGCACAGAACGCACACACGTCTATATTTATTTTCGACGCCTGTCAGTCCCTGCCACTCACTATGCCTGCCGAAGTCACTCGTCCGAGCTCTCAGAGTCGTTCGAGGACGACTGCTTCTCACTGTCATCTTCTGTGCCGTCAGGCGCGTTGCTGATGGAGCACTTCCTAAACGCTCGTGCAACCATGTTTTCGGGTAGCGACTGCCAAGAGAAGGACACCCAGCTTGACACGGTCACGAGGGATGGTCTTCGCAGCCGGCTTGTATGGGTCTTTTCGTTGTCGCCGGCTATCCACTCATTGTCCAGTTCGCGGAGCTGGTCCACGGATGGCCTCCGCTGTAACCGGGCGCGATCGTGAGCGAAGTTCCCGGACGAAGTCCGCCACTTTGTTCTCCAACTCGGGGTGCACCGCTTGATGTCCACGGAATGATCTGTTCCGGGGGTTGCACGCGCACAGCTTAGCTTTCTGGCTCCGCCAGTACCGCCGCTTCTTTCCGAAACGCCAAACTGGCGTTGCGCTGCCATATTCGCATTCTGCTCGGCGACTCAATCGCCTTCAGCCGCGGTGAACTGGCGTCGACTGCCGCAACTCATTTCGGAACAGACACGTACAGAAATGTACGCACACACGCACACACAATAGACGAGTAAAAGACGAAAAACTAGAGAAAAGCGAAAAGCAAATAAAGGCCTTACAGTGCGAGAGAGCAGTCCGACACAAAGGGCAATGGTGACAGACTACGCTTGCAGATTGTTGCCAGATCACAATTTACATTCTTCCAATGACCGCTATATAAGACGAGGGGTGACTTTTGTGCGGATTTTTTTGGAAAAAACTCGACCTATATTCCGGTTTATACGGTAAGTTCCGGTAAGGGCTGGTCCTTCTTGCCCAGCACGCGTTAGCATGCGCAATCGGGTACCGGTGCCCGCCAACCCTAGCGTAGCTGACGCTAGCCGCTAAGCGCATGCTCTAAATGGTTGCCAGCAATCCGTCTACTGGGTACGTCTAACTCGCCGTAAAGGAGGCAGTATGCGTTGGGGCTCTGCGGTTTCACCTGCTTAGCAGGGGACGAAAATATTCTTCCGAAGCCCCAACGCACACTGTTTCTTTCCTCACGGTGAGTTAGGCATGCTCAGTTGGGGCGGGTGGATTTTAACGCGACAGCGTTATTAGGCTCATTTCTCGATTTCGCCGTGCCGCTAGCCGTCCGCTATCAGCCGTGCTCACTAAGTGTCCACGGAAATACGTCACCACTCCCAACCGCAAACTACGACTGAGGCAGCCAGATACATATATTAACTGGAGGGTGGGAAGGAGGGCAACGATGTTACGGCGGATGCTATGACAAATGGTGCGCGGTTCATAAAGCGACGCGTCTGCGCAGTCAGTTCGTTCTTCCACCATTGCTGCATGCGCCATGAGCCAGTGTTCACGCGATACCGTTACTAGGCTCAATTGGCGACCTTCCCTAAAGACTAACTGTCAGTATTCAAAAGTTTTACTGCGCGAAAGACGGATACAAGAAAGGACACAGGCGAGCGCAGACAACTGCGCTCGTCTGTGTCCTTTCTTGTATCCGTCTTTCGCGCAGTTAAACTTTTGAATATGAACCCCTTCCAACTCGCCCAGCTGTCTCTCACACTAACTGTCTGTTATCAGACGTGCTCATGAAGCGACCACGGAAGGCAATGTCCCCGTCAACCCGTAAGTACGTCTCCCCACCCAAAAGAGAGCTTGAGCAAGAAGCTGTAATCAGCCGTTGTTGCTTAAAACCGATTGTGGAAAGGACAAGGCAGGTCGGTAGGCTTGCCGACAATAATACTGCTCCGCAGAAGACAGAAAGCACACGTGGTTTCGTCAACTGAGCTTCTGTGCAGTGAAGCTCCTTCTCCCTCATCAGGCTGCTGTTACTACTTTCTTTAGGTTAACTTACAGCGCACGGATAGCATGAATGGCGAATGCCGAAGCTGCGTTCCAAGCTCTCCCTTGACCACGAGGTAACGCTATCGTGTCTTACATTTTAAGACCCAAACATGGATGTCCCCTACAACTTTCGAATAATATTACATCCGTGGGGCTGTATCCATGCAGTTTGCGACATATACTCCAGGCTTCAATGTTGAACCCGGAAATATTCTTTATGTGGGAGGAAAAGGGTTTACACGACCAAACAAAAGAATAAAAAGAGCCTACCCCAAACAATACTGTAGTCAATTTTAGGCTTTAATTAAATTTCTGGCGGTGTTCCTAGTTCTGAGACCTAAACACCCACCCTGGCTACGCCCTTGCTGGGCTTGTACTCACTCCTGCGGTTCGGGCTGAGTCCGACCCACTGACGAGTCTCGGGCCATCGCTTGTACCGGCAGGGCCGTTCGCATCCGGAGTGATCCGTGCTCCGCTCGGCATACCTACGCGACCGGCCGGCACGTCGATGCTGGGGCGTTTCGCCATGCTCGGCTCGCCCGTCGTCGTGCCCTCGGCATCCCGCTGAGCTCGGTAGGCGTGCCGGCGGCGCCGCAGCAGCACCCACACCAGCAGGGCCACCAGCAGGGCGCAGAACACAAAGAGGAGAAAGGACACGAAGTCCTGCATGGATTCGGCGTCCAGGAACGACATGGCGGCACCTCGAACCACCAGCGGGATCCCAACTGCCCCCCTCTTCTTCTTTCTCGGTCTCGCGACCTGTTCGTCGCTGCTCGTGCCGATGACGATAGTGAGGCCCGGAAAAAGCGGGCGTAGATATTTGTGGATGGTCGAAAGGGCCGGTCACGTCAGCGCAGAGGCGTAGGCGTGTCTCCGCTTTTCCAAGGAGAGAAAGAGGGTAATAGAACTGCTTTGTTTCTGGCAACTGGGATTAGGGCGGATGTGTAGCACAGACGTTTTGCGTTCAATTAAACCCGTTGATCTACTAAGCTCTCCACTGAAACGGACAAAATGGGTGCAAAAGTACCCCATCCAAAAGTAATGCATGAAAGCTGTTTCCATGATGTAAATTCCTGATTTAGAATTGACAGGTGGTAAGGCTGCACCAACCTTGCGGAATTTCGAGCGAAAACAGCCCACATCCCTCCTGATGAAGCGTGTGGTTCAATACTCCACAGTGGGTATGTGCCACTCTGTAGGTGATGATGTTGATGACACTGACTTTATTTTGCCCAAAACTGGGTGAAAGGAGGAAGGAGAAGTGGGAGTCTTCCTGAATTCCTCCCCACCAGATGGCGGGCAGCCCTTGGGCGGCCAGTTGGACGACCTTGATCTGCAGTTCGGGGTCGGAGGTTAAACAATTTTATCGGCTTCAGACTACACAAACAGGATTCAGAGTATTCGCCTAGATTTCTTACAAAGCGTTGGCCAACCCCAAATTAATGACATGCGGTATCCTTATAATCTATAATCTATTTGTGACATTGTAATGCATTAAAAACGGAATTTATGGTAGTTTTATTACCCTTAGGTCGGTTTCAGCTCCTGGTTTTCCTGCGTTTTTGTGGTTTGGCCTCTTCCTGGTCGATTTCGGCTTTTTCTGTTTGATATTCTAGGTCACTTTCGGCTGTTATTTCAATGCGGGTGGTTTTGTGTGCTTTATGTACGTGTCTGCTGTGATATTGTCACGAAGCCAGAGACGACGCAGTTGTCTTGAAGGAAAAAACAAGTTTATTGGAGCGAACTTCTGCTCCCTTAACAACACAAGAATACACGGGCGGCGAAGCAGCAGTCAACAAAGTGACGTGCGCAAACAAGTGTCGGCGAATCGAGTACTGCGGCGTCTGTTCTGCGGGCATTTATCTCTCGGCGCCAGTGTTTCTCGCACCGTCGAATTACATCCAGAACGCTGTAAATCAAAGAAGAATATTTAAGGCTGGTGACGTTATTTGAAAAAACTCCCCTCATCGAAGGAGATAACACGTACGCCAAAAAAAAGAAAAATGGAACACGCGCTTAACTTCGTCCATGGATAACACATATAGCACAGGCTGGCGCGGCCGGTCGACAAAAACACATTATCAATAAACAAACCCAGTGCATGGTTCTTTATAACTCCCTTAGCAAGCTCAGATGACGGCGTGCTGTTGTGACTAGAAAACGCATATACGCCGCCGGCACTCCCTTCTACACCCAGCAGTGTCTAGTGGTTAGCTGTATAAGGAAGGAAGGAAGTAAACTTTATTTTCCTGAGCACCCTTAGTCCAGGGCGCCGTCTTGGGAAGCCGTGGTCATGGTTTCTTCCGCTCTGGACGTCAGCAGGAGCTGTGTCACAGCGCTAGGGTCAGCCAGACTTGCCTCCCAGGATGCGAGAGTTGGATTCGGGATGGGGGTCTACTTTGGATGTCGATCACAGGCCCATATTGTGTGGAATATGTTTGGGTAACCTCCGCAGAACGAGCAAGTAGGGGTGCCGGGTAAATTTCGAAAGCGATGTGTGAGATGTTCAGTGGGTAATGTGCTTGTCTGAATCTGTCGGAGGAGGACGGACTGCCGCCTTGTGAGTGTACGATGGGGGGAGGGATGTACCTTGCGCTGCGCGCGAAAAGACTCGAGGTATTCGCGCGGGCTAAAAGACGGCTGTGCATCACTTAAGGACGGCTGTGTACCGCTTAAAGTTGATGAGAGCTGGTCAGGTGCCCGGTAAATAGTTGCTCGGGCGAGCGCATGTGCCCGCTCATTTCCTGTAAAACCCTCGTGCCCAGGAGTCCAAATAATGTGGAACGTGTACGGCTTGTAGTCGAGCGCGTCTTTGATGAGGCGGGCTGTGCGGTGGTGCAGATCATTTCTGATCAACTGTCTGCAGGCGGCTTGCGAATCGGTGACGATGATGATGGGTGTTTGCGGACGAACTATATGGGTGGTAGCGGCGTATATGGCTCGTGCAATAGATCGAGTTTCTAGGTAGTCTATATCATGTACATCTGGTTCAAGCGTGACTAGTTCGTAGTTGAGGGGTCCGACGACAGCCGTGATGCCTCCCTCATCTTCCCCAGGATGTGCGTCAACGTAGTAGACGTGCTTGCCGGGGCCGAGGCGCTGCAGCGTTTTCGAGAGGACGTTGGTCCTGATGTGGCGCCGTTCAGCATGCCGGTCGGGGTCCATGTTCTTTGGCAGGGGAGCGATGGTGATGCGTGCTCGGTGTTCAAGGGAGAGGCATCTTATTTCCTGCGATGCGGATGATGGTGGGTCCGCAGAGTAGCCAAGATCCTGCAGGATGGCCCTGCCTTGGTCGGTGCTATGGAGTCGGTGGAACTGTCCTAGGCGCTGCGCACTTTGGAGCTCCTCCAGTGTGTTGGTGACTCCGGTGGCCTGGAGCGCTTGCGTCGATGTATATTGCGGCACTCCTAGTGCTTGTTTTAAGGCCTTCCTTCGAACTACATTTATGCGTTCGAGCTCCGTCTTCGTGGGATTTTGATATGGGAGGTGACACAATATACGGGAGTCGATGAGCGCTGCGCTGAGTCGCACAAGGTCGGCCTCTCGCATTCCCCTGTGCCGACTGGCTATGCGGCGTAGCATATGTATCACCTGTGTCCCTTGATCTAGCAACTTCCGAATGGTCATAGTTGCTTTGGCATTACTGTGGATTGTGAGACCCAGAACCCTGATGTGAGAGCGTTGGGGAATTGGTCTGCCTTCTATGGTGATGTGCAGTTCTTCTTGTTTCTGATGCGCCGTGTGTTAGCTGTAGAAGCTGCCGAAATCTTCTCGACTAGCAGCTATAACGCCATTGATGTTCATCCTTCTTTTTTCTTTATTGCATGGGGAATACGCACTGTTGAAGTGCGGGTAGCCTCGCGGCTTCATACACTCACATCCTGGGTTCGATCGTAAGCAAGTCTGCCTGTAATTTTTTTATTGGTGGGATTTTTTTCATTAAAATAATGTGCCTTTAGATCCTTTCTACGCACTCTTTTAGTAAATAGGTGGTAAATAAGGGTGGTTTAGTTCTTTTAGGTTAGCTCAGGTGCGGAGTGCAGCCTACCACCACGTTTAATAAAGTTCCGCATCGCAGCGAAGTGCAGGGCCTACACTGGCTTGAAAGCGGAACCTCGCCATGCCGACGGCTTGCAGTTGGTGCGACTGATTAAATTTGAGGTGCATTCACACTTAGGCGATTAACCCCGCTGTGAAATTCCTCGGGACACTGAAGTCAGATTAGTGCTTTGAAGCTGAAAGCTTTACGGCTTCCCCTGACAACATTTATCAAGGTACTGCTAAACCGTGTTCGCGTCTCTTTACTCGCTTTCGTTTCTTCGACTATTGGCTGGCGACATGTCACGCTACAGCTTCCCCGGAATCAGGGTTCTCCGTAGGTGCACCTGTTCTGCTCACGCGCCGTCGCGTTCACCTGCCACGCGATATGGCTTCAATGACGCACGCATTACACTAGCTGGCGCTGTCGAAGTGCTGCGGTAGGTGAGGCTAACGCACTAGGATTTCACTCAGCAAACCAGGGTTCAATTTCCATATGGATTAAAATGTTTTTTACTCTTAGCAAGAGCCGTTTGAGTGTGCCGGCAAGAACACCGGTTTTTGGCGCAATGGAGCACTTAAAAAGCCATGCGCACAAAACACAAGTTTGGTTCATTCGAAAGACTGCCTCGTTAGAATCATACTGACGCCACTCCTAACGCGAATGTAGCCTAAATAAGCTATATAAATAGGAAAAGAAAGGGAATTTCTATGCGACACATTAGCTCATTCACCGCAACAGAACCTATGATGTCATATGTGGATGCTCTGCAATAGTCTGAGGCGGCAAAAAAAAATGCACCGATAAGGCAGGGCTTATAAGTTTGGCGAACGAGCTGTTTGCGCTTAAATTTAGGGCACATCCTTTTTATATCAGTAGGAAAGGTGAGGTAAACCGTGAAAGTTACGAAAGCACACGGAAACATAGAAATACCGATGGGTACTTCTCTTGGTACTGCGCGCAGTATGCTTGTTTTAGCTGCACAGAATTGCGGCGCTTTGGGGTTGTCTCAGACGAGTCTGGTACGTCAAAGTGGCATATGCTGCCTTCTGAAGTCGTGCTCGCTGCTGAAGTCGCGTTACACCTGATTTCCAAATTCATATATCATCCGCATAGGCAGATATTGACACTCTTTTGGGAAGCACCTTAGTGATACCTAAGTGAGCCAGGGTAAATAGCGTAGGGCTGAGGACTCCTCCTTGTGGCACGCCGTGAGTGACGGGGTGGTGGGATGTCTCTTTAAGTGTGAACATCAAAACTATCCGTCCGCGGAGATTCCTCGCTATCCACGGATGCAACCGTCCTCCAATACCAATGGACTCAAGCGCATCCAGAATGTCATCATGGGAGACATTACCAAATGCACAATTAATGTCTAGGAACACGGAAGATGTCAGGCAACGGCGGTGTTTCTCATTCTCGGTGGTAGTGACAAAGTCACTAACGCTGTCTATTGATGAACGTGCTTTGCGAAAACCTGTCATGACGTCTGGGTACAAGCCACGCTTCTTCCAGAAACCATGCCAGACGAGTTATGGTCCCACGCGTACCATCACTTTGCTTACACAGCTAGTCAATGCCAGTGGCCTGTATAGGAGGAAATGTCTCGTGAAGGCTTGCCAGGATTCCGGACAGCCACTAAACGACTTATTTTCCAGTGGCTTGACAGAGAACCAGAACACCAATAGAAGTTGTAGAGGTTCAACAGAGCTTTATTTCTGGAAATGTAAGCCCCCGCTCACAAATTAGACCGGCGGACGATTCAGCTGATCTGATGGCGTACACGGAGTGTTCAGTCCCCCGCAGCCGTCTGCATAAGCCGCGCTTGATTCCTTTGGGACTTCCAATGGGCAATGTGGTCGATGATGATGATGATGTTTGGTCGATGATGATGATGATGGTTGGATGTTTATGGCGCAGGGCCAACTAGGGCAGATAGCACCAAACAGTGGTTATGTATGACGGGTGAAGACAAACTAAAATCACTCAACAAAACACATAAGTAAAATCAGTTAAAAGACAATGATGATGGCTGGTGCAGAAGGCCAGGTGGTGATTGTGCGTGCTATGAAATTAGGTCTCAAAACAATGCGTGATAGGAAACGAGGTGTAAAAATTTGATTTTACTAAGAACCGTAAAAGTGCGTTGTAGTGGAATCATGGGATCAGCCGCTAAAAACAATGCTGGGTGTAGAGAAATGTCTGGTCTGTACAATAAAGAGAAGTGTTTGCGTCTTGTTGTGTGGAGTGCTATGCATGTAATTAGAATGTGAATTACGGATAGGCCCTCCCCAAGTTAGAGGCTACAGGGTGGATCTAAACGTGTTCAGTTAATGTGTCACGGCGCAAAGGCTTCGGAATTTTTTTTCATGTTGCGGGGGGGGGGGGGGCTGAAGGTAATCAGTGGAGATGATGATAATAATGGTTTTGTTATACTTTGGTTCGAGGCTACCGCATGGGGCTGAACTTGTTCAGTTAATGTGTCACGGGCAAAGGCTTCGGAAGTGTTTAGAAAATATGGTGGGTGCCGACGACCATGCATGTATTTGCTGGGCCTCGTCAAGCTGCTATTGCAGCTTTTAGCTCAGCAGGTGTGCACAAATTTATGGTAAATAAAAGAAAAGTGCTTGTTCCCACATTAAATCACCTGCACCGACTGGGCGACGTGGTATTCCCAGTGCCGAGCGTCCAAACGCCGCCATCGACGGAGCGACGTGGTGTTCCCGAGCCAGGCTGCAGCACTAGCATGTGTACTGCCTTCTCGACGGCCGTTGATTAGAATCGCCGGCATAGACTGGACGAGGTGGTGTTGTCGTGATGAGCTTACAACAGCCGACGCATGAAGAACATTGGATCGGCTCAGCATCAAGTGCGCCACAGCACTTGAGACATTTTTATCAGGAGTTTATTTTTCAACTGAACTTAGACTCGGTAGTTTTCTGGATTTTTTAAAACTTTGTGTCATTAGCATAGAGGCTATGATAGCGTTTTATTTGTTACTGTACGTTCTTATCGTTAACTCGTCTGTTCGAGATGTGCCCGTCATGAAGCGCCTGTCTGGTTGCTGCGACGCGAATCCCGAGGTCTAGCCACCAATGCCACCACAGCCACCAAGTTCCGGCCCACAATTGCAATGAATATGTTGCTGTCATGGTGCAATATAAAACCAACACATTTTCAGTGATAGCTGGATATGTGTCACCCCGTGCACGATTCGATGATAACCACTTGGACATGATTATTGGTGGCTGCCCTGGACCTGACATCATTGTAGGGGACTTCAATGCGCACCTTAAGATCTGGGGAAGCATCGTGAGCACCACCTGAGGGCGACGTCTTGCCAACTTTATCCACAATCATGATTTAGACATTTTAAATGATGATTCGCCGACATTTTTGCAGCGTGAAACTTACATCAGCTGCCTAGACCTCGCACTCATATCTAGACGCCTTTTGACCAAAGCTGCGTGGTCCGCTGAGGTCGACTCATCCGAAAGTGACCACGTGCCCACTTATGTGCAATTGATGATGGTTGGTGTTTCATGGCGCAAGGCCAGCGAGGGCAAAGAGCGCCAGAAAAGAAGTTATATAATGAAGCGAAGTGATTAACATAAAAAGGTAGGTATAAAAACATGTAAATCGGACATTGTAAAATCAATTAAAGGTAATGGTGATGGCTGGTGTATAGGGCCAGATTTGATTATGCGTGATATGAGATAAGGTTTAAAAACTTAACATCTGACAAATAATCAAACACACGTTTCATAGAAACACTGGCATCGTCACCTAGAAACAGCGATGGGTGTAGTGGGATATGTTGTCTGTAGAGTTCTCTGAAGTGTTTGTGTCGTGTTGTGTGAAGTGCCTTGCATGTTATTAGTATGTGGACTAGGGATAGGCCCTCCCCGCACCTGCTACACAGGGGTCTTGGAGATCCCGTGAGCAGGTGGGAATGTGTTGCATGCGTGTGGCCTATCCGTAATCGAGCCAGGGTAACTTCGTTGTGTCTGTTGTGAGTATCAGTGGTGTATGCTCCCAAGAGTGGCTTTATAATGTGTAGTTTGTTGTCAGTCTGTTGATTCCAGTGCGCTTGCCATGTTGTGCGAAGGTGTTGTCTGATGTGTGATTTGAGGTCGGTGTAGGGTATTGTTGTTATGTCAACTGTAGTTGTAAGGGCAGCAGCGGCCGCCATTCGGTCTGCGGTCTCATTACCTGGAATTCCAGAGTGCCCTGGCACCCAGCACACGGTCACCTCAAGGTTTAACGCATGCACAAACATAATAGTACTAATGAGAGCATTGACCACATGGTTTTTAGACTTCTGTGAGGATAATGTACTCACAACACTTAAAGAATCAGTATAAATTACAGATTTGGGAATTCGACTTAGAACAATATGTTTAACTACAAGAAGTATGCCATAGGCCTCTGCCGTAAAGATACTTGTATTTCTATTCATAGTTCTACAGACATTAAAGGTACCACCACCATGCGCAGCACAGGAAACAGTTGTGGCACTTTTAGAAGCATCTGTGTAAAATTCAACACACTTGTATTTGTGCTGCAGGGACAAGAAATGTTGCACGATCGCGCTTCTAGGCACTCTGTTTTTCTCCTCGACACTTGTAAAAGATACATCACATGATATCGGGCGAAGCTGCCATGGTACTAGAAGTTCAGTAGCGGAGGTTTTGATGGTGTCTGAGAACATGACATCAAGTTGTGACGCTTCTTCTCTTACTCTAAAAGCGAAGGGAGCAGAGACTGATGGGCGATTAGTAAGAAGTTGAGATATTGATGTATCATAAAAAACTGACGTAAAAGGATGGTGAGGCATTGATGAGATTTTAAAAGCATAAAGCAGGTCTGTGTAGGCTCGCTGACGTTCTAGGCTCCATTTGTTGCCCTCTACATACAGACTTTCGACTGGACTAGTCCGAAAGGCACCACACGACAAGCGGAGCCCTAGATGAAGCACAGGGTCCAGCATTCTGAGGGATGTTTTAGTGGCTGACCCATAGACAACGCTACCATAGTCCAGTCGTGAGCCTATCAAGCTGGTAAAAACACGTAAAAGAAGTTGTTTGTCAGCACCAAAAGAAATGTGCGACAGAAACTTCAGGGTATTCATTGTTTTTAAGCATTTATGTTTTAGTTGTTTTATGTGTGGGATAAACGTGAGCTTTTCGTCAAAGATTATACCTAAAAACTTGTGTTCTTTCTTGACAGGAATCGAGACACCATTGAGATGAATGTCTGGATCCGGCCGGATGCCACGCCTCTTGGAAAACAAGACACAAGTGCACTTCCCTGGATTAAATTTAAAACCGTTGCTGTCTGCCCAACCAGCTAGCTTGTTAACACCAAGCTGGACTTGGCGCTCGCACACAGACAGATTACAAGACTTAAAGGATAATTGCACGTCGTCTACATAAACGGAGCAGGAAATCGACGGTGGCAATGCCTTCCGGAGGGAATTCATTTTTACAATAAAAAGGGTGCAACTTAAAACTCCACCTTGTGGCACTCCATTTTCCTGCACATGCACCCTAGAGAGTGCAGTTCCAAGTCGCACGCGAAACGTCCTTTCGGACATGTAACTAGAAAGCGTGTTCATCATGTTACCCGTTATGCCAAAGGACTTTAGGTCGATGAGGATACCATACCTCCAAGCAGTATCATACGCCTTTTCTAGATCAAAGAATACTGTCATACAGTACTGCTTATGGAGGAAAGCATCTTTTATATACGCCTCTAATGCAACGAGTTGATCGTTGGTAGATCGCCCCGCCCTGAAGCCTGCCTGGCAACTCTCGAGAAGACCATTGTACTCTAAGAAGTACACAAGTCTCCTGTTTATCATCTTCTCGAAGAGCTTACACAGGCAGCTTGTCAGGGCAATGGGGCGATAACTGGCAGGAGAGGAAGGGTCCTTCCCTTCCTTTAGGACAGCCACTACTATGGCCTCCCTCCAAGAGCGAGGAATGTGCCCCGAAAGCCATATTTTATTGTATAGGTGTAAGAGTGTTTCAAGAGTGTCTGGGTGTAGGTGTTGTATCATGGTGTATGTGATTTTGTCTGCACCTGGAGCTGACGTCTTACATGTGCTCAGAGCAACCTTCAGCTCATGAATTGAAAAACAAGAATTGTAAGAAGTGTGCGACTTGTTGTTATCACGCAGGGACTTCTTTTCTACAGATGTTTTGTGTTTCATGAAAGTGTTTGTGTAGTGTGCTGAACTGGACACGTGTTCGAAGTGTTGTGCAAGTGTGTTAGCCTGGTCTTCCAGTGTGTCCCCTGTTGTACTAACCAGGGGCAGGCTGTGTGTCTGTTGTCCTTTTAGTTTTCGTATTCGTGTCCAGACTTTGTGTGTATGAGTGTATGAATTGATGGAAGTGAGGAAGGCGCGCCAACTCTCCCTTTTCGCCTCACGACGCATTCGCTTCCCAAAAGCTTTTGCCCGTTTAAAAGAAATGAGGTTGTCTGACGTGGGGTACCGGCGAAGGACTCCCCACGCATTGTTCTGGGCCTCTCGCGCCCGCCTGCAGTCCTCGTTCCACCAGGGCCTCCTTGGGCAGCGGGACCCACTGGAGGCCTGGGGAATGGACTTTTCGGCGGCGTCGAGGATGTGCGCCGTGACGAGTTGGGCGGCTTCCTCCACGTGTAGGTGTTTTATGGATGTGTGGTGTAGTTGAGATGTTTGTGTGAATGTGCTCCAGTTTGCTTGTGATTCATTAAACCTTTTATGGGAAGATGGACTGCTCGGGCCTATACCTATATACGTTAATGAATTGGGGAAATGGTCACTACCATATGGGTCTGTGCCCACACCCCAATCAAGACATGGAAAGAGAACTGCGGAACCAATAGCCAAGTCAAGATGCGAGTATGTATTGTGTCCTAAGTTATGGTATGTAGGCTGTTTTTTGTTGAAAAGGCATGCTCCGGAGGATGTAAGGAACTTCTCTATCAGGCGACCTCGGGCATCCGTTCTGGTGGAGCCCCAAAGAGAGTTGTGCGCATTAAGGTCGCCTGTTAGTATGTATGGTTCGGGCAGCTGGTCAACCAGTGCCTCGAAATCAGAGCTCAGAAGTGCAAAATCAGGAGAGATGTAAATAGAGCATACCGTTATCAACCTATTAAATATTATGGTACGGATCGCTACAGCCTCGAGGACAGTGTTTAAAGTGACAGGGTGGCATGCTAATGATTTCCGGGCGATAATGGCCACCCCTCCTGAAGAGTGGGTGCAGCCAACCCTGTCCTTTCTGAATGCCATGTATCTATTTAAGAAATTTGTTTGTTTAGAGTTGAGGTGGGTTTCCTGGAGACACATAATACTTGGCTGACTGGCATGCAGAATCTCATACACATCGTCAAGATTTTTAAGGAGGCCTCTGCAGTTCCACTGGATAATATTTTCTGTTCCCATTATTTAAATTTAAGAATGACTGGAATGTGTGTGTTCGTGTGTGTTCATGTGTCGTCTTTCGGGGCTGTTACTCTTGGATTGGGCTTTTTGGGCCTTTCTGTAGGCTTGGATGTCGGTGGCCGCTCCTTGCGCTGCGTTGCAGGCAGGAACGGCCCGACGTCCATCTCGTCGTCAGATGTCCGAGGGGTGCCCGGCGGACCGGGCTCCCCGGACTTGGCCCCCCTTCGGGAGCCCTTCGCTTGAGCCGCCACCGCCGCGGGCGTCGGGAACGCCAAAAGTGGCCCGGGCGGTGCAGTGGCGGTGGGAGCCGGTGCGGTGCCCGTGGTGTCCATCACCTCGGTACCCTCCAACGCACTGGAGGATGGGGAGACAGAGGCGGGAGCGGCACCGGTCCCGACGGAAGACGTGGCCACCACAACCGCTGCTGCCTCAGCAGGCGGCGTGGTGGCAGGTTGGCCTGCCCGAGGCAACCCAGGGGGGGGGGGGGGGCGGGGGAGGGACCAGGTCAGACTCGCTGAACTGGGTCCCTGTGGAAACCAGACGCCGCTCCGCCCCCCGGCGAGCTGCGTCGGCGTACCTCCCCAGAGGGAAAGAGAACCTCTTTCTCGCCTCTGGAAAGGTGATGTTCTCAGTGACCTTAATGTTTATGATCTTTTTTTCTAGTTGGAATTTTTCGCACTTGCGGGAGTAAGCTGCATGCGGCCCCCCGCAATTTACACAAGTGAGGGTTTCGGATGCGCAGTTCTCGCTCGGATGATCGTGCGCCGCGCATTTTGCACACGTCGTTCGGCCACGACAAGAGTTCGTACCGTGCCCGAACCGCTGGCACTTAAAACAGCGCCGCGGGTTCGGGATGTACGGACGGATGGAGCAACGGATAAAACCTGCATTTATGTGTTGTGGGAGTACTGCGCGGTCGAAAGTCAAGATAATGTGTTTGGTGGGAATCTCCTTGTCGTCTCTGCGGATAGTGATGCGTCTCACGGCAGTGACGCCCTGATCCTTCAAGCCGGCAAGGAGATCCGCATCCGTTTCATTCAAGAGATCTGTCTCTGATATCACACCCTGCGAGCTGTTGAGGCTCCGATGGGGTGTGACCCTGATGTCGAGATCAGCCAGTCTAGTCTGAGCTAGAAGCTTTGCAGACTGCTGCTTGTCATTTATTTCGATTAGGAGTTCACCAGACCTTTGTTTTTTGCACTTATACGATTTTCCTATTATGGCTTCAAGATACTTGGCGATCAAGAAGACTGACTGAGATGCAAGAGGGTGGGTTGGATTGAGCGATTCCATCACAAGAAATCGAGAAAAATTATCTGGTTCAGGAAATGTCAAAGATGGCAATGGGGGAAACGATACTTCGGTGCGGCCCCTTTTAGGGGGCCGATCACGGTTGAGGGGGGGGGGGGTTTAGACAATACCATAAAGCATAGTATAAAAGCAGGGAGACGGGGGTACTTTCTCCTTTGACCTTACCCTGGTAGTCAAAGAGGTCCCGGAGCTCCCTGCCTGGTAGACAGGCAGGGAGCCCATCGGCCGGAGCTTGACCAAGGCTCCGACGGCCACCGTTAAAGGTTTCTACCCTTCACCTTAAAAACACATCACCACGGTAGGGTACAGCTTATGTTGGGGGGCTCGGGGTCCGCGGTATCGCCAGTACCGTCACCAAGATTACTCAAGGTGCCCCGTGAGGGGCCTTATGTGCAATTAACTGGGTACCAAGGTTCACCATACACACACGGGTACAACGTTATAATAAATGGCAGGTGTTTCGGCCTTCAGTTAATTTGTCCTGTAATAGCTTGGCTGCAGTGAATGAGTTCGAACTGAGCATTTCTCCAGGCAACCAGGGATGCTTCACGCAGTGCCGCATGCTCCTCTCGAGGCAATACAGCGGATGCGTTGTACCAAATTCTTCGCGCTGTTCGACGTCGTGCTGAAAGGAGGTACAAACGGACAAAAAGCTGTCCCTGATCTGAAATTTTGAACACCTGGGCTGACAACAGGCAGAAAGGCTAGCCGTTAAAGCCCTGCTTTCATTTCTTAGTGACTCATCTCGTGATTCTCGGCTCTAGATTGCGCCAAAATTTAACAGACAGCGGAATTATGTCTCGAATCTTTTTATGGGCTATAATCATGTGCTGAAAAGTCGACTCTAATCATCTGCCCGTTGTATGTGAGATGTTTATTAGTTTTGCTGCTTGTACTTAGTTCATTTGTCGATTTCTTAGTCATTTCTCATACCTTCCATATTCATTCCTTTCTCTTTTTCACCGCAGAACCCTTCCGACAGTGGGAAGTAGCAAGACCAAGATGAGTTTCTCAGGCTGAACTCTCTCCTTTTCAATAAAAATTTACCCTCTCTCTATAGCTGATTTGACTCGCGTACTATTAGAATGGCGACACTTCTGGCTTTTGTTGTTGCTGGGGTTGTTGGAAAACACGTTCCGGTAACAGCCCTGGAAATGGAGGTCCTGTGGTTTTGAAAGCATTTTGCTGAAGCAAGAGGCAGCGCGACCTTTGAATTTTGCCCGGTGGTGGTATAGCATGCATGGGCTGCGTAGGTTAACTGCGAGAATCTTTTATTTTTACCTGTATCTTTGGCCAGATTAAAATTATTTACATAGATTTAATTAGGTATTTCTTAAATGTTTGGGCGATATAAAATATAAAAAATGCCAATTGTCACGTGCACCATGGGGACACATTTTTGTTTTTGGTGCCGTGAAATACGATTAGAAATGCTTGCCCAGGTGCAAGCTGTTTATTTGTAGCTTCAGTGAAAAAAAAGTGTACCCCGATATTACGCTTGATTCTTTGAAATTCGCAATTTGAGCGCAGCTGCCACGATATTTTTGTGGGATAATAAATGAATCCAACTGAAACCGGAACAAAAGGCAATCGCAACTAAAACTGAAACGGATTGTCGAGTAGCCCCCTCCGGAGATGTCAATTAAACCAACGAATTCGTGCAGACCACTGCCGGACGACGCCAACAACCAACGAAACAAAGCCAGACGTTTAAAGGGCTACGCTGGAATGCACATGCGATAGAACTGAAGCGCAGTTTCTGTGAGCTAGAAGGGCGTTCTATTTCTAGGGCGACACTCTTAAAAAGGCCATGCAGATAAAATGCAAGTTTGTTTTATTTGAACGATTTTGTGTTTTATAGTGCTACAAGCGCGTGTCCGGAAGCAAACGGTACTTTATTCATTGAGAAATTCATCACTGAGGTTAAAATTTTGATTACCCCGCCAAATCGTGTATTTTCAAGACATTTGCAATGACATTACAAGAGCCGGCTTCAACCTGCTGTGGAGCCCTGTTTACTGATAGTCAACCTAGATGGCGCCACCATACCGCGGTGGGCCGTTTTCTGTCTTTGCTTTGTTTTTGACCGTATTTGTTACTGGCAAGTTTTTGTTAGGCTAGAAAATAATCTTTTCGTGAAAGATGGTGTTCGCGCGACAAATATGGTCCCGTAAGACACCGTCACTTACGTCAAGCGGCCAGTGTCGTCTAAGACAACCCCAAAGTGCCGCAGTGCTGTGCACCTAACACAAGCATAATGCGCGCAGCTGCCAGTACCAACAATCCTACACATCGGTACTTCTATGTTTACGTGTAATTTCGTTACTTCTACTGTTTACCCCAACATTCTCACTGTTATAAAAAGACTTCTATGTTTACGTGTAATTTCGTTACTTCTACTGTTTACCCCAACATTCTCACTGTTATAAAAAGACTGTGCCCTAAATTTAAGAGCAAATAGCTCTTTCGACAAGCTTATAAGCCCTACCTAATCTGCCTTTGTTTTTGCCGCCCTGAGTCACACGCAGAGCTGGCACATATGACATCAATGGTTCTGTTGCGGGAAATGAGCTAGTGGGTCGCATGGGAATTCTCATTTTTTCTAATTACTTAGCTTATTTGAGCGAAGTTTTCGTTAAAAGTGCTGTCTGTATGATTCTCACGAGGCAATTTTTCGAATGAACCAAACTTGTGTTTTGACTGCATGGCCCCTTTAAGGGTTGGTTTTGGAGCCCGTTCAGGGGCCCGTTCAGGTTGGAGCCCGTTCAGGGTTGGTTTTGGAGCAGTTCATAATGAAGTGATCAATGTCACCAGTCACACTGCACGAAGGGCACAAAGGGGATGAAACAATGTTGATTTCATGTAGCCAGGCTGGTGTACGGGCTGAGTCTGTTCTTACTCGGTGGAGCAGACAGGCTTCGGTGATTTTCAGGCCTGTCGTCACGACTGATTGATGTACTGGTCGCCACAGCTACCTAAAGTGCTCGCGAACGGTCTGTTTCTGTATGCTTTGAAAATCGCACTGCGTTTGCACGGTCCTTGTAGATGTTAGTTCTACTAAAGCGGCTCAAGTATGAAGGCTTCACCGTGCAATTCCAGTGGATCCCGTCGCACGTCGGTGTAGTGGGGAACGAACATGCTGATAACTTAGCCAAGGACACGCCTACGCCTCTAGGCCGACGTGACCGGCCCTTCGGACCATCCGCAAATGTTTACGCCCGCTTTTTCCGGGCCTGACTATCGTCATCGTCAGGAGCAGTGACGAACACGTCGCGAGACCGAGAAGGAAGAAGAGGGGGGACAGTTAGGATCCCGCTGGTGGTTGGAGGTGCCGCCATGTCGTTCCTGGACGCCGAATCCATGCAGGACTTCGTGTCCTTTCTCCTCTTTGTGCTGTGCGCCCTGCTGGTGGCCCTGCTGGTGTGGGTGCTGCTGCGGCGCCGCCGGCACGCCCACCGAGCTCAGCGGGACGCCGAGGGCACAACGACGGGCGAGCCGAGCATGGCGAAACGCCCCAGCATCGACGTTCCGGCCGATGGCGTAGGAATGCCGAGCGAAGCGCGGATCTCTCCGGATGCGAACGGCCCTGCCGGTACAAGCCATTGCCCGAGGCTCGTCAGTGGGTCGGACTCAGCCCGAACCGCAGGAGTGAGTACAAGCCCTGCAAGTGCGTAGCCAGGGTGGGTGTTTCGGTCTCAGAACTAGCAACACCGCCAGAAATATAATGAAAGCCTAAAATTGGCTACAGTATTGTTTGGGGTAGGCTCTTTTTATTCATTTGTTTGGTCGCGTAAACCCTCTTCCTCCCACAAAAAGAATATTTCCTGCTTCGACGTTGAAGCCTGGAGTACATGTCGCAAGCTGGATACAGCACCACGGATGTTAAATTGTTCAAAAGTTGTAGGGGACATACATGTCTGGGTCTTAAAATGTAAGGCGCGATAGTGTTACCTCGTCGTGAAGGGTGAGCTTGGAAAGGAGGTGCGGCATTCACCATTCATGCTCTCCGTGCGCTGTAAGTTAACCTAAAGAAACTAGTAACAGCAGCCTGATGTGGGAGAAGGAGCTTCACTGCACAGAAGCTCAATTGACGAAACCACGGGTTTTTCCTGTCTTCTGCGGAGCAGTATTATTGTCGGCAAGCTTACCGACCCGCCTTCTCCTTTCCACAATCGGTTTTAAGCAACAACGACTGATTACAGCTTCATGCTCAAGCTCTCTTTTGGGTGCGGAGACGTACTTACGGGTAGACGGGGACATTGCCTTCCTTGGTCGCTTCATGAGCACGGCTGATAGCAGACAACATTTAGGGAAGGTCACAAAATGAGCCCAGTAACGGTATCGCGTTAACACTGGCTCATGGCGCATGCAGCGATGGTGGAAGAACGAACTGACTGCGCAGACGCGTCGCTTTATGAACCACGCACCATTTTTCATAACATATCCGCCCTAACATCATTGCCCTCCTTCCCACCTTCCAGTTAATATTTGCATCTGGCTGCCTCAGTCGTAGTTTCCGGTTGGCAGTGGTGACGTATTTCTGTGGACACTTGGTGAGCACGGCTGATAGCGGACGGCTAGCGGGCACGGCGAAATCGAGAAATGAGCCTAATAACGCTGTCGCGCTAAAATCCACCCGCCCCAACTGAGCATGCCTAACTCACCGTGAGGAAAGAAACAGTGTGCGTTGGGGCTTCGGAAGAATATTTTCGTCCCCTGCTAAGCAGGTGAAACCGCAGAGCCCCAAACGCATACTGCCTCCTTTACGGCCAGTTAGACGTGCACCGAGTAGGCGGATTGTTGACAACAATTTAGAGCATGCGCTTAGCGGCTGGCGTCAGCTACGCTAGGGTTTGCAGGCACCGGAACCAGACTGCGCATGCTAACGTGTGCTGGGCAATAACAACCGGCCCTAACCGGAATGAATGCTCGGGTTTGGCAAGGCAGGCCGCTTGTCCCGCGCAACGAATGCGCACCTGCCCAATTGGTTGTCGGTACCTGCCAACCGTAGCGCAGCGTACGGTAGCCACTACGCTAAATCTTGCTAACATGTAACCATCCACAGTGTTGAATGCAGCTTGGGATATGAGCTGTATGAGTAACAAGCGTAATCTTATTGACATGCTTAAGCAATTTTCCTGCGCAAGATTGTAAGATTTAAGGTAACGATGTTACCCGGTCAAGAACACCGTTTGGGGTCAAGAAATATACGGCTCTACAGGTACAGCAATGACCAAAAAAGAAGGCGCAGGACCAGCCACGTAAAACCCAGCCGTGCACCCGGCAAGAATTCAGCAACAGCCCCTTGGAAAAACACGAGAAGCACAAAAGAAAGATTCGCTTTCAAAATCATTTTGTAGATGGAAAGCAGTGGGCTGTCGGAACGCATATGCGAGCTCTGGTCCATTTATTTATCTCCTCAAAAACATGAACATTTTTTTCCTATGCTGGTTGTGATGTCCTATAGCCCGCAATTATTTGGGCCGACAGACACAAATGCGTTCCTAATGCTCCCACGGCTGGTCCCGAGACTCCCATATGCAGGGTTATATCTGTACGCTCAACGGTTTATCAACGGCATCACAGCACCATGCCTGAAACCATTTCTCTGTAGGCCGATGCCGCGAGGACCGCCGCTGCCATCTCCGCCCCCAGTGGTGAGGCCACGTCCAAGGGCGCAGCGGAGTCCTTCGCTTCGAAGGAACTGTCCTCGGAACGTATGACCAGTGGCTTCAGGTAGGACTTGAATGCAAAAACGTGTAACAATTGCTATAGCGTCAGCGTGTATGGCAGTACATTTGTTTGGAAAGCGTAAAGCCTCCTGGATATAGCCTTTCCCGTACCCCTTTAGTAGTGTCTCGCGAAAATCATTTGCGTTGAAAATTATCCGTCTCTAACATACGCAAATAATTGTTCCGTAGAAGCAGAATAAATAGTTATGGTAAGAAGGGTGACTATTCGTTTTCCCGAAATTTTGACACGTTGTGAACCTCTGGTATTCGGTCTCCTTAAAGGTCTGTTCTGTAGGTTGTGAATTTAGTGGCGAATTTCGCTGCTGCGGCGCCGTTCGTGAAGTAAAAAGATATATTAGGGGCGAAGCTCCTAAAGCCATGGGTCTGTCCATCCCTTGTGTCTCGTGGTACGTGACCGCCGCATGCTTTCGGAGATGTCGCAAAGTGGGCCGCATTGCACGCGCAAGAACCGGCTGCAACCGGCAGCGCAAACTCGGCACCGGGAGCGCGAGCTTGTCTGTGTTCGCCAACGGAGGCGCGAGCGCAAGTGCATTGCGAGGGGGAGATCACGCAAGAGATCACGCCACAAATGCAGGCAGTCGTTCTCGGAGATCGAACGAGATGCAAGGACCTTTGCTCGTTTCCTCTCGTCTTGTTCGGGCACAAGTTCGCCCTAAATAAAAGTTCTTTCTTTACCGTTGTGTCCCATCCTACGTGACAAATTGTGGTAAGTTAATTTGTACAATGTACGTACACAGTCTTACGTCTTTCTTAATGATGTAATGGGCGAACTTTCACGGGAGAGTTACGGTTACCGATGATCTCCCCCTCTCGAGCTTCGCCCCACTTATCATCATTCATTCCGTGGATATGGCGTGATTTTTTTGTCTTTGGTCGGTAAATTTCTAATTCTTCGCAGACGAAATCGGGCCATCACACATTTGGAGATTTGCCACAGCAAGAAAACAATATTTTTTTCCCATGAGGGACGCCGCAGGAGTGAATTCGTTCGGAAATTCACACCAGTATAACGGGCTTTAGATGTCAAATACAGGTTTTCTGTTAATTCGCGTGCAACTCGAGCACAATTATCCCACATCAAACTCGCATCAATAACTTAAGAGGACAACTGCCGTTGCAGCTCCATGGACAACCAGGAAAAAGGCGGCGTAGCCAACGCGCATGCGTCCAAGTCCAAAAAGCGCAAGGACGGCGGTCGCCGAAGCAGTGGCGGCGGCGGCTCGAAGTCGTCCTCGAGGCGGGCTTCCGTGCAGCGCTCGCAGGCTTCGTCGCTGGACAAAGCCGGCAAGAGCTCCTCGTCGGAGCGACCGGCCGTCCCAGCCCTGCTCATCCGCCGGCCGTCCTCCGACTCCAAGAGCTCGCTGAGATCGACCCGCTCGACGCGCTACGTCGGCGACAAACCCAAGGTGCGCGCTCATTACGGCGTCGCCGTTTGTCCTTCACTTGTTGGCATAATGGCTGGTGATAACTATAGCTCTCGGAGTGCCTCCAAGCAAGAGCGGTACCAGTAAGAGCGTTCACCGCCAGGGTTGCAGGGTCTCTTTTGCCTCAACACAAAAGTTCACAAGAGGGCATATACATCCTTAATCTTCATCCAAATCAGTTATTTGTAGGACGATTAGCTCCACGTTTCTTGTTTCGCGTCACATCCATCAGCCAGTCGGGAGGAGCCCGAAGCAGGGGCTTTTTTAAAGAAGACAACCCGTATTCTTCTCCATGAGATGCAGAAGACGCGCCTCGGGGTTTCTCTTCCAGCCTCTTCCAGCCTCACAGCCTGTGGAGACGCGCGTGTGACGCTGTGTAGACGTGTGAGGGAATGTTAAGCCTAAAACCCGGTTTAAAATCACAACAGGAATACGCAACGACAACAAACTTTGTTGTGACAAAGGAAGTCGTGTTGTTACGACAAAGGCGTCTGTTGTTTCGATACACATTCCTGTCGTAACGACAAAGTCAATTTTCTCAATGACAAACATCCCCGTATACCCAACAGAACTGCCATTTGCGCTACTCTTCACAATGGGCATTAAAATGCAAACAATGCGCAACTACTGATGGAGCATCGGAATCACGACACGACAGGAATGCGACACTGCGGAACATCAAAAGCAGGACAGGAATACGACACTCGAGAGAACATCAGAATCACTACACGTCAAGAGTACGACCAGATGACACAGTACGACACGCGAAAATACGACAAATTACAGACCTACAGTCAAACCAGGCTATAACGAACCCGTATAGAGCGAATTATATTATATATCGAACAAAAATAATTCAGTTACGGAAATACATGGTAAACATATTCCTTATAACGAAGTTCACATCCGATATATCGAACTCTGGGTGCCTAGAATGGCCGCCGAAATGCATAATCTCGGAGCGGCGATTGAGATGCTGATTGGCCGCGACCACGGAGCAAGAGCCGCGACTGAGACATTGCGCATCCCACGGAGCGACGTGACGCCCAATACTTTCCGTAACTGTTTCCAACGCGCGGGACTCACGACGGAACCCGCCCAGTCAGCGAGTCCGGACCAAGACAGCAGCATCGGTGAACTGTGGGAAGAGCTCACCAGCGTTCCCGATGATGTCGCCAGGGAAATCCGTCCGACGCTTATAATAAAGCGCTTAAGGCAGTCGATGTGCTCCGCCAATGCTTCTTAGATTTTTGAGGACGCGGACTCGAATTGGTGCAAACAATGTTTCGTGTAGAGAATGCTATGCTAGTTGAAGCCGCCGAAACGAAAGTGAAAACAAAAATCACCGCTTTTTTTTTCAACGTGGGCAGTTAAGGCGGAAAGTAGCTTTATTACTTGCAATAAATGGATTATTTTGCTATGGTAATGGCTACTGTACTGTGTTCCTTTCTGCATACGCGGATGGCGGAGTTGGTGAGGGGGGAGGGGGGGATTGCGAACTCGTAACAATAGGCTCGTTATAGGCGGGTTGGGCTATATCGAACTATTGGATATATCGACCTAATCGCGGTGCATATTGCAGTTCGCTATAAACGGGTTTGACTGTATTTCTCGTCGTAATTTTCGGCTGGGTCGCAGCAATTATTTGGGCTGTGAATGACTATACGGAGCGTGGTGTGGCTGTATATAATACAGTGACATGCCCAAGGTTAGATACTTTTATGCACGCATGCACGATGCTATGCTCACTACATGCTGAAACAGGCTCGAAAGTGGAGGGCCGATTACGCGCGGCGTGATTGCGGCAGAAATTTCAGAGGTTTTAACAGAGAGAGGAATTGTCCGTGCAGGTTCCCCCATCACTCGACATTTTCTCTAGAGAGCACTCTTCGATGGCCGAGTCGCCGCCATCGGTTATGTCGCCACCCCTGGACACCGCCCCTAAGCCAGCGCAAGGCCCGAACGACGTGCCTTCGCCAGCTGCCGACAAACCAGCGGCTGCGCCATAGGCAGCGAAATGGCGGCGAACTGTTTTCGCCTGTTTTTTTTTTTTATTTGTCGTCGTGCAGTTTAACAGAAAGCATTTTCATGTCCGCAGCTTCGAGTTCTTTTTTCACTTGCGGTCGCTTCTAATGCACTTTATAAGCGATCCTGAATTCCGGTGACCGCCGTCCGTCCACATAGCAACAGCTGCGGGTGCGCGCGCTCCTCGTCTTCCTTGGCAACGGGGGGAGATGGGCGCGCGCTGCCTGGCCGCTGACATGGCACATACCCACGTGGAGGATTGGCCAGGAATCTCCTCGTCTTCCTTGGCAAGGGGGGGGAGATGGGCGTGCGCTGCCTGGCCGCTGACATGGCACATACCCACGTGGGGGATTGGCCAGGAATCGGGCGTGAGAAGGGCTAATGCACCCGCTTAAAGGAGTACTGACACGAAATTTCAAAGCTGAGATCCGCTCTAGCAATCAAGTACAACGACAACACAAATAGGTGTCTGTGCATGGCACATACCCACGTGGGGGATTGGCCAGGAATCGGGCGTGAGAAGGGCTAATGCACCCGCTTAAAGGAGTACTGACACGAAATTTCAAAGCTTAGATCCGCTCTAGCAATCAAGTACAACGACAACACAAATAGGTGTCTATGAATAAATGCATCTTTCTTTCTTTGTAGTTGTGTGTGTGTGTGTGATCTCTCTTTCGCGAACATTACCGAACCGCGCAAATTCGACTCATGCATTCGCACTTTCACATTCTTCCCCTCGGAGAAATGCGGGGAAATTTTTTGAGCTTGTTTGTTTCCTTCACCTGCTTTAATAAGTGTTCCAGAAGCGAGCGGAACGTCTAAGAGATTGCGTGCATTTAATTTTCAGATTTTTATGGTATCAGCCACAAAAGAAAAAAAAAACGATTCTTAGTGCAGCCTACAATCTGCACGAATTCCAGAATGAATACTGGTGCGTGAATTACGCGTGCCATCTGGTAATATTTTGTAGTACAGTAAAAGCTCGTTAATTCGGATTTCTAAGGACCGGAAAAAATGTCCGAATTAACCGAATGTCCGTATTATCGAATGGTCGAAATAAACACAATAAATGCAAGTTTTTTTTCTAGATACCTTTATTTTACGAAGTAATCGCGTATGCTTGTCTGCTTTCGAGCAGAAATTCGCGCGGACACAATTTTTCTTGAGCCCTTCAAGGTGCTCAGCAACGCGAACAAAGCCGCAAAATGGCACCGATGGCACCGCCAAACCTACACGCGAAGAAAAGACGTTCAACCAGTCTCAAGTCAAGCCAAGTCGATAATTGATGTCCATGGCGATGCTGCGTTTGAGCTTCACTTTTGTTCCGAATTGTTCTTTTTTCGTTTTTGAGCCTCGCCAGCGGCCTGAAAGTCGCCGAATTATCCGATTTGCGGTCAAATCTGTCCGAAATAACGAGCGCCCTGTCTCATAGAGTGATGCGTATATTTACAGGGACCAGATGACGTGTCCGAATTAACCAATTTTCCGAATTAACGAGAGTCGAATTAACGCGCTTTTACTGTATTCGGTTTTATGTCTCCCTTCTTGGCTTGCAATTTTTAGGGACAGAGGACTATTTCTTTATTGTCGCCGGTCATGGTTGCCGTGAGTCACAGGTTCTTTCCCGGGGGCTGATTGCGCGTATTGGGTAGGGGTGCCACTTAGTTTGCATAGCCAATAGGATCGCTCGCTAGGAAAAGGAGCGAGAAATGGAAACTGCGGTAGCCTCTGAACGCCACCGCCAACAACACCGTACATATACTGTGCTTTGTTGATTGTCCTCTTCTAGGCCAATCCTCTTTCATTGGGGGATTGGCATTGCTTTCTAGCACCACCTTCACAGCCATGTACATCAGCTGCGTACTGCAACACCTCGCTGCTCTTCTCGATAAGATGGAGGACGGTGGAACGCTGTGGGGAAAATGCATTGGACACGACGACGCTAGCTGAGCTTCGCTGTTGTACTTCGTGCTCTGTCTTGCCTCCGCTCAAAGGCATTCGTTGGAGAACATATTGCGATTATCTGTTTTACGTAGAAGTATGTCAAACCTGGTGATTTGTACTCCAGTGAGGGAGATCTGTTGCACCCTGTTTTTGGCGCGCTTTAGGTACTGGGCACAGCTCTTTCGCTTTCCTTCGACACCTGTGACAGAACCTGGACGCAAGAACTCCGCACGGCGCAGACCTTGGACTCCTGGTCCGCACTCAAAACTCTGGTCTTTATAACAGATCCTGCGAGCGGTAGAGGAAGATGCACGGGTAATGGTTTTAATTTTATGGCGTACATTTGTTTAATGAGAGGATTCGCTCTTGATATGCTCATTTGAAATTACTTACGTGAGGGGAGAACACCTATTTAACCGTTATCATTCGGGATGCCGCCCTTATCCTTGAACGTTGCACGTTAAGCAAAAAATTCGATAAACATTACCCTGGAAACATCGTTGACATTTCGGCGCTTACAACATGCGCTGTGTTACGCCGAATACGGAATGTCCTAGAACAAAAAATTTGGGCGTCGCATAAGCGTGTGTTGAATTCATTGCAATCCAGAATATGTGATCATACACAGCAATGTTAATGTTGACCCCGGACTGGTGCCACCTTCCGCGTCCTCAAATCTGCCCAGACAGACCGGAAGTCGCTCCACTCTTCTTCGGGAATCACCGGCTTGAACGGCTGCACAGTCAAAAACTGCTCTGCCAGAAATCAACGAGAACTTACGAAAAATAGTATCATTCTTAAAATGAAGCAATCTGATAAAACGAGATATCGGAACATAATTGAAACGTGTGAACCTTGTTATTTTTATTGCATGTTTGCGAATGCAAACTAGGAAGTTCCTATCTGAATGACCGAGAGAACACACAAACCAGGTAGAACGACTGTATCATAGGGCAACGAAGAGAAAAAATAAGGTTTGATTTGAAAACAAAAATTAAAATGATGCCCATCGTTAGCCAGGGAAGGTGACCATTATTCTACTACTTGTGGCACCCACACACAACGGCCATTGTCTGAAAAGGTTCTGTTGGGACCCTAGCCAGACCCGCAGTGTTTAAACCAGACCTTCAAGGCAGTTCTGGCATTCTTATAAAGCAGCGGTTTGACAGCAACAGGGCGTAGCCCAATCCCGTTCTGCGGAACTATTGCACATGATTAGGCATTTTGTATTTACTCATCACCTATATGTCAATCATCGTACCTGTCACCCTCTATCTGTTCTCTTTTTCCCTTCCCCATCCGTCACACAGAATAGCAGGCCAGAGCCTACACGATCAGGCCAATCTCTCCGTTTATCATCCATTCAATAAATGACTTTCATTCTCGCTCTCACACACGAATACTACAAAGGCATTTTAAGGACTCGCAGTCAAAACTAACGCTGGTAACCTCTACATTGAGTACAACTAACCGTGAAAATAGAGAGAGCTTCCGAAGCAAGCACCAGCAGCATGGTTTGTAACATGAATGCTGTCATTCAGACGCTGCGTTAAAATTCTATTGAGGAGTACAAATATATTATGCAGGACATGCACTTGATAAAATCAACGTTGTACAGCCAAGCTGTATATCTGTACTCCTAGTACTTCGCCCACGAGGAACGAAGAGACGGGGGGGGGGGGACTTGTCAACGTAATAAAAAATTCAGTGGGACTTATTAATTTAAATGACGTTGTTATAAGTACCTTTATTAGATTCGAACCATCTCATGGTCGGGGCTATGTCCCTCCCTTGTCGTTGTCGTTGTTGCGACGTACACACCCCCACTGCGCATGCTCGGCTTGGTGAACGCCCGGTCCCTTCTATGGCTCCTGGAGCGACAGTGTTGCCCGTGTCTTCCTGGGCCGGCATGAGACCAGCACGCTTCATGCGCCTTCGACGTTTCATCGTCGTCGGCAGCGGCGTGCGTCGGCGAGTCTCAACGGGCCGTGATTACAAGCAGCCCACAACCATCCGGGGAACGTGCATCGACCTCATTTTCAGCAACTTTAGGGTTCATCCACTACAACAGCCCTTTACATTTCACAGACCATGATGATGATAATCCTTAAATAAAGACAAACACATACAACGTGCAACGTCTCTCTCTCTCTCTCTCTCTTTAATGTCTCTCCACTCTAACACCCCCACCTCCTCCAATAAAATTACACCATCTTCACGAAGGGGAACCCTGAGTAGTATGTGAAACAACCATGGGGTAAACGCAATTTCCCATTTCGTAGTTCCGGTAGGTGAAAAGTGTAGTAGGTACCATGGAAACCAAACGGTAAATATAACTGTAGCTACGTACCTCAACCTCACGGAAACGACGGACTGGAAACTAATGGGCACTCCAATCGACCCCATGCCTGTTTTTTCATTCTTTAAAGCACACTTTTTTCAACATACAGCTGTGTATTTTACTTTTTTGTTTTGGGTGTGTCTGTATGTAGATCAATAACTTTGTAATTCGATTTCCTTGAGATGTTTTGTTTATGTGTATTAATTTGCATGTTTCGTGCGGTCTCTGACCACAGGTACCTGAGGGCCAACTATGCTCGCTAAGAAGGCCTTTGTCAGGGTAGCCGTCTTTTGCCTCCCCCCCCCCCCCCGTTTTCTCCATTCAGAAAAACAAGAAGAAAAAATACAAAGGAAGATCTTACGGCCTTCTTTTTTTAATATGATGTCTCATATTCAATCCGAAAAAAAATTTCTCCAAGCAAGGCAATGTGCTTAGTTGTGGAGCCGGCTTTAATGAGATCTGTGTAAGACTGATTTTATGTAAGCTGACTTTCCTACATTGCGTGCTGCGCAGGGAAGCATGGCCATGTACGGACGGCAAATGGTTACCGCCCCACTATAGACTCCTCTCCTCCATCTTTTTCCCTAATCGCGTACATATATTGTTCGCCACACGCGCCGTCTCTATCTCTCCCCCCTGCCACTGCGCCATGCCACGCGCTCCTGGGCGGCCACCTGGCTGGTGCACTGCAGCCTGCGCTAAGATGGGCTTAGGTACGTGATAACAAAACGTCATATGTATCTACCCAACAACCGTGTGCGTCCCTAATCTCTGACGTAGGGATCGTGCGACTGTCCTTGCAATTCAGTATCGTCATCATCATATTCACCAGCCTATTAATCTCCAATTTTCGTGGTGCTGTGCTAACTCCGACCAATTTATCCCCGCAAGCTTCTCTATCTCATCTGCCCACCAATCTTGCTGCCGCAACCTGCCACGATTGCCTTCTGTAGGGATCCACTCTGTTACCCTTAATGACCAACGGTTATCCTGCCTTCGCATTACGTAATCTGCCCACGTCCATTTCTTATTCTTAATTTCTACTAGCATGTCGTTAACACGCTTTTGTTCCCTGACCCACTCCGCTGTCTTCTTGTCCCCTGATGTTGGAATTCAGTATAGCGAATACCCAATGTAGCTAAACTCTAAGACGGCAAATCCAGCCAGACCACCAGCGTCCTGTACATCCCCCTTACCAGGATAGAAGTATTTATAGTCATAAATATTTATTGACGTGCAATGCCTCTGGTTTATTGTGTGCGTCCACCGGTGAGAGTTTTGAGTAAGGAATTTAAAATGAAGTGCACACATGATCATGACGGTCCTAAGAAGCAAACACCACCCACGCCGGGAGGAACTGCATCGCTTCGCTCCACAGCAAAGTGAACCAATGAATCTACCTGGCGGGCCGGTTCGAATCCGTAACGAGCGACTTAATGCAACGTGGTTTGCTTCTGCTGCAGAGTTGTAGGCCAACTGCATGCTTTGTGAACAAAGTGGGACCAATATATTCGCATTTTCCGCTGTAATGGAAGTACTGTTGTATACGGGCGATTGCGCATCAATTTCCTGACTACCTGTGCTTTTGTACCCGGTATTTTTATTCTACCTAATGTCTTATCTTTTCTTTATATGCCGCATGGCAAAAATGCGAATTAAAAAAAATTGCGCACTGTTGTATATTGGAGTCAGTCTTGTATTTATCCTACTATTCCGTGTTTCCTTGCATTCCACTCCCACAGTGCTTTTCGGCAAACGGGAGAGAACTTGAATATGGTGTGCATGTTAGAGCAGAATATTGATAATAATGCTGGTCCCCGTGGTACCTGACAAAGAGAAGCATATGCACAATACAAACAGACGAAATGCAAAGTTAGCTTTACTTTGAGTCTGTTTAGCCTGTATTACTATCGCTGTACTACCGAAAAACTATCCAAAACGAGTTAGTGTTTTTCATTAATTATTGTTTCGTGCCTCACAGTAAATTTTTCTACTTTCTCGTCATTAGATGTTACAGCTGAAAGATAGTACAGCTAGTTAAAAGTGCAGTACATTTCAATATCGTATATAAACTAAAATACAATCAATGAGAAGTGTGCTAATGCCTGAAAGATTTAAAGATACTCACGTTAATGGTTATGCAAGGAGGTTTTGATGAGCAACAGTGCAAGTGATTTTTGCGGCCCCCATATGTTTACTGAAAGAACACAGCTCGGCATTGCACAGTTTGTAAATCACAGGGTCATTTCGAACTACATGCAAAACAACACAATTTTTTGCGGTTGTACGGCGCTAAATCTGTTCGGTGCCTAGCAAGTCGGGCGCCCCGCCTGGCTGACCTCACTTGTTCATTAAAGATGTTTCTCTCTCTCTCTCTCTGCTACCGTGCTCTGCGTTCGGCGCACGGTCGCCCCTACCGCATGACAGTATGACGTCACGGCGGCTCTCCGAAGGCCTTGAAAGTCTAGATGGTGTTGCCACAACGAAAAAACGTACACCATCTTCCCGTGGGGAACCCTGATGAGGGTGCGAAGCATCATGGGGGTTCCATGTGGTTCCATTGTGTCGCCGTTATGTTGAGTGATCTGGTGTTTCGTAGCGCCAGAGGGAATTCCGCGTCCCGGTGCACACCGGTTGCAAAGGCACGCAAGTGCTGTTGTGTGACGGTGAGTAGGCGGTGGTTCTCGAGGTGCCGAAACTCGTCCATCATGTTCTTGTCCATGTTGTCGTCGCTGTGGTAGAATCGGTAATCTGTGTCAGCGTTGCTGAGGTAAAGGTTGTTGACGTTGCTGCACCGGGTGAGAGCAACGTTGGTTGGTTGGTTGGTTGGATCCTTATCATGGCGCGTACCCACGCGGGGGATTGGCCAAGAAGCTGCCTGTAATGCCGGGGCTGTGACCCGGTTTATTTTAGAGAGAGACAAAAAAGTGAAGTACGAGAAAAATATTGAGAGAAGAAAAAGAAATCTTTGGATAGAACAGGATTGCCAGGAAGAAAAAAATTGCGAATGAAAACATAGCTGTCTAGCAGGGCATCCGGCCTGTCGTACACGCCCTCCTCTTCGCAGATTTGTCTTCTTCACCTTCTTCTTCTTCAGCGGTTCCCCTACGGGAATATAACGACAGGAAGATGACAGTGGTTGAACGCGAAGCTATGTCGTGATGGATTAGCAACGTACATGCCCCCCTCTTCGCAGCTTTATCTTCTTCTTCTTCTCCTTCTTCTTCAGCAGGTCCCCTACGGGAAGGTGGTAACGTTGGTTGAAGGCGAAGCTATCTCGTGATGGAATTTTTGGTTGGCCAATCCCTAGGGACATCCTGCCAGAATCATCATCAGAGGCGATGCGGACGGGGCACAGACAAGTGACATTCCTCCCGAGCAAGAGATGCTCCGCATCTAAAAGACAAAGTCTTTGTCTCGACGCAGAAGTTGGGAACGACATACGATATATTGGATATTCGCACACTTCCCCCACTCCTTTTTGCCTACCTGACAATGATGGTGATAGTGGTTGGATTTTAATAGCCAATTGCATCAAAAAGAGTGGTTAGCTATCAAAAATGCAAAGAAAAATAGTAAAAGCGATGGGCAAGAGATTTACGGGGTGTGAAAGGACAAGAACGAAAAGATTCTATCAAATTTGCCATTCTTCTCCAAAAACTTGGTCAAGTTTGGCGAGGCTATATCCAAGATATTGTGGTTGATGTCACCGTGGGGAAAAATTGGCCGCGTATCTCCTCCTTTCGTTGCAAATGTCGTCAAAAGACGATAGTTTTTGCAAACATTTGCCAAGGAAATGCGCCCCTTTGCTTTCCCGCTCACCTCTCATGCTGTTCCTGTAGCGTCGCGCTCATTTCAAGGTAAAAACACTAAAGGTTTGCGCAAGGCGATTTGAATTTACCGCGTTCCACTGCTATAGGCCGGGTTCCCCAATGTAAGCGCTGCAGTAAGGCGGAGACGCGCGTGAATGGAGGTGGCCGACTAGAAGGTTTATAGAACCGCGTGGCCGTGCTCCACGTGCGTTCCAAGCAGAACGTGGAACCTAGCTAGGGGAACCTTTCGTTGCTGTTGCCGCTTGATTTTTTCATATGCCGCCAGCAGGCGGCGCTTTTCTGCAGTAGATGTAGAATATCATTTGCTATCAAAAAACGAAGCATCCATAAATTTTTTAATAAAGGAACACTGTAAATATCCCTTGTGTACTAATGTCCTGTCTTATATTTGCGTCATGTCTTGTTCTTGTTCAACAAAGTTGACAAGTATGAACATTTAAACCGGGCTTAGACGTTTACATGTGGCTGTCAGAATATAAGATTATTGCGCAGTATCAAGTTTACTTTGGCCGGGTGGTTGAATCGAGTCACAGAGAGACAAACAAACGGACAGACAGACAGACAGACATACAGACAGACCAAAATTTCTGGGTTTAAGTAGACCAAGAATGACTATCGTCTTTTAAATTCTGTCTCGCGAATTCGACCATCTCCGGTTGGACGTCGGTGATGACAGGTCGGAGGGACGGGTAGCAGCTTGGAAGCAAGAATTCCTGGACGAAGTATGCCGTGCCGCAAGCGATTTTGAGGACCTGCTGTTCCTTGGACAAATTATTGTTAAAGTGTGTTTTCTGCAATGTCTTCTTACTTTCGCTACTGGAAAAGGGGTCTTACTTGGCGTAAGAATCCGAGAAGAACTTCACCATTGTTCGACATACTTTGGCTACGTACAGTCGGTAAAACGCTTGTCTATAACAGCGATTTGAACTTCAACCAGCTACATCCGAAAACTGCCGAAACATACTCGTTCCAAACATGTCGGAGGCAAAAGCGAAGGGCTAAGACTTCAGAATTCCGGAGTAGTTTTATTCAAATCCCGCACCGGCGGGGCAGGAGAGGGCTGAGAGTACGAAAGCTGTGTTATAGACAAGCCTTTTACAGGCTGTACAGGTGGACACTTGCGGCTTAGGTTGAGCCTGCCTCCCAGAGAGTACAGGAATACCTGATATCGACAAGTGGTTGTGGATAAACGGGGAAAGGCCGGCAGCAGATGTACGACACGATTGCTACGGAGTCAATGTTTTTGTTATCAGGATAGTGTCAGGTTCGGGACAATAATAATAAGACAACAAAAAACTTTCGACGAGACTACGTTCTATTGCTCCAAACCACCCAAAATGAACACAACAGAAACAGATACAGTGATGAGAGAATAACAAAAGACGAGCGTGGATAACTATTGACAAAACTTTACAGTCCAAACAAAAGTAGAGAAAGTACGTGGTTTGTCACCGAAAATGATCCACCGCACCTCACTTCCCGGTAGCACAGTCAGGACGTGACATCTTGTGGCTGGAGGTAGGGCAACGCGCTCCGAGCTCCCGTCGCTGAAGAGCCGACGCAGCTCTCTAGGAACGTCGCTGCTTTCTGCCGATGTCCGACGAGACAACTTGCTTGCGGGAGAGGGCGTCAGGGGTTTTGTTGTGAAGGGCCTCTTGGACGTAGCCCGGGTCAGGGCACCCGGCCGCCAGCGTTCCGGTCGCTCTTCACTCTCTTCTTGATGTTCTCCCCCACACGATCGTGACTGTCCTCCAGCCGCTGTCGCTGGCTGCTTCCCATTGGCTGGTCGCCGGCGCAAACTCGTGCTACAGTGGCTAGAATAGGCCACTGTACTCGTGCCGTGGTCGCGAGACCTCGGCGCCGTAGCCGGTGTCGATGGTTGGTTGGTTGGTTGGTTGCCTCCCACCATGGCACATACCCACGCGGGGGATTGGCCAAGAAGTTTTGTGCCTAATGAGGATGTGACCTATATTATTTTAGATCCCAAAATTTAGAAAAGAAAATACCCAACAGAATTTTTTAAATATGTATAATATGAAAGTAGATTCAGGAAGAAAAATGAGGTATGTGTGAATGTTTAGCTGGCTAGCAGGAAAACCTGCCTGTCGCCACAACATAAGAATGGAGGGCAGACACAACATCCCTGTGGCAGACTCCTAGGGCGGAAGCGCCTAGTGACAGGACCTCGTAACTAGATAGCGGAAGGTTAAAGCGCCTAAAGGTTGACTCCAGATGCGTGCTTCGCATTGGGGAGAAGCTGCGGCAATTAAATAGAAAATGTTCTAAATTTTCCAGTTCGTCGCAGAAAGGACATTGCGGAGATGGAGCCAGACGAGAATTATAAAGATAAAAATTTAGTGGGGGAATTTTGCACCGAAGTTTAGTGATTGCTACCTCGCATATCCTTGTTTCACAAAACATTGGCTTCCATGCATGACGAAGGTGGCTATAATCTCTAGAGGATAGAAGGGCGTCTTGCTTATAAGCCTGGAGTAGCTGTAGACGTTTAAATCTCGCCCCCAATAGAAAACTGTCATTTGGACATTGCACGACCACAGGGCCACCAAGAGACATGCTGGCTAATTGATCAGCCACTTCATTGTATGAGATTCCTGCATGTCCTGGAACCCACACTAGCCGAACCTCACAAAGCTGATGCGGAACAAATGATCGTAATGTGCGGATAATTGGAGAATCTTTTTCGGATGTTAAAGCGGAACACACAGAGAGGGAGTCAGAAAGTATAACTACATGGAAAAATCTATGCTGAAGTTTTTGAAGAGCCAAAATTATTGCCAATAATTCCGCCTGGAAAATAGGTGTGAAATCAGGTAAGCTGATCGAAAAGGACCAATCGAGGTACTGGGAGAATATCCCGACTCCAGCTTTTTCATCAACTTGTGAGGCATCGGTAGCAATGACGATATGGGAATGAAGGGTTGACAAATGATCCTCCAGCAATCCATTTAGAATTCGGGCTGGCAACATCTTGGCATTCCGGGGGAAGATATTATCAAACATTATTTCAACAGATGACACACTAATACAAGTAGAGGGGAGCCGGAAAAGGTCTGCGTGAAGTGGCTGGAGCCATGACTGTACTAGATCCATCTGGGGTCTCTGGAACCGCGTCCACTGAATGCCTTGAAAAAGATCAGGCCTCAGACGGAAAATGAACTGGGCGTCATGCAGTGGGGGTTCAAACAATTTGATAAAGGTTAGTACGGTCAATAATTGGAATCTAAACTTCAGTGGAGGAAACCGTGCCTCAAGGTGTAAAATAGGGTTAGCGACATATTTTGGCAGTCCCAAGCATAGTCGCAAAGCCATTCTCTCGACGATAAATAGGGGATTTAATTTGTACGCCGCACAACCAGAAAATAGGACGCAGCCAAACTCAAATACCGGGCGGACATAACTGCGATATATCATTAACAGTGTATCTCTACGCAACCCGAATTTGTGGCTACATAGCCTGCGGAGCACGCCTGCAGCTCTTTCTCCTTTAGTAGCAATATGTTTAATATGAGGACGCCATGTAAGCTTGTCATCATAGATTATACCGAGATATTTTAATTCTGTAACTTGACGGATGGATTGCTGTCGGTACAATAGGCATAAAGAAATGGGGATGGTCACCGGAAATACTAAGACCGCACATTTTCCCACATTAAGTGACAAATGTAGCCTGTTAAGCCAATTATCTAGGGTGGCCAGATAGTTTTGTAGTCTTTGGCACAAGTCATGAATATCTCTGTCCGATGAGTAAAAAGCAATATCATCGGCATAAACGTAAGTTGATATGCCATCCATTATGGGAACTGATCTGAGAAGAATATTAAAAAGAACCGGAGAAAGGACTGACCCCTGAGGAACCCCTCGAAACTGCTGATAGTGCGAAGATGATATGCCACCTTTCGAACAGAAGAATGTCCTTCCAGTTAAAAACTGACCAATCCACGATTGGATGTATAGAGGGATTTCGCTACTCTCAAGATGAGACATTAAGGTAGTATACTCTACGCTGTCATAGGCCTTTGTTATATCAAGAGTAACAAGTGCGCTCACGTGTTTTAGGCTACGGGCTAGTTTAACGCGGCTCTCAATGTCAATATGAGCCTTCCAAATGGAATTCCCGGGTCTGAAGCCAATTTGAGTGGGGCTTAAAATCTTATTGCTTTCAATAATTCGCATAAGGCGACCATTCAATATCCTCTCGACGAGCTTTACCAAGTTGCTAGTTAAGGAAATTGGCCTGATGTTATCTGGGACGTAACCTAATCCTTCGTTTTTTAGCAATGGCACTATCTTGGAGAGTTTCCATTCTGGAGGTATCCAGCTATGTTTCATTGACGTGTTTACTATGTTGAGTAAAACTTCAGGGGTTTCCTCAAATAAAAACTGTAACATTGGCACAGTAATGCCATCTGGCCCCGGAGCAGCCTCAGACAGCTGTGAAACAACGTCAGCCAATTCCGACATTTTCACTGGGTTGAAGCCAACATTAAAAAGTTGACTGACAAAAGGAGCGGAGAACACAGAAGAAAAGCGGGATTTAAGTTCTTGTGCAATTTGTTCGAGAGCTTCAATAGATTCCTGTGTTGAATGAACCACTGAATTTTCATTGTGGAGCTCTTGAACCACCTTTCTCGAGCGAAGAAACTGGTACAGCAAACGCCTATTCTTTGGCTTTGAGAGAGCGGCAAACTTCTGGGTGTTATGAGCTTCTTTCGCTTTAGACACTGTCCGTTTGAATATGGCGGCCGCAAATTTGTAATTGGTCCAATTAGACGGGCATTGGTTTCTTAGCAGTACCTTCCAAGCCGCCTGCCTTTGATTATACGCCCGTACGCAATCTTCGTTCCACCACGGGCTATTGCCATCTTTTTGAGAAAAGATAATGAATTGGGAAGACCTAACAGCATCCGAAATGATCGAAGTAACTTGAACTGCCCTGCGTTCCTCGTTACCGGATGGAACAGATTGAAGTGCTATTTTTACTTTGTTTTGCATACGGTGTAAATTTGTATGCCGAATCATACGAGCACGTGGGGACCTAGAAGGGCACACTATCTCAAATAAAATAGGAACATGGTCACTACTTGTCGCGTGACCTCAAGTAGTCCACGAAGAGATATTGCCGGAGTTTGAAAAAGTCAAGTCTAAGACTGAAGTAGTCTTCCATCGAAAAAATGTTGCTGAACCAGAGTTATAACAATGCATATTGTTATCATTCATCCAACCACTTAGCCGCCTACCACAGGAATCTGTGCGGAGCCCCCAAGAGACATGGTGGGAATTAAAATCACCGCAAATAATAACGCGATTCTCACACGATTGCAAAACAGCATCGAGAGGAGAGGTAGAAATGACGCCTTCCGGAAAATAGGAGTTAACCACCGAAAATGCAAAACACCCGGGCAGGCTAAATGTAACTGCTAGAATTTCACAATCCACCGACATGAATTCAAATGACTTATGGGCTTTATGACAAAATTGCAATGACACGAGAATTAACAATCCACCTCCTCTGGTTAGTCGATCTAAGCGGAATATCCGATAATTATGGAAATAAAATGGCCTACACGGAGTCAGCCAGGTTTCTTGCAATAAAATAATGTCTGGTTGTTCTTTAGAGACTATAAAACCAAGGTCTGTGAGAGCTGACATGACAGAGCGGCAATTCCATTGTAGGACCCGAAGCGACATTACGATGAATTGATGGCTGCCACCGCAGCTTCCAAGATGTCATTTGTTTTGGGAACGCTTTGACCTTTTTTTGCTTTTTGTTTGGGAGACGATTCCAGTGAGCCCACAGTCGGAGATCCAGTTCTTTTAAACGGAACTGTTTGATACTCCATGTCCACCGGAGAGTTCAAAGAACTGGCACTAGGTTTGTTTTCAGGATGAATATTGGAGGATTGCAGCAAAGTGGGCTGTCGAAAAACGATTTTGGAGGAAGATGGATCACGTCCAGAACAGGACTGAGGCGAAGGGGGCACACTAGGGGGAGAGGCTGGTGAGTGCTGACTGAGCTCTGGAAGTTCAGGGAACTGAAGGGCTTTAGGGATGACTTGGCCTGGCGATTCCGAAAGATTTGACTCACTAAAACTTTGCTGGTTTAGTGACCCTGCAGCTTTTGAACTGGACCCGTCTGTTGAATCGCTTTGTACCGCTACGCCGCACAATTCAGACACAGTCTGGGATACATGGGATGTGTGAGCTGCCAAAAGTTCTGTCATGGCATGCATGTACCTGTCCATTACTTTAGCCTGACTTTTTTCTATTGCAGAGGCAATTATTTCAGCCAGAGACGAATCAACAAGTGTAGAGCCACGGGCAACTGCTGAGGCATAGCCGGACAATCTTTCGCGAACCACTGTCATCGCCTCACTCCGCGTGCACCGACGTCTCTCAATCACTTCAAGGATCTTCATTTCCTGCTCGCGAACCGGACACCTGGAGTAGTCCGCCGGATGAGAGTTTCCACACAGGCAGCAAGTTACCTCCTCCGTATTGCATGGTGCGGGAGGATGATCACCCCCACACGAACAGCAGCGAGCCGCAGATTTGCATCCCCCGACACTATGGCCAAATCGCCAGCATTTCTTGCACTGCAAAGGACGCGGGGAAAGAGGCTCCACACGAAAGATAAGGGGCCACACTTTCAGTTCTGATGGGACAGACACCCCGGCGAAGGTAGCAATCACTGATTCGGTGGGATAGCGGGAGTCCTTTTCAATTCTGCTGCACCGGTGTACAGCTATGACACCCGCGGAAGCAAACTCTTCTAGCATATCGTTGACTGACATCTCGGTGTCTACTCCGCGGATGATGCCTTTTTCACACGCAAGGTGAGAAGGAACAAAGGGGCTCACCGGGAACGCCGCAAATGACTCGCACTTGAGAAGGTCCTGTACACACTCCAGGTCCGATGATCTAATCACAACTCCACCTTTCCCGAATGGACGCACGCTAGAAATTTTGTTGAAGCGTTCCGTAGCGGCACGAAGGGCGTTCTGCATTTTTCCAGGATTGTTGTGGCGAATCGCCCCACCATTCGTCGGAACCAAGGCCACAGGGATGTCGGTCAAGCCTTTGCGGAGAAAGGCTGTCAAAGGAAGATCCTGCGGAGAAAGGCTGGCCGACCAGGGGGTAGCCCCCCGGCCAGGGAAGTTAGTAGCCATCCGGCGGAAAAAGCGCCCACCCTAACTAGATTCCCAAAAACTGCAAGGTCACAGAGAGATAGATCACCAGGGAATCCTAAAATCCTGGCCAAAACCCCGCAAAGGATATAAGGAGTGATGCTCCGAACGCCGAACTCAGCAGCTGACGTGTCGATCGCCGGCCGTGTCCTTCGCGCCGTGTGCCTTGGGCCTTTGTTGTCGTCTTCTTTGGGCGTTTCTTGTGGTGTTGGCCTTGTCTCTCATACGATTCCTTCGCATGACAATAGCTCTCGACCGACGCTAGGCATACAAAGAAAACACCATTACTGTGGCCAGTGAAAAAACAACCCTGGGTTTGACTTGTTTTGCTGGTTTGTTCCGTATTGGGTGTTGCGTGGGCGAGGACCCAAACTTGTTTCTAGGCAGGCTCTGAAGGCGAAAGCCTGGCGATACTTAATAACAATTTCTTCATTGCTAGATGTATTCGCAGTTTCTTGAGTGTCGTCCGGGGCGCTATATATCGGCGCTGCACGCATGGCTTCTGGACCGTCCGACTACATTTTAATATTTAGGACTAGGCTCACACCACCCGAAGCGTCTGTAAACGTGGTGTAGGGGCTTGGTCAAACATTTTTACGCCAAGGACACCAGTTCAAGACCGGCTGTTTTCTGGAATGTTTTTTTTACCTTTAAATTGAATAAAAATATTTATGGCTTAGTTTAGTTTTCGGTGTTTTAAAGTACTGTTTTTGTTCGTTTGGTCATGTTCTGTTAGGGTAGGGTAGGTTAGGTTAGGTTAGGTTAGGTAGGTAAGGTTAGATAGGGTTAGCTTACTTTACGCTAGGCAAAGCCGTGTAGTGCCCAACGCGGCAATTCTGTTATAAAATGCCGGTAGGCGTAGATATAGTGGAGTGCTTATTGTAACCGCTTAGCGGCACTGTAGACACAGCAATATTAGGTCAGCTAGAAGTAGGGCAAGTAAATGGAGTAAAACAGGCAAGTCAGTTGCTGACAACCGACGCCCCAATTCACAGTGAGAGCCACTAATCATCATTATATGTGTTTCCGCCGCTGTCTTCGTTTTTATTTCCTTGTCTTTCAAAATACCAGAGTACTAATGGGTGAAGAAAGACGGTCGAGGAAACTATCGGGGCTTTGAGGGTACCCTTTTGGTTTTTCATCTCAATAAACTTGCGCCTAGGGAAGCTTGTAGTTACGTGCCCGAACCGAGAAGAAAACGGGATATAGCGTTTTGGATGACGGAGGAGATACACCCTAACCCTGTTATGCGGGGTACACGGGAAGTCAGTCGGCCTGGTACACGTCGCCTGGTGAATGTTCCACAGGAATCGGGCGAGGCTTATGCAGGCAGCTCCGGACGTGAAGTGAACAGATTATATACGCTATCAGATCAGCTTAATCGTTCGCCGGGCTAATTTGCGAGGTCGAGTTTGCTGCGCTCAATCCCCTCCCTATATTCCTTTGCCGGATAGTATACGACGAACTGCGATTTGAAGAAGAAGATATATTTTGCCCTCCTCAAATATCCCTCACTTCCAATGTAGTAAAATTGGTAGAACGAATTCTGCTCAGTAGAATTGAAAATATCTTAGAATGCGAAAACATCTTGAGCCCCAAGCAGGTAGGTTTCAGGCAGGGCTGTTCTATATGGTCTGCTCATATTGATCTGGAGAGCCGCATTCAATTGGCACGCTCACGAAAAGAAGTTGCAGTGCTAGTTACCTTGGATGTCGCTAAAGCTTATGACAGTGTTGAGTATAGAATTCTTTTTAACGCACTTAAGCGTTTTCCTTTCCCAAACTATATCATATCATGGATCGGTAATTTTCTGTCAGGTAGAAAATTCTTTTGTTCTCAGCAGGGCCTCTCCTCTCCAGTATACTCTCAAACCCGAGGTGTTCCCCAGGGCTCTGTTTTGTCTCCCGTGCTTTTTAATATTTTGATGAGCTCTGTTCCTATAAGTCCAGACATTCAGGTGTACGTTTACGCTGACGACATTGCTTTTTTCGCGTCAGGAAAGGACATCCACACGTTGTACGTACGCCTGCAGGCCTATTTATGCGCCTTAGAGATTTGGCTGGATGGCCTCTGCTTCACCCTAAATGTGCAAAAAAGTGCTCTCCTTGTATTTCCGGCTGGGGGCCCAGTCTCCTTTTCTCTCAGCTACCGCCAACAAAACATTCCCCAGGTCGATTCTTTAAAATACCTGGGAATAATATATGAGTACAATCTGGATTGGCGCCCACACATTGATTATATTTCTACCAAAGGAGCACGGTCTGTCTCTGTTTTGAGAAGATTAAGTAATAAGAGATTTGGAATGCGCCGTGACACTTTATTAATGATCTACCGAATGTACGTCCGGCCAATCCTAGAATTTGGATGTGTGCTTTTTTCAGGAAGCCCTCAGTACAAACTTCGGCCGCTAGTAATGCTGGAACGTCAAGCCCTAAGACTATGCCTGGGTCTTCCCCGATATGTACCGATCAACGTTTTGTATATGGAAGCCAGAATTCCCCCTTTACGTTTCCGCATGCATGTCCTCACTGTTGACGCATTCATAAGGGTAATGGCGTCTCCCATATCTAGACCGCAAACTGCCTTCGTAACATGGCCTTCGCTGTTTTTCAGCAGTCCATGGCCCCGATTCAAACGCCCGCAGGTTATAGTTGTACAGTCTTTACTAGACCCCTTACATGTGGCCCTTTTGTCTGTCCCTGTTCCTAATCATTCAGTATCATCTTTAGAGATAGCCTTTGATGAAATTTTTCCCACGAATGCTAAATTACTCCCATTGAGCCTTTTAACGGGCCTTTTGCAAGATCACCTTACCGGTTTCCCCTCCCATGTAATCATTGCAACCGACGCCTCTGTGCGGAATGAGAAGGCAGGAGTGGGAATTTTTTCTCCCGGTTTGGATTGGGCGTTTTCCCTCCGATTGCCTGACTTCACTACATCTTTTCATGCTGAATATCTAGCGATTGTTCTGGCCCTTAGAAAGCTACATTCGGATACAAATCACGCAATTGTGCTTACAGATTCTCTTTCTGTTTGCACTGCCCTATCGGGCTCAAAGTCTTCTCCCCTACGTCGGGCCCTTGGGTATTTACTGCCTCCGTCTTTACAAAAACTTCGTTTGGTATGGGTGCCTGGCCACGCAGGTATCTGGCTCAACGAAGCGGCCGACACTCTGGCGGGCATTGCAGTGGATGGCCCAGTGATGGAGGTTCTACCACCCATAAATTTTGTCACCTCGGCACGCTTTCGAAGATTAGGCCTGCTACAAAGCATGGAGGATTCTGCGTACGCAAGTTATGACCTCGAGCACCTTCGGCACTCATGGAAGTGCCGGATTAGTCAGTCACGAGCTTGTGAAGTTACCCTCACCAGCTTTCGGTGTGGTGTCCCAAACTTAAATTATTACTTGTATCGCTGCAATCTGGCCCCGTCACCACTCTGTGCATTTTGTAACGAATTAGAAACAGCTGAACATTTTTTCCTCTCCTGCCGACGGTACTCCTCCATACGAAAAAGATACTTGGAAAACAGCTTTAACAAATTGGCCTTCCCACTGTCTGTTCCTCTGATCGTATCGTTCGGGGCGAAGGCACTGGGTTTTAGCCGCGCAGATCTTTGCTCCGCCGTGCACTTGTTCATTTCGGAATCTGGCCGTCTCCCGTGCTAGCCCCAGGCCATGCCGGGCTTCCCTCAAAAAGATCCCTGCGTGTATGATCGCTACTATCAGTGCCTTCCCGCCCACTGCCTCTCCTTCGCCAGCTTCCCTTCTTGTTTTATTTCTCTACGTACTTTTCATGTTTTCTTTCCTTTATTTTTTTATTTTATTTTATGTTGGTTTCAACACTTCCTGTTGCTACGTCTCATGTTTGAGCAGTTTTTTTTTTCTGTATATATTTCCCTCATATTTTATTTACCTCCTTAAATGTCTTTCTTTAATTACCTTGTAATTTCTCTCTGTGAGCGCCCCTTTCCTGGCCAATCCCCCTGAGTGGGTATGAGCCATCTCTTTTGGCACCACCACCACCACCACCAGGTCGGAAAGCAGCTACACTCGTTCCGCTATTCGCGTTTCTTGCGTGCAGGTGGTGGAGGATATAAATGCGACAAACCTCTCGCAAGAAAAGGGCCAGCGCCCGTATCAAAGCCGACACCCCTCGGAGCTCGTCCTCCAAATATGCAAGTATCTTTTTTTCATTTTGCATGTTTCGGGCTCTAAGCTGAGCTCAGCTAGTACCTGTGGAACTTTCCTTTACTATCCACTTCAATGGAGTGGGTTTGATTAAGAATGATTTACACAAATTCAACCAGTTTCTCGCCCGACCTCCGAGTGCGAGGGGGAGCTACCAACCAATGTTTTACACTGTAATTCCTACTGGCCTATAAATCAGTACCACGGGCAGCTTTTCGGGCTCAAAATGAGTTTAGTGATTAGGATACTCGGTGCCAACTTAAGAACGGCACCGGAAGTTGCCGCTGTGCCTTATCACCGTAGCCGGATGTTCCCCCGCGCGGCGCAAGTAGGGCGTTACTGGGAATATTTTGAACATGGCATGAGCCGTTCCCGTGATTTTTTGGACTTAATATGATTATAAACTACTCCAGTGACGACAAACAAACTGCGTGAGAAAAGGAAGACGATATCACGCTTTCATAGCAAACCACTTTCAAAACGCGCGCGCACCGACGTCACGGGTCCGGCGCTTTGGCGGAGTGATACACTACATGAGGTGGTGCCGTTCTTGAGTTGTAACCGAGTATAGTAACCGGATTAATTGTGACCACCTTGGATCTTAATCGAAATATGGACACACGGCTGCTCCTGCTTTTCGCTTTCATCTGAAACGCGGCCACTGGGGCCAGGAAAGTTCGAATGAAGAGCAACTAAATTCACAGCCCACATTTTTCTTTGTGGAATTCATTATCGATACATGTGACGCTTCCGGTATGTGGCACTCGGGAAATCTCGAAGGTTTCCCAGCACACAGCCTAAACTGCGAACTCCGCCATGCAGACATTTGGAGATCATAAAGCAACTCTCTTTTCACCCAGAATCCCGATCCCGTCATGAGCGCTGAGCAGTCCAAACCCGAACGCCCACCGCTCTCGGACAACCAGCTTGCCGACAGCTTCAGCAGCCCACCTTCCCGCCAGGCATCGCCTTCCGAGCCGTTCTCCGACTTAATTTCCGTGGCCACCTCGCCTCTCACGCAGAAGGCATCTCCTCCGGTTACGTCTTCGAGGAAGGACACCGGAAAGGGTGCCGATGCAGCTGCCGGACCGACAAAGTCTCCTCTGACGGACACGTCTCTTGAGGAGAGCAAGCCGGAAGCCGAGAATGGCCTCTGCCCCCCGGACACGTCGCGTGAGTGCCTGGTCTTGTCTGAAACTTAACATGTCTGAAACTTAATAATTAGTGTGTCCCCATCTGGTTGTCCTCGGTTGCGATGTAGTCTGAGTCTCCACCTGAAACAAATACGTTTTGTCGCTTCGCAGACAAAAATAAACCATGAGCGCCAGTGGTGGGCCAGCCTTGCCATTAGATAAGTTCAGGTTTTTACGGAGATAGCCACATATGCGGCGTTTTGCGGAGTCCGCCATAGGCTCCGCAGCTGCCCGTGACATCACAGGGATAGATGAGAGGTAGATAACGAAGGAAGAGATGGCCAATCGCTTGCAATTTCGTAAAGGCTATGGTAGCCGTGAATACGCCTACGTGTTCCCAATACGGGTCATAAGCAGTAAGGTCTGTAGAGGTTCAACGCAGAAATTTGGGCTTGTTGGTGATACGCCTTCGACATGGAGTTAGATTTCGCATCTCCCTCTTCTTGGTGAATGATGAGGACGAAATAAGGAGGTTGTTCTTTTGATGCTGGAGCCGCCAGGAAGATCTCAACTCGCTCCGACGACCGACGTCCGATGCTTGAAGGAAGTGAGGGATGAGGACTGCATTTCTGGCTCGATATCAGGTTTAGTTGCACTATTTACGTTCCTCTAAGTATTTACATCAGGACAGAATGACGGTTACATTGTCATTCTGCCCGTAGCATCCTGTTCGGCCATGATCTATAGTGAACTTGAACTCTCTCTCTCTCGACCGACCGATCCCGGACAAAATCCGACACTCTGGTTTTGATCCCAAAAACCACGCCTCCAAAGGGGGCGTTCAGAAAGAACGAAAACCCTTTTCATCATGATTCACATAGACCACGGAATAGCCACAAGAACCAACCAATGCTAAACATGTCCCCACCTGCAGTCACATGACCCAACGCCCTCTCTCATGCAAGGTTTTATTGAAACCACGGTGCACTTCATTGTTTTTCAGTATACTATGCAAGCGTATTGGTGGTACTGAAAGTGACATCATCAATGGCGCCTTCACCGGAAGCGATGTCGCTAATAACGGGGCTTTCAGTATCGACAAGACCTCGTGAGATAACGTTAGAGATGTATTTTAAGAATTGATTGGACGTTTAGAGGTAAACAGCAGTAGTAACTGTTCACGAGGAGACCACAAGAACCCACCAATCCTAAACATGTCCCCTCCTGCGGTCACATGACCCAACGCTATCTCTCATGCAACTCCTAGTACGTTTCCCGCGTATGTTATTGCAACCGACAAGCACTAACAAGACATCTGCTACCCAAAGTCACTGACCGCGTGGAGTGGTCACACCATTATGTTAAGCGGGCGGCACCTGCTCAAAGCCAAAGACGAACGCTTAGAGCGGTCTTCGCGCGGCTTACACCTTACAGTGTCCTGCCCTTACTGTCTCGGATTTGTCCACGCGCGCTCACCGGCACAACGAGAGAGTCGTGGCTAATGGCCTCCCCAGATTAAGGGACGCCCTGCCCGCCGCCTGACTCGCGGGAAGAGCTACTCCAAACTCGAGGCGAGCATTCTCGAGGCGAAAGACCCATAAACTAACAGCACCTGCGCGGTTTCCGAAATCCTCAAAGACTACGCTGCGCGCCTTTCCGACACTCGCCCCGCTTCATTGACCCGACGAGGGCGCGCTGAATCGAGATAAACAGTTTTTAGATGCGACGCTGAGAGGAGCATCTCTTGCCGGCGGCCCCGTCCTGCGTGCGTCCGTCGTCCCCGTCCGCACAGCTGCGTATCTCCTCCGCTCGCCTCCTCTCTTCTCTCCGATAGCGAACACTCTCTCCCAACATCTGCGGTCGCGCTGCGCGCGGCTGCGCACTGTGCGCATGTGCAGTACTCTCTCTCTCCGCCGTCTCCTCTCCTTCGGGCCCGCTGCGCATAGAAGCGGAGTGCCGCGCTCCGGCCGGTATGCTCTCTTGCCGTACCCGACGATTGCTTGATGCGACGCCAATGGAACCCCCTTCAGCGTCGCATCACACCAGGGTTCCCGCGAGGGGAGGTGGGCGTAATTTTTTTGGGCTTAACCCCGCATGTATAGCGGAGGGGTTGGGTCAGAGAGCCGTCGCGGCGAGTCCAGCCGACTCGGAGGCAGTAGGTGAGTTGTCTCGTTCGTGGGGCTGAGCCGGCGAGCCGCGGGGAGGCGAATACAGTATCTGCGGGGTTCTAATGCGCCCGCAGTCGTAACGCGCGGGTAAGTTCGCTCAGGAAAATTAGAAAAAACAATAATTTGACGCTGACTATACTGCGCAGATGAAAAAGACATGACACCAAGGAGATTTTATATGGCGTATGCAGCTGTGGAAGCCAAAAGTGATTGTGCTTCATAAGATTGCTTATTCAGCTCCTGCTGGAAATAAAGTTATAGCGGGGAACCTTGAAGATGTTCGCGATATGAAATGCCTTGTTCTTCATAATTCTAGGCGTTACGGGCTAATTGCAGCAGCACAAGAAAATGTGCAACAGCTGACCAAAGTGTGCGACATGCCATTGAGGACTTAGTGCGAAATTCATTCACGTGGGGTTAACGGATTGTTTTTATTGGATTGGGTTGGATTTGGGGTGGAGTTCGTGTCCGTTCCATATGACAATGCTGCTGGCCGCTTTAAAGCCTCTTTCTGTTTTAGTCCCCATTGTAACGCGCACACAAATATTCAGGCTACCTCTTATAAGGCAAAATAGGGCACGTGTTAGAATCATGAAAATACGGAAGCTCCTTTCCCGTGAGCCCCGCCGCTCCCCTCACTTCTATTCTTTGGACACGGTTCATATAAACGCGGGAAGGGTCGAGGTAGCTGAACCCGCCAGTCGACTCGACCTTTCCACGTCGTGTCCATGTATCCGGGGCTACCAAGAGACGGCATCCTTTCGCTTCCGGTCAGCTTGTCAACCTTGGCGAACGACCGAGCCACTTCCCAATGTCAGCAAGCCATAACAGCGGCGTGCGCGCCGTCCGAGAGGGAACCCTGCGCCGGAACTGTTTTCACTGCTGTGCACCCATCCGCCGTTCACTGAGACTGCCTGGTCGAGCTGACCTCATACCAACGCAACAAAGGTACTTGGGCTAAGCGCCCCCTTCTTTTGCCACACAAAAGGAAGGAACACAAAGCATGCACTCGGCGGCCCCCAACTTCGCGTCCCTGCGGTTGCATGAAACGAACGCAGCATGACAGCTGCAAGCGGAGGGAACGCCGATACATGAGCCGAGCCACCGGCGGCTTTCATGAATTAAATGAGGAGCCCGAACTTAACGCATGGTAAAAAATAATTGAAAGAAGAAATATTAAAAACTTCCACATTTCGGGTTACAGTGACGCAAAATGGATAGCAGCAACATAATATGGTCCGGCGCGAAAAACATGCTCATCAGTGTGTTCACTGCACGCTGACATTTAAGTTTGAGTTTCAGTTTGAGGGTTATTTATACGAACAAACGAAACTAGAGGCACCACTACAGTCTCCCAGTCATTCTTCTTGGCGGTGAATTTCGTCGACGGCCTCCAGATGCACACACAAGTTTTTGTGACATCGTAGAAAAATCGTCTGCAAATGGCTGGGGAGTCCCGATTGCTTCACCCGTTTCCTGGATTATTGCCATTATTTCCTTTACCCTGAGGTGAAAATTTGTTGTTATCGGGACAAAGAAGTTTTTTTTAACGAAGCGAACTTGTACTTTCTTTCCATGGCCCCTTTAATGGCTAAATACCTTTAAAAAGTTAAAGGGACAATGCGACACATGCACTCTTACCTCCCCCTCAGGAAGCACTGAGAAAGCTGTAGTTATCGCCAGCACTGAGCGGCAATGCGGGATTTTCTCGTTGCAGCAGATCCGCCTTCTGTTTCTGCTTTTTTTTTGTGGCTTTTTTAAGTGGCTCTCGGATGCGTTGATTGCTACAACTGAAAGAAGGCCGATCAATAGCCGCTACACTGCTGTAAAGACTTCGAATGCCTGAGTGCCTGAAGAACGCCAAAACCAGGAAAAGGAGAACCGGGTCATCTCCATTCACGTGAAACATGGTGAGGGGCGAAGCATGCAGTGTATACGTGTATTCTTGGCCCCTCGGCGTTTTTTCCAACGGAGCTGAAACCGTTGAAGTTCACTGTAAAGGTCTCTTGTCTTTGTACCACGAAAATATTTACCGTAAGGCGCAAACGAGTGTCAGGGTGTGTTTTTACCACGTTGTGTTTTAGTAGAATGACTACATGAAACGAACTACGATTACGACGACGACAACAGGAAACGCCAATAGCCACAACCCCCAAGGAGCCTTGCCCCTAAAAATCTTTTGAGCAACTTTCCAAGTTATCTGAGTGGCATAGAGCAGTAATCTTTGGCTGAGGCGCTTTATTGACTTTCGGAGTATGGTTTCTGACTACTTTCTGAAAGCATTAAATGCATGTGAGTCCGTCATCCCTATAGCGCCTTTTCGCTAATGTCGCAGCCCAGCAACGCTGGCCAGAAGGATCTCCTCCCAGTGCCTTGCGAATAGAGCCATCCGCACCGGCCACTTCTCGTCCTCTTTCCTGCTCTCCCGTTGTGTTGTCAGAAACCACCACGCCGGACTCCTCCTCGGTTCCCCGGGGCAACTCCGAGTCGCCAACGGACAACGGAGCGACAAGCGCCGAACAGCGGGTGAGGAAACCGCCATGTTAAACGTCCCTGCCTCGTAGACACGCATGCGGAAGCACAGTTGCTTGACTTCTTTTACAGTGTTTACTCCTTGAATTGCCTTGTGCATGCATGTGCAAGCATTGTGGACCGTTAATGACCGTAGGTGTAGCACCTATAAAACGGACAGTGTTGTATTGTTATCTGCTGTGTTGTCGGAGTAAGCACTCGTGCCGAAATGTTCCTCGTGACCCTGTTGGCTACAGCCTCGTGAACATTTACAGCGCGGAACAACGAGGACGGAGAGGAAGAAAGGAACAATAAGAGTGGTGCGGTTCCGTTCTTCCTTGTCGTTCTTCGCTGTGCACTTTTGTTCTCCCCATCGCGTTATGGATTCGACGGTTATTACCCTGCCTCTGGCAACTCGCCGCCCAGTCGCAAAGCATTCTCGCGCAAGAAGCTAACCAGTGGTGGTACCAAGACGCGGGTCGCCAACACATGCCGGGTCGCAACAAGAGCTACACGGCCGACGATGTCTTGATCCAAAAGGCAAGACTCCCACTAGCACGGCGGACGAGAGTTTGGTCCTCGGATAGCGTGTCCCGTGGCCATTCTGCTGAGACCGCTCCCGCGCTGACATTCGCAAAGGGAAGCGCGCGGATAGTCTTTCCGGAAATAGTCTGGACCTCAGCCTCCTCTAACGCAGGGGAGCGGCACCGTCGTCGGCGCTCTCTGCCGCTTGAAGATTGGAGCGCTGCTGCATGCAACAGTTGACCCGAGTTCAGATTTGCCATTGAAGATGGACTGGGATTATCTTGTGTCTCCATCCCTCCAGCTACTAAAAGCGTGGAGCTGTATTTATCGTATACGTCACGTATACGTCGTATACGTCAGAGGGGCAGCCCTCTGTTGACGCATACATCACGTGATACGTGGACCAGAGTCAAAATAATTCTTAAAATACGACATCCCTAACGTTACGTCACGAGGTCTTGTCGATACTGAAAGAACTGTCATTAGCGACATCGCTTACGGTGAAGGCACCACTGATGACGTCACTTTCAGTACCACGAGTACGCTTGTATAGTATAATGAAGGACGACAACGAAGTGCAGCGTGTTTTTTTTTTTTTTTTTAAACATCTTGGCTTTGAGGTCATTCGCAGCGTCCGATAGAGCCTATGTTTCACACCACTGTTACAGAGAACGAAAGTTCGTGTTACAATAAGCACTCTTCGATCCTGCTTTACTACCGCCGTTTGGGCTGGGTGTCTCGTTATACGCGGTTTTGCCGCGGAGCGCGCTAACGCAAGGAGTTCGCCTCAAGGTTTTCTCTCCCACAGCTGGCGCTCGCGGTACTGAAGGGCGTGCCACTACCGCAAAGGTCGAGCGACATTCCTTCGAGTCCAATGGTGAAAAAGCAACCGAATACGCTCGGAAGGCGCGTGTCGCTCCACCTGGTGCCAACCATCGACATCATCAGCAGCGCCGGAACGCCCCTTGGCGCAACAGCGTCGCAACAGCGCTCAGCGGGTGAGTGTAGAACTGGCACGAAGAGAGATGCAAGTGATGCAAACATGGAGTCCACCGCTTGAAGATTACTCGCCTGCGCGAAGTAATATTACCTCGCATAGTTGCGGGGTACTGTAGTTTGTAGCTTTAATGGCTCTACTACCCCGGGGTATGTTTGGCAAACCTACCCAGTTCCAGTGCAGTGTAAGAGCGTGTCCAGAAAACCTCGGGGTTTAACCTGAACGCAGAAGTCGTTTTGACATAAGTCAAGCCGTTTCGGGCGTAGCAAGCTTAATGCGATTAGGAATTATTACGGAATTTTGCCGGCATCAAGCCGTTATACGATAAGCTTTATACTAGTATTATGATACGATACCCCTTCCAATTCAGCAAATGTGGAGCCATCTTAGATACCGCTTTTAGCGCGTTGCTTTCAGCGTCCCACTTTTATACGGTTTCTCGTTGGGGGAGGGGGGGGGGTTCTGCATGTGGCACCATCAAACTGTCTGTAGAGTCAGGTGCATGAAGTGGATCGCTTGACAAGTTGCGTTTGAGTGTCGTGCGCCGCCTTTTTACTACAGCTGAACAAAATGGTGAACAGAAAAATTAAAAAGACCCGGAAACACCCTCACCCGCTAAATATTCTTATTTGTGCGGGTTCGATGGACGATGTACGTATCCATATTCATCACACAGACCAGCCTTTTGCTCATGCAAATTATGATACCCGTACAATGATGACTTTTGTCTAAAAAAGATGAAGCAGGCTCAACGACTTTGCTGTCGACGAGCAAACTTTGGCGGGCAGCCACCAGACCAGAGCTTGGTGTTCCGGGTCGTGGCCATCACGTTCCCAAACGCCGCGAGTCCGCGGGCTCCGAGAAGCACGCGGTCGTGTACCCGCCCGTGCGCAAGGTGAGCAGCGGTTCGGCCGAACGTCAGCCCAGAGGCGTGCAAGTCCCCGGAAGTCTACCTCCCGGCTACACATGTGAGCACCCAGCACTGTTGTGCCTTGTGTCAGAAATGCCTGTTCATTTGCGTGCGTTCTCGATCTTTGTAGTATTCTGACAAGAGCCTAGATACCGACGAACATGTTTTCATTTGGCACATTTCCCTCTCTTTCAACGGGAAGTTTTATTTGCCTCTCCTCGCGGCGTTTTGAGGGACCGCTCTGGATGCTGTTCCCTAGCCGAATGCACCGCTTAGTGCTTGGCGGCTGCTTTTCGCGCGAGTCGTAGGGTGAAGAGAAGAATCCAAGCACCGTTCCCCTGAGAATAGAGAGTTCAAGCTTGCCGTGTGTACCGTGTTACGGTGTGTACCACTACCCGATTGTGCATGTGACGCTGGTACGACGAGGATGTCCACCCCTCACCGTAACGAATGCGCGGGAACGGGGAGTATGGAACCGCCTGTCAGCGAACTATGATACCCTATCGGAACGAATGCGCACATGACCAGTCGGGGCCATGTACAGTGGTACACACGGTACAACTCGGTAATGGATAAATCTGTAATGGTGCACGGACAACTCGGTAATGTCACAAAGCCAAAAGATGGAGCTTTTATTACGAATACGGGCCACTGCCGTCGAAGCGTAAGCTACGTGTAGGCAAGAGCGACGTAACCATTGACTGTTTCTGCATTGCCTTGTGCTTGGAACTGGAGTTCGAGGAGCGCCTGGAGAGAGAGAGAGAGACAAAACTTTTATTGCCGCAAGGGCTAATTCTGGGGAGGGGTGGTGACCGAGGGAGGAAGGTCCCCGGTGACTTTGGCAGCCCGGGCGACGATGGCATCTTGCACCGCCGAATCCGAGCTGCCCAACGCCCTCGCCCAGTGCTCACCGTCTCGATATGGGGGGAATGGGTTGTGGGGGCATTGCCAGAGGAGGTGATCCATGGTTTGGACCACCCCACAAGCGGGGCAGTGGGGTGAAGGGTACAGACCGGGGTACAAGCGGTGCAGGCGGGACAGGCAAGGAAGGGTGTACGTTTGCACTAAGCGCCATAGGCGTTCTTCGGTGTGAGAGAGTGCCGGGTGTGCAGGGGGCAGTAGACGGCGGGAGAGGCGGTAATGAGACGTAATCTCATGAAAGGAAAGGAGCCGATCTCGAGCTGACAGGGCTCCATGGAAGGGTTCAAGGCTAGGACCCGCTCGGAAGGTGAGCTCTCGAGCGGCTCTGTGTGCTGCCTCGTTCCCTCCCACGCCCGTGTGGGCTGGGGTCCATACCAGCTCGGTAGGGGAGTCAGGGGGATTTTGAAGAAGGATTTTGAGTGCCAGGGCAGAAATGCGGCCCCGGGCGAAATTTCGAATGGCCGTCTTCGAATCGGAGATTATGATCGCAGGGGAAGGCCGCAGTGTTAATGCAAGAGCAATAGCCGCCTCTTCCGCAGTCGCGGGGGAAGAAGTGCGAAGGGTGAGGGTGGTAAGAGGGGGACTGTTGGGAGCGTTGATGATTGCGACCGCGTAGGCGTCATGGTGCCTGTAGCTAGCCGCGTCAACATAAACAGTTGCCGGATGCACTGGGTATCGCTTCGTAAGGGCCCGCGCACGCTGCTCCCTGCGGGCTCGATTGTGCGTCGGGTGCATGTTACGGGGAATGGGCCGAACGATGAATAGGTCATGGATAGTGCTAGGAATGGCAAGAGAGGATTCTGTAGCGAAAGGTAAGTTGATTGCAAGTCGCCGGAGGAGAGATTGACCTGTTGAAGTTGTTGCAAGGCGGGCGTACTGGCTCACAAGATGAGCTTCGAGGAGCTCAGATGCGGTGTTGTAGACACCAAGCGATTCTACACGAGCGGTGGCAGCGCTCTGCGGAATCCTGAGCGCCGTCTTGTACACTTTTCGAATGAGGCAATCCACCTTTTTGAGTTCCGTAGAGGACGGTGCTAGATAAGGAAGAGAGTAAGTAATGCGACTTATTACAAAAGCCTGTATCAGCCGCAATCGCTCTGCCTCCTTGAGCCCTTCGTGGCGGGTGGTGATGCGGCGGAGGAGGTTGATAGTCTGATTGACTTGGGATGTTAGGTTGGCGAGGAATGTGGTATTGGCGCGGTTCTGTTGGATATTGAGGCCTAGGATTTTAAGGCAGGGCACTCGGGCAACGGGGTGATCATCCAGCCGGATGGTAATGTTCGGAGCTGCGCGGGCGCGTTTGGGACTGTTGGGCAAGAGAAGCAGCAGCTCTGCCTTCTCGGGCGAACAAGTCAAACCGACATCACGAGCATAGGCAGCAACACAATCTGCCCCCTGCTGGAGGGTGGTTTCAATGTGTGCGTCACTGCCGCCTGGAACCCACAGCTTGACGTCGTCGGCATACAAACTGTGGCGAAGCGAGGGCACATTAGCAAGAAGACGAGGGAGGTCTATCATAGCGATGTTAAAGAGCAGTGGGGAGAGAACTGCTCCTTGTGGGGTGCCTATGGAGGGGAGCGGAATGACGTCGGAGCGTAGATCATTAATCTGAATGACGGCCGTGCGATTAGCGAGAAAAGCCCGCACGTAGTTGTAGGTGCGAACTCCAGGAGACAGAGCAGCCAAATGGCGCAGAATGGCGTGGTGGGAGACCCGATCAAAGGCCTTTTGGAGGTCTAGCGCTAGAACGGCTGATGAGTCGGCAGTAGGGGGAGCAAGGAGAAGATCATGCTTGAGCTGCAATAAGACGTCTTGGGTGGAAAGGCCGGCTCGAAATCCGAACATTGTGTGCGGGTACTGTTGCTTACTCTCCAGATATTGGGTCAAACGGGCATGTACGATCATCTCGAGGACCTTACCCGCACACGATGTGAGGGAAATGGGCCTAAGCTGTTCAAGAGCGAGCGGTTTACCCGGCTTGGGAATGAAAGAGACTTTAGCATGCTTCCATTCGGGTGGGAGCTCCCCAGACTCCCAGTGACTGTTGTAATCATTCTGTTAGGACCTCTATGGACTGATCGTCTAGATTTCGAAGGAGCTTGTTGGTTGTTCCATCCTCTCCTGGCGCTGAGTTTGGGCGAATTTTAAGAAGGGCTGCGCGAACTTCAGCTGTGGAAATGGGACGATCCATTGTCTCATTGGGCTGGCCGGTGTATGGTGAAAGGGGCTCCTGCGGGCCCTGGGCAAGGTAAAGCTCCCTGAGACGGGCGAGAAGCTGATCGCTTGTGCCGGGAAATTTATTTAATAGGGTGGTAAGACGATTGCGGCTGGTTGATTTCGAATGAGAAGGATCAATCATGTGGCGAAGAATGGCCCAGGTGCGCCGCATGCTAAGGTTGCCACGCATGCTGTCGCAGAACTGACCCCATTGCGCACGTGCCAGTTCAGCCGCATAGTTGTCAATAGTGATGCGGAGGTGAGCAATGCGCAGTCGAAGACGACGATTGTGCTTTTGACGGCGCCAGCGTTTCTGAAGGCCCTGATACGCTGTCCAAAGATGCTGAAGGTGAGGGTCAACAGTTTCCGAAGGAATGTCGGGGTCTAAGGATGAATCGTGGGCTTTCTTAATCTCGAGTAGATGTTTAAGCCAATCCTGAACCGGAGTATCATCGGTAGGGGGTGCTTGTTCTTGACATGAGAGCCGAAAGGCTGGCCAATTTGTGATGTGAGTCTGCCGCAGTTTTGGAGTAAATGCAGAATGCAGTCGCAAAGTGGACTGAATAATGAAGTGATCGCTTCCTAGGTTGTGGGGAGTACATTGCCATTTCAGGTCAGTAACGCGCAAGGAAAGTGTGAGGTCAGGAGAGGTGTCTGCCTGTACACTGTTGCCTATTCTGGTAGGAATAGATGGGTCAGATTCTACTGTTAAACGTCGAGTCTGAATTGCTTCCCAAAGTAAGCGGCCTTTCTTAGTGACGCGATTGTAGCCCCAGGCTGTGTGAGGAGCGTTAAAGTCCCCAAGTATAAGAAGGGGGTGGCCAGTTGCCGCTTTTGTGGCCCGAATCAGAAGGGTGCCAAAAGTATGATTAGACGCTTTAGGGCCACTATTAACGTTAAGTATATGAAGGCAAGAGGCAGAGCGTTTTGGTGGATACAGGGTGATGAAGTCATGTGGTATCGCAATATCGGCAAATGTGTGGTGCTCAGCGGGAATGTTACGCTGTACCAAAACCGCCGTTGAGTTATTACCAGGAGTATGGAAAGCTTGATACCCCGTGAGTTTGACCTCTCTTCCAGGCTCTTGCAGGGCAATAACAGCGGGGGGTAAGGGTTCAGCAGAAATTAGGTGTTGAAGATTTTGGCGCTTACGGAAGAAACCGCGGCAATTCCACTGCCACGCGACAAGGGGGTTGCCATGCCTATTCATCGTTGCCATCGTTACAGGGAAGGGGGGCATTCTGTGCGGTGTCCAGGGCTCCGAAGAAATGCCGAAGGTTATGGTTGATCGTTTCCAAAGTGGATTGCATCACCGCTTGGTTGGCTAGAAGGGTGTTATGTAGGTGCAAGTATTCATCCCTCTGACTAGCAAGGGAACGTTCAAGAATAGCAAATTTCTCATCACATGCGATCGCACATGGTGACTCATTGATAGATACCGCTATGCGCTTAGGGGGAGGAGAGTCGGAGTTATCAACTGTCTGAGGATTAGGGGGAGTACTGGCTGGATCGGAGGCATCAGGCGGGTGGTTATGGGCATGAGAGGGGGGAAGCTTAGCAAGCTGGAGCTCCCGCTTAAGGGCAGCATTTTCTTGACGCAGGGTAGCGACCTCTGCGCGGAGGGTCCGAAGCTCCTTCATTACTTCTTCTAGCAAAGGGTCTGGGGAAAGGGGTGGAAAGGAGGATCGAGACGGAGCCCCACCGGGCGAGGAACGCTGGGTGCTCACCTGCTGATGGTGTTGCACATTGCTTGGCAGATTGAAGGCTTGCGTTTTCGTGTTCGCTTGGTTGTTGCGGTCAGGGGGGCGTTTCAACTGCGACTGGCGGGTTGGCATGGGGGGAATACCAGTAGACGGGGTGCCAGTCACAGCCGATGCAGTGAGTCTACCGGCGGCGGCTTGGGCATACGTAGGAGGCTGGCGTCGAGGCTGATAGCGGCGGGGGCACTCAGCTGTGCCGGTGACATGTGGGCCCTCACATACAATGCACTTGGGAGAGCAGGGGTGGTCTTCTGGGGCGTTGGGAAGTCCGCACTTGGGGCAGCGTTGGGGGGTTGTCTGGGTGTTCGGACACACATCTTGGCGATGGCCTGTCCGCCAGCATGTCGTGCAGGCCTCAGTTTTGCGGCGAAAGGGTCTGCAGCGGTAGGTGGCGGAGCGGTAGCGGATCCAAAAAGGAACCCGCGTGCCATGGAAGAGAATTTGAGCGATGTTTGAAGTGTTTAGACGCTTGACGTCTAGTATTTGGAGGTCAGGGTTATAGTTGCACACACTCTCCATTATTTGCGCCGGGGTGTCGTCCGGGGGGATATTGAAGATGAGGCCGGTGACGGTGTTCGCCGGTACGGCAATGTGTGTGCTCACAGGATACTGTTTCCCATTTAGGAGGAGGGTTTCAAGCTTCTCGTAGGATCGTGCTCGCTCCTCAGAGGGCGTACTCACAACGATGAAGTTGGAGACCGTGTGTATTCGCACTTGGTCGTCTGGGATCATTGGTAGCGCAGCCTGCCGTTGAATGGTGTCGGCTAAAACCGCTGCAGATACTGTAGCAAGGGCGAGGCCTCCGCGTGGTCGAAGAATTATTTTCACGTCGGTCGCTGGTAATGGAGTCACCGGCGTCCGACGTTTAGGAGAGCGCTGGCCACGCTTGGGACTGGAGCCCGAGGCCGACGGTTGGGAGATTGCAGCAGACGCTGGCGCTTGGTTGGCTGCCATAAACGATGATTGTTTCCGTCTTACATCGAGCCATCCTGGAGTAGCGAGCTCGTTGGGGTCGATGTCTTCACCGTCTACAGTGTATTCCATGCGGCCGTCGCTGGTAGAAAGGTTGACGGTAGGCTCGGCCAGGGCGTCGGTAGCCATGGAGCTAGCGAGGAGGCACGAGCGCTGCGGTCGGAGGAGGCTGGCGCCGGTGGTGCACGTGCCACGGGAGCACCGGCGCAGCTGCGGCAGCAGCCGGCGGGGCGGGGGTAGGCCTAGCTGCGGCTCTCGGCGTGGTCGTCACTTCGAAGAGCAGTTTTAAGGAAACGCTTACTCGGAGGACAACGTACTTGGTACCGACGTTTCGGCCGTGATGTTAGGAAGGCGGCGATGTCTGTTTTAGGGCCATCGATACACACTGTGAGCTCTGAAAAGGTCGAAGAAGCGGGAGCCCATGCGAGGCGTGTGAACGGCATCTGAGGCACGTGCCTCCCTGTTCGGAGCGCCTGGACGCGCATGCAAAAGGAGCACGTGAACGAGCGGCGGCAAAATGGCTCAGAAACGTTCCCGGCCAACGCAAGTAATCTTTGCCCGAAGGAACGGTCACGCAGAACAGGAATTCCCTCGCTCACAGAGAAAGGTGGCGCAGGCCGTGCACATATGCTAAGTACGCTGTCTCGAAGACTTGAGTCGAGACAATAACGCGCGTCGGAAGCGAAAGACCACGAGAGTCGTGAGAACTGCGCCCAGAGAGAGAGAGAGAGTAGACTTTATTGGGTTCCAGCATGCGGGATTCCCTCCGGCCGCGCAGGGCGCGGGGTTCACCCTATCTCACGTTACACTAGAAGTCCTAGTGTCACGCGGGCCTAGACCTTAAGGCCTTCGTGCCCCGGCGCCGCTCGGGTTACTGAGGGTGTCCCCCTTTCGCCTTTGCAGCGCCAGTGCGGCCTCGAGCTGCCGGACGGCCCTTCGCTGGTCTTCTGGGTCCGTAGACCCCACACGCTGTTCTACTTGCGGCGGTAACACCGGACCGTCCGCGCTGTCTGCGTCACATCCCCAGAGTATGTGAGCCAGGGTGGCTCTCGCGCTCGCGCACACACTGCACATTCCACTCACGTAGAGTTCGGGGCACACGTGTCGCGCTAGCGATGGGGTCAGCACAGTCTCGGTTTGGAGCTGGCGCAACCTCACCGCCTCCCACCGAGTAAGATCCCTGTGCGGAGGCGGGAAGCCACGCCGTTGCTCCCTGTACCACGCGAGGATGTCGCCGTAATCAAGCAGATGCTCCTCGCCTTCTTCGGTCGCCGTCGCGTCTTCGGAGGCGGGCGCGGCCGCGGTCCGGCACGTGGCGAGACCACGGGCCGCGGCATCCACATCCTCGTTGCGGTTCGGAGATCCTGGTATCACGTCCCTACCCATGTGGGCCGGGAACCATTTTAGTGTCAGCCTCGACTTGGACTCGTCGCTTGCCAGCGCCCTAGCAGCCGCCCCGCACACGGCTCCGCGCGAGAAGCTACGGATGGCCGTCTTGCTGTCACTGAGTATTGTCCGCACGCCCGGGGAGCGCGCCGCCAAGGCTATCGCCATCTCCTCGGCCTGGCTCGCGCTCCGCGTACGCACGCTGCATGACGTGACGATCTTGCCCGTCGTTGCGGCGACCGCCGCCGCCACGTAGGCGTCCTTGTTCCTGACTTTGGCCACGTCCACGTAGACGGCGCCCTCGTCGTTCTGATGTTGCAGCAGCAGCGCCCTGGCTCGCGCCGCTCGTCGTCCCTCGCTTTCGCCGGGACCCATGTTCTTTGGCAGCGGATACACCACCAGTCTCCGCATGGTTGACTCCGTGAGTGGAGACGTTTCGTGGTCTTGTTCCTCGGGGGAGGACAGGCCCACTCGTTCCAGCAGCCGCCTGCCGACCGCGGTGCGGCCCAGGCGCGTCAATTGAGCAGTACGTTGGGCCTCGCCGATCTCCGAGAGCGTGTTGTGCGCTCCCAGAGATAGCAAGGCCGTCGTCTTGGTGCCATTGAGCAGGCCCATGGCACCCGCATACGCCTTGCGGATGGCCGCATCGATTCGCTTCCTCTCCGCTTCCGTCCACTTGTGAAATGCCCCCGCGTATGCTGCGTGGCTAACTGCAAATGCCTGCAGCAGTCGCAGGAGGCTCGCTTCTCGGATTCCTCGGGACCTCGACGTGACCCTCTTGACGAGTCTCGTCGCTATCCCGATCTTCGTTACTATGTGGTTGGCTGCCGTCCCGTTCGTGCGGTGGGCGTCCACGTACATGCCCAGTACTCGGAGGCTCTGGACGTGCGGGACCGGCGTGCCGTCGCTGGCTCGGACGACTATGTTGCATGCCGCTTCTTCCGCGGCCCGCTTTCTCCATCTTCCCGGTGGTGGGAGCACCAATAACTGGGACTTCTGTGGCGAGCACTTCAGCCCCGTGTCTCTCAGCGTGGTCTCCACGGCGTCGATCGCTGCCTGCAGTCCGGCCTCGATGTCGCCGTCGCTGCCGCCCGTCGCCCATATCGTGACGTCGTCGGCATAGATGCAGTACCGGATCTTCGGCCCAAGCGCGTCAAGGCTCTTGGCGACGTCGATCATCACGATGTTGAATAGAAGCGGGGATATCACGGACCCTTGCGGGGTTCCGACGCTTCCTAGCTCCCTCTCTTCGAGTCGTTCGCCTCCCACCTCTAGCCTCGCCGTGCGACGAGTGAGGAAGGATCTTACGTAGTCGTACGTGCGCTTGCCCATGTTGAGCTTCGCCACGCAGGCAAGGATGGCCGAGTGCTCCACCTTATCGAAGGCGCTCTGCAGATCCAGGCCGAGAATGGCCCGGTTGTCTTTCTGCGGAACGCCTCCGGCTGGTTCTAGTACCTCGCGTTGCAGCAGCAACATCGCGTCTTGCGTCCCCAGGCGAGACCGGAATCCCAGCATGGAGTCGTTGTAGTGACCGTTCTCCTCCAAGTACCGCTGCCACCGGTTGTTGAGGACGTGCTCCAACACCTTGCCCACGCAGGACGTGAGCGAGATGGGGCGCAGGCCCTCTATTCCCGGCGGCTTGTTGGGCTTGGGCAGTAGTATAGTCTTGGCCGTCTTCCACTGCTTGGGAAGGCTTCCGCTCGTCCAGCAGGCGTTGAAGTACCTCGTCAGGGCCGAGACTGCAGCGTCGCTGATGTTACGTAGAGCCTTGTTTGTCACTTTGTCCGGTCCCGCGGCTGAGCGACAGTTCAGGGCGTTCGTTGCCTGGCGCACCTCCCACTCCTCGATCTCGCGGTCGAGCAGTGGGTTGGGCGCGCCGTCGTATTCCGGATGCTCCACGTGGTTTGTGGCCGGGAGGTACTTGTCGTTTAGCCGCTTATGCATCTCCGCCTCGCCTAGCTGGTTGGCCGCGGCGTGGAGGATCTGCGACATGCGGTGTCGTTGATGTTCCTTACTCTTGGTCTCGTCCATGAGGTGGCGCAGGAGGGCCCACGTGCCTCCCCTATGGAGTTGGCCGTCCGCTTCGCTACACATGGCATACCATTGCTGGGCACATAGTTGGCGGCTGTAGCGCTCGATTTCCTTCCCGAGTGCCGCGACGCGTTTGCGCAGCGTTCGGTTGTGCCTTTGTCTTTTCCATCTTCGTTGTAGCAATCTCCTCGCCTCCACGAGATGGGCGAGGCGCGGGTCCACCCGATCGGCTTCCTCCGGTACCTCGACTTCGGTCGTGGCGTCCTTGGCGGCGGAGACAAGGCTCGCCGACCATCTCTCCACGTCGTCCACCTCGCCCAGATCGGCTTCCCTGAACTTGTGCCAATCGGTGAGGAGCTGACGTCGTTTGGTCGTTCCGTCGACCACGCGAGCGTGGGCGAGCGGTATCGTGACTTCGACGATGTGGTGGTCGCTTCCGAGATTCCAGCCCGTGTTCTTCCATCGAGCAGTCCCGCCTCGCGGCAGGTGCACGAACGAAAGATCGGGCGTGGTGTCTCTGGCTGTCGACGTTCCGATTTGCGTTGGTTGTGCCGGGTCGGTGAGCAGCTCGAAGCTCGCTTCCTCGGCGTCTTCCAGTAATCTCCTTCCCTTCACCGTTGTGCGGGTGTACCCCAGTTCCTCGTGCGGTGCGTTGAAGTCCCCGCAGACGACCGCCGCGGCCCCAGAGCCGTGGGCGGCGTCGCGGATCTTGTGCAACAGGGTCTTGAATCTTTGGTTTCCGTGCTGTGGGTTGCTATATACATTCGCTATGTACACCGTGGTCGAAGCCTTGTTCTTGCCTCTTCCCTTCTTGCCCGCAATGATGATTTCCGTCACGTTGGCTTCGATGGCGGAGTCTTTGTAGTTTAGGATTTCGTCCTTGCCTACGCTCGTGATGCCTTTCCTCACAAACGTGCACACGCCCTGCGCGGCGCCTTTCCCACAGGTGCGGGCGCTCGGCGGGCGGGCGTACGCTCGGTAACCCGGTAGCGAGGTGATCTTGGGGTCTTCAGCGTGTGTTTCCTGGATCGCTATCACGTCGGGAAGCTCCTTCTGATCAAGCGACCGCAGGTGCTGTTGAAGTACTGCCTTGCGGCACCGGTAGCCGTTAGCGTTCCAGTGCCACACCACTATCCGATCTCCTTGGGGCCGTCTATCCATGTTTGGGTAGGGTTTCCATCTGAATTTGGGCTCCTTTACCAATCATGTTGAATTGGGTCACTATGAAGTTCTTGAGGTCCTCGATGGATTGCTTCACCTCGGCGAATTCTTTCTTTACCTCAGCAAATCCTCTCTCGACTTTGATCTCCAGGGCGCCCACCCGTGCGGTGAGGGAGCCAATCTCCCTGTCGTGTATCACCAGGCGCGCGTTCATCTGCCTGATTCTCGTTTCGTAGTCGAACCCGCCGCTAGATGGCGGCGCCGGGTTGGTGATGTCCTCTTCTTGCTGGAAGCTTTCGTCCTCGCTGTCGTTGAGGGGAGCCGGGGCCCGCTTCTGAAGCTTGGGTGGTGTTGGTTTAAACGTCGGCGTTCGCGGCGGCGACGGCATTTTCGGTGATGCCGGTGGCGATGATGTTGCCGTTGGTAGTGTGATCTTCTCGACCGGTGGCTTGGCGCCCAGCGCCGTAAAGCTGGCCGGCTTCGGTGCCGATCCTAGCGACCACGTGGGAGTCGCCTTCTGCCGTTCTTGTGCAACCAGGAGCTTGTCGATAGTCTCCTGCTGTTTCTTGATAGTTTCCTGAAGTACTTTGATAGTGTTCTCCAATTGCTTCATCCTTTCTCCTTGCGGGGAAGCTTGCTTGGCCGCTGGCTTGGCCGGTCTGCCGTTCGTTTCGCGCGCCCCGCCCGCCCGCGTGCCGCCACTAGGGGCGCCCCCGACATTCCCGCCAGGGGCGTCACCGTTGCCGCCGCGCGCGGTCGCCACGGTCGCCCACGACCTTGAGCTGCGTGACGTACTTCTCTTCCGTTCACTGCTCTTCCCTCTCTCCTTGCTCTTTCCCCGGCTTGCGCTGCGGCTCTTGTGACGTGTTGTTTGTGCGCCAAGTTCGGGGAACTCCTCTTCTTCGGGAAACCGGACTTTGATCGCCTGGCCGGCAGATTTTGCCGCCTTTTCGGCCGCCATCTTGCGCTCTTGCTCGCGCTGGCGGACTAGGAATGGAGTCTTGAACCTATTCTTACAGTTACCGGTGCCCGAAGCGTGCGGGCCTCCACACAACTTGCAGCGCGGTCTGCACTCCTTCTCGTGGTTTGGACCCGGGTTGGATCTTCCACATGCGAAGCACACTTTCGCGTTAGGGTTAGGGCAGACATCCTTTCGGTGGCCGACTTTGCCGCACGTGCGACACACTTCTTTATGTTGCCTGTACAGTCTGCACCGTACTATCATGCCCCCGAATATAACGTGCGAGGGGACTTTGTTACCCTCGAACAGGATAATTACCGATTTGGAATTTCCTATTCTCTGCGCTGCCAGTGCCGTTGGGTTGCGTTCGTTCACCACAGCGTTGTGGATCACCTCCGCAGAGTGTGCCTGCGAGATGTAGTCAACCACTCCTTTGGCCGTGTTCTCCGGCACCACGCGGTACGCAAAGATCTCGAAGTTGCGTCCGCCTATTGCGATCTCCCGCACGCGGTCGTACAGCCCAGCGCGTTCTTCGCTGGCCGTGCCGACCACGAAAATGTTCTGCACTACGTTCGGACACACGATGTCCGCAAGAAAGGCGTTCGACTCCATCCTAGCCGCGACGGCCATAGCCCGAAGTAGCTCGAGCGGATCGGTCTTCCCTACCAGCAAGCCGCCACGTGGCCGCACAACCACTTTGTGCTCTCCGATAGGCATGTTGGGCATGCGAGCCGCTTTCGAAAAGGCGACGTTCAATTTCTGGGCAAACTGCGCTCTCGTAGGTTGAGACGACGAAGAACGCTTACCGGTTTGCTTGGCCTGCTGCGAAGGCGCTTGCAAAATCTTCTTAGTCGACCGGCCGCGCCGAGTGGCGACGACCCAACCGTTGTGGCTCTCCGACGACGATTCCTCGCCGAGCGGCGTTCCACTCATAGTTATAACCGTGCGGCCGGAACCGCGGTCCAAAAGTCCATCACAATCCACCGCTGGAGTAGTATCCATGTCCGGTAGAGGCTCCGATGACGACATCTCTTCGCGGATGAAGTCCGAAACAGTCGCCGATGCGGCCGAGGCCGCTCCCGTACCACGCCGGCCCGTTAGGCTTAGTGCGGTCGCCACCTCGGTTTTCGGAACTGTGGGCGTAAAATGCCCAAAAGTCCACCGATTTTCAAAATTCTTTCAGCAGGTCGTAGCGGAGATCAAACTGAATCTTTACACACGTTTCCGGTCAAGATGGGGCAAGTAGAACCGCAGATCTTCTTCATCCCGTGTGGAGCCGATGCGAAGCACGTCCGATCGCCTCTGACGCTCGCAGCGCCCCCAAAACTGCGCCCAGAAGCGGCAAGCGGAACAAAAGTGTCACACGCAGTGTCCTGTCACCCTACTTTTGTCACGACGCCCGTGCAATCGCTACAAACGGTACTATGTCAACCCCATGGTTCCGTTCAGAATATTGACATCAATGGCGATGCAAAGAGAGAGAGAGAGAAACAACTTCATTGACACTCAAGGATCAGGTGATGGGGGTGGGGGTGGTCCAGAGGGCCGCCGCGACCGCCAGGGCCCGGGTGGTCACCATGTGTTGACTCGATGCCTCCGGGTCGCGCAGCGCCTGCTCCCAGAGCGAGGGGGAAGGAAGGGGGGCAAAGAGGTCTGCTGGGCACTCGCACAAAGAATGATAGTGAGTGTCCAGGGCCCCGCAGGCAAGGCATGTTGGGGAGTGAGAAAGGTGTGGGTCTGGAAGACGCGCAGGCAGTGAGCTGCGTCTAGGGTGAGTTGGGGGTGTGGTGGAAGGTCCTGTCGGCGGCGGAGGCGGTAGTGAAGGGTGATGTCCCTGCAATGCAAGAGCCCGGCGGGGCTACCGGAAGGGGCCCGCGTGTAGGCGAACATCACTGAAAGCTTCGTTTTACGTCGGTTCCCTCAGACGCAAGGGATCTGCCATTTTTGTTTTCGCAGATCCAGGGACAGTCCTTGCGATGGACCTGGCGAATCCGTACCCTGAAGACGTCAGCGCTTGGCTTAACCAGCAGATGGCAAGAGGAAGATTGAGCCCCGAATGCAGCCCGCGTCCCTTCTTGCCGTCCCAGCGACTGCAGCGCCGCGAATCACGAGGAAGCCAGAAGAGTGTAAGTCCCGTCCTGGCGCGCCTCCAATAGACCTGGTACGCCCTTTTAAAGGAGCCATGAAGAGAAAACACAACTTTGATTCATACAAAAGATTGCCTCGTTAGAATCATACTGACATCACTTTTAACGTAAACTTCGCTCAAATACCCTCCATAATTAGGAAAAAAGGGAATGGTCATGCGACCCACTAGCTCATTTTCCGCAACAGAACCTATGATGTCACACAAGCCAGCTGTGCGATTGGCGGAGGGCGGCAAAAGCAAACGCAAATTAGGCAGAGCTTTTAAGCTTGCCGAACGAGCTATTTGCGCTTAAATTTAGGGCACATTCTGTTTAAAGCCGTAAGAATGGTGGGAGAAACAGTGGAAGTTACGGAAGCACACGTAAACGTAGAAGTACCGATGCGCATTGCTGTTGGTACTGCACGCACTATGCTGCTTTAGCTGCACAAGACTGCGGGGCTTTGGGGTTGTCACAGACGACACTGGCCGATTGACGCAAGCAACGGTGTCTTGCGTGACCATACTTGTCGAGCGAGCACTGTTTCACGAAACGATTATTTTCTCCCTGAATAAAAACAAGCCAGGTTTAAATACGACGAAAAACAAACCAAAGGCAGAAAACGGCTCGCCATGGTATGGTGGCACTATCTCGGTTCACTAACTGTAAACAAGGCTTCCCAACCGGCTGGTGTCATTGCACACCATGAAAATGTACGATTTAGCGAGAAAATAATTTTAACTTAAACTAATTAATTTCTCAGTGAATAAAGCATCGCTTGCATTCGGATAAGCGCTGGCGGCACTATAAAACACGAAATCTTTCGAATAAGACAAACTTGTATTTTGTCTTCATGGCTCCTTTAAGTTCTTTTCATAGAGGCAGAAGTGCATCTTCTTGATTTTTTCTTATGTTCATTCATTCATTTATTCATCCAATTCTTCTGTACAGCATTAATATTGTGGTTAATTTAAGCCCGCAGTGCTTATAAAGTGACCAGGCAGTTGGCAAATACACATTTCAAATGTATATCATGCAAAATGTCACAATAATACTTTTTTGAGTCTATACCCTGAACACTTCCCAGTGCATTACAGAATACAAAACATAAAACTTACACAAAAAAGGAGTGTCTTGTTGCTCCAGAAAATTCAACTAGTTTTTCTCTATTCAATACTGTAATTGAGAGAAATAAAAAAAATGAATGCTATAGTAACTCGCATCAAATCAATGCACCAATAGCACGCTCGCTTACGGTACAACAATTCAATGCAACGTCGAAATTATACAGACGTAAAGGAACATGAATATGAAGACGTTGAACACAAGCCGATCAACAAATTCGCACAGAATTTTCAAACTGCTTGGTTCCGTTTCAGTTTCGTGTGTATCGTGCATTATTCATCCCTCAATTGATTGAATACTTCCGAAAAATAGCAGATATGTATTCTTTTTCTAGTGTATACTCCTGGTTTTACGCACCTCTGGAGTTAGCGCAGTGCCACACTCTATTTTATTGCAACGCGAAATTCTTTAGTGAAATAGTGATTCTTCAGCACTACATATTTAAACAGTTCTTTCATTGGTAGTATGCACAAGGCTTGGAATTTTTCCTTCGTGCCTGCGCTATCTAACGCTGTACCGTAAGTTATGCTATTGACTATTTTTCGAAATGCTCAGTTAATTTCCGGTTTATGGTTTTCCGAGCAAGTGCATTATAATGAGATCCCATACGTCAGTAAACATTCAGCTAGCGCCTTATACAACGTAACCTTTACTTCGAACGGGGCTCTACCTCGGAGGTGATACATCATTGCAGCAATTGATCTTAGCTTGTTGCATATATGTTTAACGTGGTTTTGCCTTTTTAGACATTGAACAAACCACATGCCTAAATATGTTATGGTTGTTTCAAGGGACACAGGCGGTACATGTAAGAAGTTAGTCTGAAGAATGCAAAACAATTATTTTGTTATTGTCGTAGCTTTGTGTGGATTCCTAAACGCCCAAGCTTTGTTTTCTGCTTATTTACAAAAATACAATTTTGCTGCAAGCAATTAATTAATATCAAAATGTCGCCTTGTAGGCGTTACCACCCTTCATCAACGTTGGCATCACCTATAGTAATCGCTGTGTCATGCCCACACTGAGTAATTTCTGAGTTTAATAGTAGAAAGCCGAGGTCTGTATAATAAATGTTGAAAATCAATGGTCCTAATGTACTTCCCTGAGGCACTCCATATTTGTGGCCCCCAACTGCTATACGCTTCTCCTAGACTAACACACTGACATCTGTCAGTAAAGTAGCTTGAAAAAACTTTGAGAAATGCCCCCTGAAGACTTGACATTTCAATTATTTAGCGTACTATTGTGGTCTACAGGTGTCAAAATCCTTTGTTAAATCTAACATTACAGCCAGAACCACTCGGGTATTTTCTATCGAACTAACATTAAAGCCGGAACCACTCGGGTATTTTCTTCTAACAAGGAAGTTGTATTTTTATTGGGTGTAAAGCTGAATTCAGCATTATTATGCAGTGAAAACCGATCACAGAATGAAAGTAGTACGGATGCTACGTATTTCTACATTATGCACCAAAGTTCTGAAAGGATAGAAATTGGTCTGTGATTTGCTTTTACCTCTTTTACAGTTTTGTAGATTGGACTGACGACCGAAATCTTCATTTCTTTGGGTGTATCCCCGATGTGGAATATTCTATTTAATAGTGTTAATAGGAATTTTGTAACCACCATAAAGTTGCTATGCAAGTCTCGATTGCGGATCCTATCGAAACCCGGTGGCCACCATCCTTTAAAACACTTGATTATCTTCCACAATTCAACCTCGCACATGTCCGGTAGGAAAGTCGTATTCGCGTATGTGCGTATAGGATTGTGTTCGGTTGGTATATCATGATTTGGTTAGTTTTTTTGCAGCATGCAAGAACGTGTCATTGAATGTATCACACATTACGTTCGCGTCGGCAGCGGGAAAGTTGTTTTTAATCGCATCTTCGAAACATGCGGGTTTTGATCTGCCCATTGGATAATTCACCAAATTCCCCATTTTCTTTACATCATTTTTATTTAGCGAAAACTGTTTTGATAACTATCTTCTTTTAGCAGGCCACAATCTTATTGTCACCAAGTTTTTTAGTGAACAGTATTCTGCCCTTTTCGCAGTATCCTGAGGTTCCGTCTTGCTTTTCTGCAAGGCCTTGTCCTTCAAGTAGCACAATGCTCTAATATCTGGTGTGATCCCTCTGCTATCGGCTTTGCCTCCCTTATCGTCACTATTTTGGTTGAATTATCATATATCCTGCTTAGTGTTTCAATAAATCCACAGAGCATGCAGATTGTATTTTTAATTTTCGACACCCGCAACGATTTCTAAGAGAGAACTGCAGACCTATGAAACTCTTGAAACTTCGTGGCGTCAAAGTACAGGTTTGAGGCCCAGATGAATCACTGAATTGGTGAGGACCCCGCTTTCCATAAAGCACCAGATAACAGGTCCAGGATGCTCCTATACTACAACAAAAGAGAGTCCTTCACTCGAAAGGCACGCCTTATGGTCCTAATCTCTACTATGGCTCTACTCAGGCGTTAGGCGTCATGGGACGACCTGGCTGGAAACTGAAATTGTACTTTCGCGGCAGAAACCAAAGACACTGTTGAATAATTTATATCCGATGCATACACGGATGAACCAGGGGAGGTTTTTTGACGTCATAGTTTAGCGTCGCTCTTTTAGAATTTTTTTCTCGCTTGGACACATGACTAGCACGTGACGCTCGCGTCCTGGTCTCGTGACCCACAATTTATCAAAAGTGAGAGTTCCAGCACAAACTTCAGCATGGCATGACTATTCAAGGATTCTGGTTTTATGAAGCGTTTCTTCTGGGAGCACTGCATAAAACTGTATTTGTAAGGCTGTACTTCGAAGGGCTGTACTTAGATTTTTCTGCTTTTATCGTTTCCAAAAACGTCGACCCGCAGTCCTCGAGCACTGGCGAGCATCCCCCTGTGACCGTCCCAGGGCCTTCGGTCTCCAGGGCCATGCTGGGATGCGCAGTGTTCGTGGGTATCGTGGCCGTCACCACACTGTTGCTTATCCTTGCGCACAACGCAAAGTACTTCGACAAGCGGAATGTCTGCACTACCCATGACTGTCTGGAGCACGCAAGACAGATTCTTGAAAGGCTCGACAGGTCGAAAAGCCCGTGCCTCAACTTCCACGACTACGTCTGTGGCGGCGACCGCAGCGAGACGAGAGGATCACATCTGGGACACAGGTAGAGCTTCCATACCAGTATGCGAGCGACGATTGTGACAATTTGATTCACACGCCTGTGTCCTGTCTCAAATCGCGCAGAAATTTGCAGTTGGTTCCAGAAACATCTCCATTTCAGAATACAGTTTTAGAGGGACACTGAAATGAATTTGTGGAACTTTCGTTTTTGTTTGTATTGCATAGACTGGCTCACACACACACACTTCTCATCGTTTATCCAGTCGATAAAGCAGTATTTAACTTAAAACGTCTTAAAGAATAAAAAAGACCATGCGACATTTTCAGGCGGCCGCAACAACTTACCCCAGTTACGCGTATTCGAGATGCGATGTGATTGGAGGATGTCCAAGATTGGAATTCAACCCCGTTTCGGTTCTATGAAACAAAATGCTTGCGATCCGATGTTATCTTTGGTGGGATATTCTCGATATCTCAGGAATCCGAATACCACGATTCTGCCATGTCGGCTGTAGAATGCTTCAGATAAGCCTGCCATCATTGCCTGCAACCGGAACTCTCACTATACAGGTTGAATTGAGTAGCGTGGCGCGCATGCCGGCAACCGTCTGTGTCGCCTTAGCAACGGGGACGCGTGGGCTCGGGCATGGCGGCGCAAGCATGAAGCCGTCCCAGCAAGCTCGAAAGCATTACCTCGACGTTAACTAGAGTTTCTAGCAGCGCCCTATACAGCCTATCTGTCGCAAGACACTAGTGAAGTTATTGAAAGATGCCGGCAGCTGATTCCAGCTACCGTGATTTGGCATCCGCCACAGATTTCTCAGCTATCGGCAAACGCTTACACTTCGGCAGTTCGGCCACTAGGCGATAGATGTCACCAGTCGCCTAGGTAACAGGGATGGATGACACAGGGACGGATGAAATTCCTATACGGCTGGTGAGCCTACTGGGCCCAAATAGCAAGGCACAACTGACCCGGGCAATTGAAAAAATGATGAAAACTAAGCAAATACCGGACAATTGGCGTAAGAGAAGGATGAAGACGATATATAAAGACAGGGCTGATGCCTATTACAGATGCCTATTATCGTACAGGCTTGTTACAGTTACCTCAGTGGCATACAGGCTGGAAATGCAAGCCATAAAAGCGGAACTACTGGCGGGGATAGAGGGGAACGGCATGCTAGGAAAACTACAAAATTGATACAGACGAGACAGGCGCTTAGAGGACAATTTATTTGTCCTAACCCAATGCATAGAGGTGTCAATGGCTCAGAGGCTCAGAAGCGGCCACTATGGATATCATTTCTCGATATAATGGGAGCCTGCGACAATGTAGGTAGAGAACGTGTATGGAGCATACTTGAGCGGGAGGGATTAGGTCAGGGCGTTATACAGCTGTTGCAGGGAATATACAATGAGAACGAGGTGCAAATTACCTGGGAGGACCAAAAGTGCACGGTACCGGTAGTCACAAATAGAGGTTTAAAGCAGGTTTCTCCTCTGTCGCCATTCCTGATTACGCTGTAGATGTCAAGACTAGAAGGAAAGCTTGACGGCAGTAAAATAGGTTTCAATCTGTGTTATAGCCGCAAAGGACAGGAAGTGCAACAACATATTCGGGGACTGATTTTTGCAGATGACATAGTACTACCAGCAGATAGCAAGCAGTGTCTGCAACAGCTCACAGATATATGCGGGGAAGTAGCCACTGAATTGGGGTTAGAGTTTAGCGGCGGGAGTTCTGGTTTTTAATGACCACGCCCGTAACGAACCGGTATTTGTTCAACAAGCAGCAATACCGCGGGTAACGGAATATAGATATCTTGGCATATGGATAAACGACGGTCAGGCGTAATCTAAAAACTCATTAGGAGAATGTAAGAATGAAAGGCAAAATTAACGCCTCTATCATGAAGCATAGAGCACTGTGGGGATATAACAGATATGAAGTAGTGACAGGAACCTCGAAGGGAGTAATGGTACCTGCACTCACCTTTTCAAACGCAGTAGTGCGTGTCAAATCAGAGATTCAATCAGGGCTAGAAGTAAATCAGAGTGCGATAGGTCAATTGGCATTAGGAGCACACAGAAAGACAACAAATGAGGCAGTGCAGGGAGACATGAGATGGGCCTCCTTTGAAGTGCGAGAAGCACAGAGCAAAATATATTGGGAAGAACCACTGAATAACTTCTCCAATGGGTACGCGGAGTTCTGATAGGGGAAGCATTACCGCGCATTGTGACTGCTATTATTCCTTTCTGCTAAAGCCACGGCCGAGAATTGCGTGCTAAGTGTGCCGGGTGACGAATGCCGAGGTCTGATCTTTTTTTGTTTGTTTTTGCGAGATACTGACGCATGCGCAGGAACGGTGGACAAGGTCATTGCGGTTTTCAGTGCTTAGAAGAGAAGAAATCTGCCGCTAAACTATTGTGTGAATACCACCTATAGCGGAGGCGTACGCAGTGGCAGAACGCCCTACGCCTCAAGGAGGTGCTCGAATGCGAGGCGCTCTTCCCCCACCTTTGAAACCTGTATGGCTCGTCCCTGTGTCGTAAGAGACTCGTTCGCACCAGGCCGAAAGTACGGTAATTCGGCACTTCGCCCGCAAGCAGTCGGTGCTTACATCAACACCACGGCAACGGGAACTTGTCAGCGAGTCATTGTCAGTCTTGACGCATTCTGCCAACTCGCTCGTTGAGCAATAAAGGTTTTAGAGCAAAATGGTGAATGCAGTATAGAAAACATAACCCAAGTACAAAAAATTGGCCGCGTATCTGCTCCTTTCGGTGCAAATGCCGTCAAAAGACGATAGTATTTATCGGCTTTTGCGAAGTAAATGCCTCCCTTCGCTTTCCCGCTCACCTCTCATGTTGTTCATCTTGCGTCGCGCTCCTCCCAAGATAAAGACGCCAAAGGTTTGCTTAAATCATTTTTAATTGCCCGCGTTCCACTGCTCCAAACCGGGTGTCTCGATGCGAACGCTGCCGTACGGCGAAGACGCGCGTTAATCGAGGCGCCCTACTTCAACGTTTATAGAACCGCGTTTCCCTACTCCACGTGCGTTGCAAGTAGAACGCGGAACCTATCTAGTGGAACCTTGCGTAACTGTTGCCGGTTGATTTCTTAATAAAAACGGCGCCAGAAGCTATTCGCCGCGAGATCGACATGTAGGTGGCGACAGCGTCGCGATGCTAGTGTGGATGCTCCGCTGAGAGGCCCGTAAGAATGCGCACTGTGGGCGCGCTTTGTGCCTTTTTTCCGCCTTATGTGCGCACGAAAGGCGCAAACAAGAGTGGTATGCTGTAGTTTGTTTCCTCAATGTTCAATGTATAGCATAGAAGAGGCAGTAAGTATTCATTACTACGCCAAAAAAGCGACGATCCATCGGGAATCTCAGAATGGCCGTAATAGTGACAATGAACTTGTACGCCGTGGCTCGTAGCAAGCTCGATCTTTCCAGACTATAGCTTTGAGCCTTCAATGAAAGCATAAGCAGAAACAAATCATGAAGCCTCGATCTCTGAAATCCAGTTTACAATGGCAATCTCAATCGCTTTCACTGGTAGCATGACGCATTCTTGCATTTGTGGGATGCCCTGAAATGGTAACACCACCTACTAGCCCCGACATTCTTTCTAAGAGCTTACGATATTTTTGTGTGTTCGAAAGGCAACATAAAATTACTGAATTTTGATCAGCGCAGAGATATAAATGTAACCGCTCTAACGGGTTTTTTAAATGAAATTTTAGCGACTCTGAAGGAAGGTTTGATGAATAACGGTGTCGGATCAATTATTTACGGCTTTCGTCGCAAGTGAACTCGCGAATTGAATTGTCAACGCACGCAGTACAAGCAACATCTCATGTTTAGCTAGGTTTTCGCAAAGTGACAAGCGATTTACAGTGTTCAAACCAAGCTTCTGGGACCTCACAGTGAGCACAAATTTTCTGTTACGGCTGCTCTTTTGACCATTTGCGTTCCTATTAAAATCTAACAGGTGCCTGCAACAGCGAGGTGTGTTTGCATTCTCGCGTATAAGGTCGCTTACGAACCCTAAAGATGGAAAATGAAGTTGCGCTGTTGCAGATGTAGTAAAACGTTCCCTTTTTATTTCTCGTTGCGAATCAGCGGGACGAGTTCCCGGTAATTACTGTGTTTTGTTAACTGAACATCGCCTTTGTTTTGGCATTTAATTCTTGAGGATTGCTTAAAAAACTGCAAGGATAAAATTTTTCTGTGCATTTCGTTTTTTTGTTTTTTTTTTCGGGAGGGGGTCTGCCAACTTTGCAAGAGCAGCGAGAAGAGAACGCATGTAACGCGAAAAGGCAAACGTTGGTTATCAGTATTACAACCGAAAGTAAGCTAGGCATCGTGTTCTGTAGCGGTGAAAAAGCATTACTTCAAAACACGTATTTTCAAAACTGATTAACCCCCTTCGGTCCGAGATTATCCAGGAATTGTGGCTCACCTTTTTCAAAATTGTATTGAAAGCAAGGATTGTGGAAAAAAAAAAAAAAAACAGCGAGCCGTGGCACACACCCCTCACACATGTGGGCAACAACGTGCATTATATTACGCGATTTTTCCTCTTTCTTTAAACTTAGGTCCACCTTAAGAGGTTAAGACGTGACATATTAGGCATTTGGTTATGCTGAGTGAGACACATTTCTGGACAAGGTGATTCATGTCGGGATATGAAAATGTTATATATGAAAGTGACACACGAAATGCCACATGACAGACGCAAACTCACAACTGCTTAATTTTACCGAGAAATCCCCCCTAAATACTCTTGCGCATCCATAGAAACGTGTTTTAAATAATACGTAAAATTAGCAACTCAGTATAAACAACGACTGTCCAAAAATGGTATTTATTTTAGAAAAGGTACGGGAAGAACACGATCACACAGGCGCTTGCGGGTGTAAAATACGTCCCCGGTAATGTACGGGCGATAGCACACGGGTCGTGGGCAGTGTAATTGTTTTTGTTTGTTTCTTCTTTCTATAAGGAAACAGCGTAATTTTAGAAGGGTATGTCAAATGCACGGGTATGCACAGGTCTTCTCGCTTCTTACCCGTTTCGCGTACTAAATTTTATCCTTTAAATAATCACCACGCCACCTTCGAAAAGCACCCTTCGACGTTCCCGAAACGGCAGACGGCTGCACTCAAGAATAAGAAAAGTGCAATGTGTGGAAGCAATGTTAATAACACGTTTCACACTCAAGCGGTGACCACGGCGAAGATGTTTCGTGGAATTAAACCAGCGCATTAACCCGCAACGGCCGCTAATTATTGCGTTTCTAGAGGAAATGCGCAAGCAGAGGTAACTATGTCATTGCTTACTGTCAAACGAGTACACATATTGGTTGTTTTGTCGTGTGCAGCACGCGTCTTGCGCCGCGCGCAACGTGAACAAGCAGACGACCCGAGAGCGCCATCCACACTAGGAGCGGTTCGTCCCGCCGCCGCCAGGGGCCGACTGTGTTCGCGCTCGGGGCGAATAGAGTGGCGCGGGCGACAGCAGGCGATGGCGGAGTGAATTTTTTTTCTGCAGTTGATGAAGTATTTAATTTCGAAAAAGTCAAGCATGTTTGATTTTTCTATAAAGGAACACTTCAAATATCACTTTTGTATTGATTTGTTGTCTCATATTTCCGTAATGTCTTGTTCTTCTTCAACCATGTTGACAAGTACGAACATTACACCGGACATAGACGGGTAGATTTAGCTGTGACTATATAAGACTATTGCGTAGGCATTGTTTTGCTTTGGCCGGGTGGCTGAATCGAGTTACAGACAGACAGTCGGACAGATAGACAGACAGACATACAGACAGACAGACCAAAATTTCTGGGTTTAAGTAGCCCAAGAAAGACTATCGTCTTTAAAAAATCAACTCACAAAAGAAGAAACGCATGTGCTACTGGGAACTCGAACTTGCGAATTCCGAACCAATGCACTGAGTGCCTCAGACCACTCGGCTTTGCCCGCACCACTGCCATGAACGGAAATATAAAGTGTATATCGAATAGCCTGTATACTTGTTTCTGTATCAGCATTCCTCAAACTTTAGATGACACGAATTTCCAGAAAAATATCTTACCTCTATCGACTGCATTGCTTAGGCGGAAAAGCGGTGGCAAATGTCTTGTGCCGCTGACCGCTGTGCTAGTTCACCCAGCGCAAAACGGGGTTCTATTACCTTACTTTTACATTTTTCAGTAAACGTTTCCTGTAATTTTAATTCTTTAGTAGCTATATTAACTTCACTGCCTCCTCCCCTGCCTTTAATTGGCCCTATATTTTGTACTAGCGCACAAGTGTCCTAAGCATCGCATATGCGCTTGTATGGAACCTCTTACTTTACTTAGCTTGATGCAGTCTACAAATTAACAAACTAAACGCAGATTCCTCCAGGCACAAATGGTGTTTTGGCTTAGTTTCAACTGGGTGAATGAATTGCGACGACTCGCCAGCGGCGGACGGACTGACTCTGTCGGAGCTAAGAGGGTCGCCTAGCCTCACAGAAGCGCAATGAAGCCAAATCCCTCACGAGTGAGCGTCTAACGTCAGGTCACGGGAAATCGGTAAAAATGCTGCAGAGAGGACGACAGCACTTCGAAATTTATTTTTCTAATAAATAAAGTTGCGTAAACGCACCGAGAGTGCTCGAAGCATGGCATAGGGACCCCGGACTAGAATTTACGCAAGTAATCACGTAATGTTTAGAAATCGCTTGAGTGTCCCTTTATGCTGTGCAAATTATTCCGTTGTATCTTAGGGATACACATCAGGTGGCCGGGATTGAGAAAGCAACATGTGAGGAGGCTGTCCAATAAAAAAATATAATAAAAATCGTAGCTCCAGAAGAGCATGCTGAGGTAGGTGGGCCTTTAGCCTAGCTGAAGTGATACCAATGAATGGAATGAGAATTGGAGGGGAAAAAAAGTAAAAGGTGGGGGATTTCCGAAAGCAATTATAGTGCAAAACGAATTCGGTCAAGACAGGAAAGCACTTGGTATGGTTCCTTCGAAGAGGCACAGATTGGGCGCCAAAAGCCTGCAAACGATGATGATTATGGTAGTGAATTTTATGATGGCAGTGGCCATCATGGGGATGGCGACGAAAGTGGCGATGATGTCGTTCGCGTCTTCAATGTCTGCATCTTACGTGTGCGCAACCGATGTAGAGGAGTCCTGGGTAGTGCGCATCCGATTCGAGGGTAGTCCTCGGCTAGGAGGCCTATGAAATGTAAAATTCAAGCTCCGGATAGCGTCTCGGCAAATCTTGTGGCAATGCGGGGCCGAACGTCGCATGTTTTCGAATCCTGACGGTGTTCTCTAGGGCAACCCAACCACCTGGACAAGAAGATTAATTACTCAGATTGCTCACGGTTACTTTAGGGGAGATGTAACTCAACATGCCCGCTAATCGAACCTGTAAGAGCGTGGCATTGAAAATCGCATCGTTTCAGTTCGATCGTTTTTTACGATTTAACGCACAGTTTCACTGAAGCTACGGTTTTGTGCTGCCTGCCGAGTCATATTTGATGGAACACTTAGTACCGAACACAAACTCAGCTTCCCAGAGAAATAGTGTGCAGTTTTAAGCACCGCCCCAGCAACCTTCCTGAACTGTAACTCTTGTAAACCATCAGCAAACTCTTATCAGTAGGTAATGGGGTGACCCGTACGTTGTCTTTTTACCTTTCCTGCAATTACACTTGCTAGAATTTGCGCATTTTTAAGCGTATGCGCTTTTTCTCCCCGCAGGCTCGCTCGCGTCTACACCGGTAAGATCATTAGGGGCGCCGGAAATCCACGAAACTTGACCGCAGAGCAGACATCATCCACCGTCAAAAAGATATCCCACTCACTTGCGCTTTGTCTGGAAAGGAGTGGCAAGGGGTCGCCAACTTCTCTCTTGGCCTTCATGAAAGCCAGAGGGCTGTTGTGGCCTCATTACCTAGAGTCTGGGATAAAAATCACGCTAACAGACGTCTTAGACGTCCTGCTCGACTTGAGCGTCAATTGGAGGGTTTCACTATGGTTCGACGTTCGGGTAACGTACATCGATGACCGCGGCAATGTTTCCCTCCCTCTGGTTGTCGTGGACGAGCCCGGCCATGTGCCTCTACTGCGAATGGAACAAATTGCTGGTCTTGACGAGTCCGCGTACACAAGCGCTGTTCGAAGCATCGCCCGGTTTCTGACGAGCACAAGTGACACCGATTACGGCAGTGAGTTCCCGTTAGCAGCGATTGAAGCATTGCGTCGCGATGAGACAATGTCTCGTGAAGCGATCTTGTCTGCACTCGGTGGAGACGACGTCTTCGATGACCTCCTGTCGCTCCGCGATGTGCAGTCTGTGTGGCCGGCCGTCTCTCCTCGGGAATGGGTGATGCTGCAGGACAAGTACATTCGGCCTGTGGTCGGTGCCCAAGTTCCTCTCGAGAATATCTTACTCCTCAACCAGCCGCTTCTTGCCGCCGTTCGGCGGCTGATGAATGACATTCCAACCTACAGGCTTTTGAACACTTTGGGCTGGATGTTTGCGTATTCTTACTCTTGGATCCTAAGCAAAGATTTTGACGACCTTCAAGACTACACATCGCCAACACGAGGCGTTACGCAAGGCCTAGAAGGTAACTCCTTCACCTATGTCATCTGCCTTGCTGCTGTGCAAGAGGCCTTCAGCGTGGCGACAATGGCACCGCTGTTCAACACTAGGCTTTCAGCCCTGGATCGCCAAGAAGTTGCCAGCCTACTGAACGCCTCCGTCGAACAGCTCGGGTCGATTGTGCGGGCTTCAGAGGGCGCATCAAATGCCACAAGGACTGAATTCAGTGCGAAGATTGACGCATTCAGTCACCGCAGACTGTTGCCTCTGAAGTTGATCGAGGACGTCGAGGTCATAGACTCTCTTTACGCCTCGTTCCCTTCCCCGGATACAGTCCACGACTTCTACCAATCCTGGTTAGAGTCCCGTAAAGCACTGAGGGCGAAGCTCACCCCGGGATTTTCGGGTGACGTGCTGACAGCCAAGCCCAGGTGGTACGCGGCAGAAATCGTGTACGCGTATTCCATGAACCTCATGTTCATCGGTCTGGTCACAATCCTTCCACCGTCGTACTCGTGGCACGGCTCTCGCGTGATGACGTACGCTGGCCTGGGCTTCCAGTTTGCCCGACAGCTTGTCAAGTCAATGGACCAGCGCGGCCGGCTGGTGCGTCACAGTGGGGAAAAGGCCAACTGGTGGGCCCATGAGCAGCTTTGCAAGTTCGACCGAGCTGAGTCACCAAAGTATAAGGCTTACATTAGAGATTTATTCGCCTTGACCGTAGCCCTCTCGACCATGAAAAACGTCTCAACGGTGGACGCTTCGCCCCTTCGACTTAAGCTGCTGGAGGACTGGACGTCCGAGCAAACGTTCTACGTCAGTTACTGCAGCCACTTTTGCGGTCAGTACGGCGCCCGGGATATGTGTGACCTCGCCATGAACGCGTCCGAATTTCGGAAGGCGTTCAAGTGTCAAGTGCGCATCTCTGATGATAACAGTTGCCTATTTGTTTAAGTGAACTGCTAAGATATCTTTGTTCCCGTTTAATTTTAGTGTCTCGGTGCTTTATGACAATGCCTGTTTTCATTCCGAAAATACATTTGTGAAAAATATTCTGTGAATTTTTACCACCCTTTTTTCGAAAGATATGTTTATCGCTGGTGAAATCATACTTTATAGCGATGACGTGAAGAAAACTTTTAACAACGATTTAGCACAATTGATTCTGTGGTTTTCTTTGAATTGACTGTTTACTTTATGTTGTTTTACTTGAATCTCAGAGCGAGCAATGCGTTAAATCCTACTCATGGGGGTGAAGATTTTCCTGGGCAGCCTCTTCTGTTTTCGGTAAACACTTCATTATGACGTCTAACCAACCCCACAGTGCTGTTTCCAACGTTATCACCGGTGGTATTTCGCGCCTTTGCCTTTTTCTATTCATGGTGGGTATCTCATATGGCTCACTCGCTGAAAATATCCTGAATTCCGTCAGTTCATCCCATTAGCATCAGACGTGACTCTGCATCGCGGCACATGAGAAACATGACTACATAGATACAATTTACGGGGAGCCAATACGATTGCATAGAATTCAGCATGGAAACAAATTGGCGCCGCTTGCACTACCAGTGCAAGGCTGGAAAAACAGAGGTGGAAAGTAGGCCGACCCGTCTTTTCAAAGCGAACCTTACGAATGACGTAACGGAAACTGTGCTGGGCGCCGTAATGCGATCAGCTCAAGAGGATAGACGCGGTCTTCATAACGCGAGGAACCCAAGTTCGGTTCTCACCGTTCGAAGCAGTTTTTCTTTTCCAATCGAAGGTTTTCTTTTCACGTTGAAAATTTCTGGGTTAAATAGCTCCGCTGTAAATATAGAGATGAAGTCATTCAGACGGACTAAAAACTACCAATTAGGGGAAAAGAAGAATATACTATTGTAGCCTTTTTTCGCTCTAAGAGGCAACAATTATCGCCATCAACAACAGCCTGCTTAGTAGCAGTACGAAACCTTCATGAACCATCAAGTAGCAGCGGTTCCCTGGTCCGCGAATCCAACTGATGACCGGACGACCGATTTGTCGATGCAACAAATTCACCCTGAAGTTTGAATTCTGCGGAAGTGTTTTCTGATTGGCTTTCCATTTTGTTCACGTGCTTCCGGTTGACAAATCGGTTGTATGTGGTTTCGTCATTTTTACGTTTCGTGACGTTTACTAGCCCCAATTATAAAGTTTGCCTTATTTGTTTCTACAGAAAGTACATAGTTTTTTGCGGGCAATGAAAAACTAGACAAAATTCAGAGGACAGGACAACGTAGGCCTGTCTTTGCTATTAAATAACAATGCGGCTTGTATGGCACGCCTTTTATGTGATTGGCTGATAAGACGTAACGTAATTTAAATAGTTGGCGGGAATGCTTACGTCACACATTGGCAACTTCAGTCGTCGTATAAGTGAGATTATTTTAGGTAACAGCTTGAAAATTACAGTTCATGTTGCCATGAAATAAGGCAAAATATTTCACCAACCTTCGCCACCGTGAAGCCTCGTGAATTTGCAGCAGGCGCAGTTTCGCATGGCGCGCGAAATAGAAACAATAGTTTTGACTGTTTCCTAGTCAGCGGTCGTGGATCATATTTTTTTTTTCATTTTTGCAATAAAATAAAAATTGTATGTTTGGCGTAACAGCAACATAAGAGAGCAGTACAAGCGTTCTTGTCCGGCACGCCAGAACGGCCGCTGCTAAGAGAAATAAAACACGTTTTAATCCATATGGGAATTGAACCCGGGTTGACTGAGTAAAAGCGTAGTGCGTTAGCGTCACCTACCGCAGCCATTTGACACCGGCAGCACAAGAGTTAGCGTAATGTGTGGCTCGTTGAAGCCATATCGCATGACAGTTGAACGCGACGGCGCGTGAGCAGAACAGTTACACCTACGGAGGACTACGATTCTGGAGAAACTTTAGCGGGCCGTGTCGCCAGCCAAAAGACGAAGAACGACACGCGAACATGGTTTTGCAGTACAGAAGTGCTTGATACCTGTTGACAGGGGAACCCGTAATACTTTCAGCTTCAAAGCATGTAAGTTGACTTAAGTGTCCCGAGGCACTTAAGGCACTTAATATTCACTGCGGGGTCAATCGCCTAAGTGTGAATGCAACTCAAATGTAATCAGTCGTGCCAGCTGCGAGCCGTCGTCATTGCGAGGTTCCGCTTCCAAGCCAGTGTAGGCCCTGCACTTCGTTGCGATGTGGAGCTTCAGTTAACGTGGGGGTAGGCTGCACTCCGCACCTATACTGACCTAGAAGTACTAAATCACACTTATTTACCCCTTATTTACGAAAAAAAGTGCGTAGAACTGATCTAAGGGCGCATTATTTTAATGAAAAAAATCCCACCAATAACAATATTACAGGCAGACTTCCTTAGGATCGCACCCAGGATGTGACCGCAAGAAGCCGCGACGGTACCCGCAATTCAACAGTGCATGTTCTTCTATGCAATAACGAAAAACAGGCGAACGAGGACCCACCGCAATATAGCACGTAATTGAGAAGATTGCGGCAGTTTATAAATCTAACCACTACACTCCGATAGGTGTAACACGGAGTGCCCGTTGACGGATTTGCAATGCTTGGTCGCCACAGCTGGCCGTCATCTCCACTTGCTATGGGGGTTAAATTACAGCCGAAACGTACCTAGAGACTTCAAATAACAGCCAAGACGGACCTAGAATGGACAAAAACCACGCATCGTGTAGCATAAATAGCCGAAACCGACTTTAGGCCAAGCCACAAAAATGTACAAAGAACTGGCTGAGGCTGACCTAAAGGTAACAAAAGTAGTAAAATGCCATTTGTAGTGCACTAAGATGTCATAAATAGATTATATGTGTTATAAAAAAATAAATATTAATCTTCAAGTATGGCAAACCATTGAAAAACGAAAAAGAAAATAGCGGTAATGGGATTTGGATGTTTGCTACGCAAGAGCGGAACCACGACACTACCAGACCTTTTTTGCTTTAGCAAAAAATCCTGAGCGATTAAATGGAGCGCCACAAGCACGCCGATATAGCTTCGAACATGACCCTAGAAGGCACCAGGCGTCGCTTGGATGCGCTCACTACGAAGCACTCGGCTAGCACATTCTTGCATACGTAAGGTCGCAATACGCACTAATTGAGTAACTCATGTCATTAACTGGGGTTGGCCAACGCTTAGTCAGAAATCGGGGCGCATACTCTGAATCCTGTTTGTGTAGTTTGAAGCCGATAAAATAGTTTCACCTCCGACCCCGAAATGCAGATCAAGGTCGTCCAACTGGCCGAAGATGCTGCTCGCGCCCAAGGGCTGCCCGCCATCTGGTGGGGAGGAATTCAGGAAGACTCCCACTTCTCCTTCCTCCTTTCACCCAGTTTTCGGTAAAATAAAGTCAGTGTCATCAACATCATCACCGACAGAGTGGCACATACCCACTGTGGAGTATTGAACCACACGCTTCATCAGGAGGGATGTGGGCTGTTTTCGTCCGATATTCCGCTAAATTGGCGCAGCCATACCACCTGTCAATTCTTAATCAGGAATTTGCATCATGAATACAGCTTTCGCGCCTTACATTTGGATTTCGGGGTTCTTTCGCACACATATTTTTGGTCTCGGTGGACAGCTTAGTAAACCACCGGGTTAAATTAGGCGTACCACGTGCCCGTGAATCCCAGTTGCGAGAAACAAAGTGGTACTCTTATCCTTTCTCTCTCTCTCTCCTTGGAAAGAGGGAGTCACGCTTTCGCTCCTGCACCGACCTTACTTGCCCTTAAGACCATACGCAAATGTTTACGCGCCATTTTCTGGGCCTAACCATCGTCATCGTCAAGAGCAGTGACGAACACGTCGCCAGACTGAGAAGGAAGAACAGAGGGGACGGTTTGGAACCTGCGGGTTGTTCGAGGTGCCGCCATGGCATTCCTCGATGCCGAATCCATGGAGGACTTCGTGTCCCTGCTGCTCTTTGTGCTCTGCGCCCTGCTGGTGGCCCTGCTGGTGTGGGTGCTGCTGCGGCGCCGCCAGCACGCCTACCGAGCTCAGCGGGATGCCGAGGGCACGACGACGGGCGAGCAGAGCCTGGCGAAACGCCCCAGCATCGACGTGCCGGCCGGTGGCGTCGGTATGCCGAGCGGAGCGCGGATCACTCCGGATGCGAACGGCCCTGCCGGTACAGGCCAGGGCCCGAGACTCGTCAGTGGGTTGGACTCGGAACGAGCCGCAGGAGTGAGTACAACCTTTACAAGGGCGTAGCCAGGGTCACGGGGTTTCGGTCTCAGAACTCGGAACACCTCACGAAATTTAATTAAAGACTAAATTTAACTACACCATTGTTTGGGTTAGGCTCTGTTTATTCTTTAGTTTCGTCGCGTATACCCCCTCCCCCCTCAAAAGAATATTTCCGGCTTCGACACTGAATCCTATAGTCCGTATCACACACGAGCTACATGGAGTACCCTGGATGTTACATTGAAGCTGCGCGCCCATGTCCATGTGGACATGGATGTCCATGTGGATGTCCATGAATGTCCATGGATGTCCATGCTGGATGTCCATGTCACAAGCTGCATGGAGTACCATGGATGTCACATTGTTGTCAAAAAAATGGCAGCGTGTCCACTCCGTGGATGATGGCGAGGGTGCGGAGTACGGGGACTCGAAATGACATCGAAGTTGCGGCCCGAGTGACATGCGATTTGCGCTCCGACCGTCATGCGAAGTGAGCCTGAGTTGCACCTTGATTATTCCCTAAATGAAACCGCAACTCACGGTTCAAATCGAATTTCGCTTGAATTTCGCTTGACGATGGTGTGCTCACGGATGGACGCGGCCGGACATTGGGAGGTCCTAAAGTACTCCACACCGTTACAGGCGAGGGAGTAAGACGTTTGACTCTCGGTTACTAACTCACGATCGTAGCCCAATGGGTAAGATGACTGACACTAACGATGTCTTGTCTACCGGACACAGGTTCCAATCTTGCCGGGGCCTGTGTTTTTTTTTTTTTTTTGGGGGGGGGGGGGGGGGGGGGGTCGTAAATGCTATGCGCACGTACGCGGACGGTCATTGTACGGTCCTAAGGTACTCGGCATCTAAAATCCGGTGCCCCCACTGAGCATGCCTAACTCACCGTGAGAAAAGCAGCAGTGGGTGCTGGGTCTTTGTAAGCACACCCCCCCCCCCCCCCCCTGCTAAGCAGCTGTAACCGCACAGCTCCAACGCATACTGTCTTCTTTCTTAATGGCGAGTTAGACGTACTTAGTTGGAGTATTGTTGACAACAATACAGAGCATGCTCTTAGTGGCTAGCGTCGGCTATGCCAGGGTTCCACGGTAGCGCGACCCGACTGCCAATGCGCACGCGATCACGGCGAGGACGACCACTCCTTACCAGAACGAATGCTCGGGCTCGGCGACGCTGTCCGCTCGTCCCGCGGAACGAATACGCAGTCGGGTCGCGGTACTCACCGACCGTAGTGTAGCGTGCGCTAGGCGCTATGCTACAACTCTTTAATATGTAACCATACACGCTGTTGCATGCACCATGTGATATGAGCTGTAGGAATAATTAGCGTGTTAAATGTCTCATTTGGATGCTTAAGCAATTTACTCGCTCAGGATAGTCGAATTTAAGGCGATAATATTACGCGATGGTCAAGAACACCATTTGGGGTCAAGAAAGATACGACCCTGTAAATACAGCGGGGACAGAAAGTAAGGCGCAGGACCAGTGACATAAAACCCAGCAGTGCACCCGGCAGGAATTCAGTAACACCAGCCTCTTGGAAAATTAGAAGTACAAAATAAATATTCGCTTTATAAAGCATTTTGTAGATGTGAAGCAGTGCGTATACTGGGAACGCCTATGCGAGCTGTGATACTTTTATTTGCCTCCTCTCATACGGGAACATTTTTTCCTATGCTGCTTGTAACGTCCTCAAGCCCGCACTTATTTGTGCCAACAGCTACAAAACGTGTTCTTAAGGCTTCCAGGGCTGGTCCCGGGACTCCCATGTGCAGGGTTATATCTGTATGCTTAATGGTTCGGCAAAAGCGTAACAGCAGTACTTCTAAAAACCCTTTCTCTATAGGCCGGTGCTTTCTGGACCCCCAGTGGTGAGGCCACGTCCAAGGGCGCTCCGGAACCCTTCGATACACCGACCGGCTTCGCTTCGAAGGAACGGTCGCCGGATCGTGCGACCAGTGCTTTCAGGTAGGACTTGAAAACAAAACTTAGCGGCATCGCTTATAGCAGTACTTTTGTTTGTAAAGCGCAAAGTCTCCTGGAAATAGCGTTTCCCCTACTCCTTTAGATATGTCGAGTGATATATGTGACAGGGGTGGTGGCAGTGTCTGAGCAACTAGGTCCCAGTATAACTTTCGCGGCTTCACAGCGAGCAGGTATTCCCAAGAAAAACACGTCTGAAGTGAAGCCACCGCGCTGGCTATCTCCCTGTAGAACCCGGTGATGCGAGAGCCATGATCTACAGGCGCTGATGTGGCAAGCCACGGCCGCAAGTGAAAGGAGCCTAGGCATTGGATGGCTGCCTGAAGAAACGGGTCGACCTGGTCGCGGAAGAAAAGGAAGCGCTGGACTACGAGCTTGAGTTCTGCGTTTATCAGTCCAATTCCACCCCCCTCCACGCTCCAGAAGAGATTGGTGCGGCGCATGGGCTCGTATTGCGACCGCCAAACGAACACTGCCCACGACCGGTGTAGCCTCTGTATCGAGCTGGCATCGATGGTGGTAATGCGCGCTGCGTACAGAATTGCGGGGTAGGCTACCATGTTGCACAAGAGGGACCTTGCGTAAATGGATATGTTACGGTTCATCCAGGGGTGAAGCTTCCATTCGGCCGCGTCAACTTTTGATTTCCATCGAGGCGCCACCGCCTGGCCCACTCCGATCTTTACCCCTAGATATGTCTCAACGCGGTCCGACCAACGCATGTTGAAGCACTTGCGCGGTTTTCTTTCCCAGCACCCCAACCAGGCTCCCTCGGATTTTTCAAGGTTGAGCTCTGCACCGGAGAAACCGCAGAACTGATGTGCCAGTCGGAGTACTTCTCCGGCTTGGGCAGCTGTTGTGCAGATAAGGGCAACGTCGTCGGCATATGCCAACACTCGGAGTTCCCGTCCGCCCATAACGAGTCCTTCGATTTTGGTGGCCGCAGCAACCATGCGACACAGCGGCTCCAGGTAAAGAGCAAAAAGTAGTGGAGACATTGGACAGCCTTGGCGGACAGAGTTTTGTACCGTGATGGGGGTTCCTACTTGCCCATTAACGATTATGCTCGTCGTGATTTGAGTGTAGCATATCTGGATCCACTCCATCATGGTGTCTCCTACTCCGCAGTGCCTGAGGAGTGTGAACAGGAAAGGCCGTTGTACCCTGTCGAATGCCTTCCTAAGGTCGAGCTGTAGCACAGCCAGTGGAGCTAACCCTAGCTCTCCCGCCTCACAAGCGGTCCTCATCCAGTGAAGGTTGGAATTTATTGTTCGCCCTTTGAAGCCGCAAGTCTGGTGTGGGCCCACCACCGTACTAAGGGCCGTTTCGAGTCGATGAGCCAGTATCCGAGCCAGGATTTTGTAGTCTGACGACAAAAGGGAAATCGGGCGGAAATCGGATGTGCTTGGAATTGGACCGGATTGTGGTGTTTTCGGCAGGAGGACCAGGTGGCTATTTCGCATGGAAGGAGGAAGTAGCTTTTTGTGCATTGTGTCCTCGAAAACTGAGGCGAGTACCGGACTTAATACTTTTTGAAAAGTCATGTAAAATTCTGAGACAATCCCGTCTGGACCTAGGGACTTGTTTCTGGGTAGCTGTGTTTCTGGGAATCCGTTTAATTACGGATTCTACCTCCGCTGCAGTTATTGGAGAGTTAATTAATTCTCTCAAATCCTCCGATAGCTTCGGGAGCTCGCTAAGGACTTCCTCGGGGACGGGGTCCAATCCGGTCTGCAAATTAAACCGGCTGGAGTAAAAGTCCTCAAAGGCGCTTGCCACTTCACGCGGTCCCCGCGCGAGCTGCCCTTGGTGTTGGACCTTGGTGATGTTTTCCCGGTAGCGTTCTCTCTCTCGAGCGTGCGGAAGATTTTCGAGGGCTGTGCCTCCTGCTCAACTCTCTGCTCCCTGCTGTGGACCAAGGCACCCCAGTAGCGATGTTCCAGTTCACTGAAAAGCTCTTTTTTAGTTACGCGGATGCCCTCGCGAAATTCCCCAGGCCTCTCTTCATCCGCCTCGATGAGGTCTCGGAGCGTTGACATGAGGCGGTTTTAAATAGCTCTACCACGCGCGGCCTCTCGCCTGCCTATGGTGGTTGCAACTTCTTTGATTTTAGTTTTGAAAGATTCCCACTCGCTAGCCCCTATCGTGCGGGATCCCAAGCATTTTATTTCTTCCCGCACGCGTTCTACGAATTCTGGGTTTTGCATGATCTATGCGTTCATTATCCAACGGGGATTTAGTTTGCCATGCTTTTGGTTTACATCGTACCTAACTTCACCTGTCACTAAGCCGTGGTCAGACAGTGGGACGGGTGTCACGGCGTAGTCTTGCATTCGTGAAAGTAAGTCTCCTGAGACATAAAACCGGTCCAGCCAGGCCTGAGACACAAAATGGGAGGCTACGAACGCGCCTTATATCCTTGACTCATTCAAACTACGTCAAGAAGCTGCTGATACAACGCATTCACTACCACCAACTCCCCAAACACTAAACGTTAACGCAATACACCCATCCCCTATGCGACGCATTTACTCGAGTCCCCCTCGCGGGGAGATGGGCCCAATTTTTTCCGGACCAGGGCGTGAACAAAAAACAGACTGAATGAAACAACAGTCCGATAAACCTGCGAGTTGCAAAAACGAACTTTATTTCATTAAAATGTGACTGCAAAAATCGTGAATGGTTCAGGACAAAGCTGATGATGGTGTTGCTTAAAGTCAGGGTCACCTTGTGCCTAAAAGAAGTGGTGTCTAAAAAAACTGGCTCCGTATGACTCCTTTCCGACTTTCGAGATTGCTTCCGCCGCAGACTACGGGCAAAATCATGGCATCCAAGGTCGAAGTTTGTAACGTGGGCGGGAGTCAAGCCAATCCCCATCCCATCCAAAGCTGGCCAGATGGCTTAGGATTCAAAATGGCGTCGTCCTTTAGTCGCACCACGGCTCTGTCCAGGGAAATCGAACTTCTGGCTTCAGTTTGTCCAAAAACCGTTGTTGATATACGTTACTGCAATCGGACAACTGGCGGTTCCGCAGGAATGTCCGGAATATGTCCGGCTACTGCATTCTCTTTGCTCAGCAAATACCCAAATGCCAAGCGGCGTTCACAGGGGAAGTCGGACCGTCACAGACATTTGTAAATTTTAAACAGCCAAGCAAATATATCTGTTTTTCCGCACGAGCGCAGCAGCATCAGAAGTGAATTCGTCGGGAAAATCATACCAGTAGAACGGTTTTAGATGCGAAATACAAGTTTTTCGTTTATTCACCCCACTCGCAAAAATATTGTCATGAATCCAAAGACGACGCAGTTGTCTTCAAGGCAAACAAGTTTATTGGAGCGAACTTGTGCTCCCCTAACAACTCAAATAATACACAGGCGGCGAAGCGGCAGTAAATAAAGTGACGTGCACATGCGAGCGTCGGCGATTCGTCTGCTCTGCCGTCATTTATCTCTCGGCGCGAGGGCTTCTCGAACAGTCGATTTGCATTCAGAACACTGTAGATAATAGAGGATTGTTTTACGCTCGTGGCGTTAGTTCGCGATACTCTCTCTATCGAAGGAGATAACACGTGCGGCATAAAGAATAGAACATGTGCTTCACTTGACCGACTGCCAACACAGATAACATACCCCGGCGCAGCCGGTCGGCAAAAGCAAAACATCAACAAACCCCAAACATCGTTTGTGGCAACATTATCCCACATCAAGCTCCCACCAATAACTCACCAGGACGATTGCCGTTGCAGCTCCGCGGACGAGCGCGTAAAAGGTGGCGCAACCGGGGCGCTTCCATCGAAGTCCAAAAGGCGCAAAGATGGTGGTAGCCGAACCAGCGTCGTCAGCGGCTCGAGGTCGTCCTCGAGGGGGGCTTCCGTGCCGCGCTCGCAGGCTTCGTCGCTGGACAAAGCCGGCAAGAGCTCCGCGTCGGAGCGACCGGCCGTCCCGGCTCTGCTCATCCGCCGGCCGTCCACCGACTCCAAGAGCTCGCAGCGATCGACCCGTTCGACGCGCTACGTCGGCGACAAACCCAAGGTGCGCGCCTACTGGCGATAAGACATCGCCCTTTGCCCTTCACCTGTAATGGCTGGCGATAACTATAGCTCTCGCAGTGCCTCCATGCGCGGAGGCTTTAGCGGCAGTGTTTCAGGGTCCCTTTTAGCCTCAACACAAAAGTTCCCAAGAGGGCATATGCATCCTTAATCTTTATCCAAATCAGTTTTTTTGTGACACAATAGCTCCACGTTACGTGTTTCGCATACAATCCATGTGGTCAGCCTTCAGCCAGTCAGGGGGTTCCCGAAGCACGCATTCTTTAAAAGACGGCAACCCGTATTCCGCCCCACGAGAAAGCAGACGACGCGCCTTGGGTATCTTCTACAGTCTCTTTAGCCCCACAGCTTCCGGAGAAGCGTGTGAAACAATGTGTAAACGTGCGCGGGAACGTTACGCCTCAAAAAGTATAATTGTTATTTTTTGGCCCGTGAATGACTTTAGGAAACGTGGTGCGGGTACATATAGTACAGTGGGAACCACAAAATTCGATACTTTTATTTGCCCACGCTCCCACGCTACGCTCTCAACGGGCCCAAACAGGCCTAACAGTGGAAGGCCGATTACCCGCGGCGTGATTGCGACAGAAATTTGCTAGGCTTTAACTAAGACAGGGATTGTCCTTGCAGGTTCCGCCACCTCTCGACATTTTCTCGAGAGAGCACTCTTCGATGGCCGAGTCGCCGCCTGCAGTTGCGTCCCCACCGCTGGACGCCGCCCCCAAGCCAGCACAAGGCCCGAACGAAGTGCCTTCGCCAGCGGCCGACAAACCAGCGGCTCTGCCATAGGCAGCGGAATGGCGGCGACATTTTGCCGCTGGTTTTTATTTTCCTTATATGTTATCATAAAGTTTAAAACAACGAATTTTCCTGTACGCAGGTTCGAGTTCTATTTTCCTCTGCGGTCGCTTTTTGGAACTTATCTGTTTCCTTCGCCTGCTTTAGTAAGCGTGAGAGAACCGAGTTCAACGTCTAAGAATACATTGAGGGCATTTCATTGTCAGATTTTGGTGGGCGCAGGAACTGAAAAAAAAAAAAAGCATTCTTAGTGCAGCCTATAACGTGCACTAATTCCTGAACGAATACTGGTGTATGAATGACGCGTGCCATCTGCTAATATTTTGTAGTATTCGGTTTTGTTTTTTCCTTCTCGGCTAGCAATTTTTAGAGACAGAGGACGATATCTTTATAGTCGCAGGTCACGGTTGTCGTGACAGGTTCTTTTCCGGGGCCCGATTCCGCCTGTTGGGCAAAGGTTCTAGTTAGTTGACGTAGCCAATAGGATCGCTCGCCATGCGAAGTGCTAGTTAGTTGACGTAGCCAATAGGATCGCTCGCCATGCAAAGGTGCCAGAAATGGAAATTGCGGCTGACTCTGAGCGCCAACGCCGTCACCAGCGTACATATACTGTGTTTTGTTGAAGTTCCTCTTCTAGGCCAATCCCCCTGAGTTGAGGGATTGGCATTGCTCCATGGCGCTGCCTAAACACGTGGTGCTGTACATTTTCATATAAAAACAGCGCTCAAGACTGGACACATAGAAAGAGTCACACACATAGCGCTGCGTCTGTTGCGCTATGGTCAATGCCATTGTGTGTCACAGCGCTATGCGTGTAACTCTTTTTTTGTGTCCCTTCTTGAGCGCTGTTTTTGTATGAAATGTGAAAAAAGTGAGCCCAAATACTTCCCTGAAAACACTCGACAGTGGATGACACTCATGTCTTGTCACATGTCGGAGGTGCACACGAAGACCTTGCGCGAGGTGGACTTGGAAGGCTCACGCTTCTGCAATGGTTCCACAAGTTGATGCGCATAGAGGCGACCACAAACAGATTCGTAGGGCTTGTGCCTGTGCGCTTTGAAGCACACGTCGTGACGAACGCCGAAGGTTACAAAGTATGAGGGCATTGCATTATAATTAGCCAATAAAGAGGCCTCCCAAAGGCGCTACAGCGATGAAACCGATAGGCCCCATGATTTCCCTGCCATATGTTTTAGGACGTGGGTGAAACTTTGTAATTCCCTTTTTTAGTGCAGAGACATGTTTTGACCATGACAGATCTCGATCAATTGTCACGCCGAGAGATTTCTGATGCGTTACACATGGAATAACCGCCCCTTCCATCTTTACCGGGTAGCATATCATGGATTTTCGGGTACACGCCAATGTTGCACTATATGACGTTGAAATGTCAAGTCCCTGGCGGCGTAGGACCGTCAAAGTGGCAGATACTGCTTTCTGAAGTCGTGCTTGCAAGTCGTGTTACACATGATGCCCAAATGAAAATAGTATCTGCATAGGCAGATATTGACAGTTTTGGGAAGCACTTGGGAAGCACCTATGAGAGCCGGGGTAAATAGCGGAGGGCTGAGGACTCGTCCTTGTGGCACGCCGCGAGTGATCGGATGTCTCTCCAGAAGTGTGAACATGAAACCATCCGTCCGCGGATATAGCTTGCTATCCACAGATGCAACCCTCCTCCAATACCAATGGTCTCAAGGGCATTCAGAATGGCATCATGGGATACTTTATAAAATGCTAGAAACACGACAGCTGTCATACGGCGTCATTGTTTTTCATTCTCGACGGTAGTGACAATAACGCTGTCTATAGATGAACCTCCTTTGCAAAAGCCTGACATGGCGTCTGGGTACAAGCCATGCTTTCCCAGAAACCATTCCGACGAGCGAGGGCCACACGCACCATCATTTTGCTTACACAGCTAGCCAATGGTACTGGCCAGTAGGAAGAAATGTCTCGTGGAGAATTGCCAGACTTCAGGACAGCCCCTAAACGACTTCTTTTTCAGCGGCTTGGACCAGACCCAGAACACCAATAGAACTTGTAGAGGCCCAACAAATCTTTTTTTCCCTTGCGTGCGAGATGACCGAGTACACAGTTCGCAATTCCATGAGGCCCAGGAGCTGTAGAACGAGCCGAAGCAGAGAGCGCTACAATGAGCTCGTGTAGCTTAAACAGCACGTCTAGGCGGCTATCCCCAGTTGGAGGAGCTTCGGACAAAAGGCGTCTAGATATGAGTGCGAGGTCTAGGCAGATGTTGTAAGTTGCACGCTGGAAAAATGTCGGCGAACCATCATTCAAAATATCCAAATCATGATTGTGGATAAAGTTGGCGAGACGTCGCCCTCTGGTGGTGCTCACGATGCTTCCCCAGATCTTATGGTGCATACTAAAGTCACCTACAATGATGTCAGATCCAGGGCAGCCACCAATAATCATGTCCAAGTGGTTATCATCGAATTGTGCACAAGGTGACTCGTATCCAGCTGTGATAAAATGTGTCGGTTTTATATTGCACCATGACATCAACATATTCAATACTGTTGTGGGCCGGAACTTGGTGCCTAATACAGGTTAAGTATCACCGAATGCAGAGTAACACTTTGCTGGAATTTCCCATTCGCATCCGATGAACCTTTTTTTTCGTATCGAGATAGACGAAATGATGACGTCATATTTGGCCCACAGATCACAATAAGACGAAAGTGATATTTCAACACGGTTTACTTGAAATCTTCGAGGCGCCCTTTTAGACATAGAGCACTCCATTGGAGAATGAAGGACTGGCGAAATATTTCCTGCAGAGTAGGTGTTCGCGATATCAGGGCCATTTTGCTGGTTATCGGTTGAACGAGGCAGAAAAGGGCTTCACAGCATCCAGGATTTGCACAGCTGTCTGCGCAACTGGTGTTTTGATCCCGACCAATACCAAACCCAGGGCAGCTATAAGCTGCTTCAACATCGTCTTGATTTCCTCATCTATATTCGAGACTTGTCCCCTATCATTGTATGTATTCGGTTGCTCTTCTTTTTGATTGCGTTGAGTATGACGCTCTTTCAGGGTTCGAGAGTATAGTTCTCCTTTACGCTGCTTGGCTTGTAGATGCCGAGGTGGCTCTTTTCCGGATTCAGTCGCGCTTGGAGGAAGTGGGAAGCGCTTTGCGACCTGAATGAGGAGGACAAAATATATCCTCCCCCTTTGCAGATTCTAGGTCTTCGTCGTATGGCATCGTAGAAATGCAGGGAGGGGATTGAAGGCAGAACAAATGTCAGGCGTAGGATATGTAAGGTCGCACTCACAAATTAACCCGGTCGACGATCTAGCTGATCTGATGGCGTATAGGAGTGTCCACTCTCCCTCAGCCGTTTGCAAAACCACGCCTGATTCCTGTGGGTCTTCCAGCAGGGAAAGGGGACCAGGTCGACTGACTACCCGTGTACCTCATACAATGGTAATGGTTTCACTCCTACACCCCCAAAACCATACATCCCGTTTGGCGCTCGGTTCGGGCACGTAACTACAAGCTGTGCTACGCGCAAGTTTATTGAGATGAAAGACCAAAACAGTACCGCCAAATCCACGGTGGTTTCCTCGACCATCTTACTTCTCCCATTAGTACTCTGGTACTTTGAAAGACAAAGAAATAAAAACGAAGGAAGGGACCCAATCACATATAGCAGTAAAAAGTCATTAAGTACCATGAGCCTGGCGAGAACGCAGGTTGGTTCAGAGGGACAGCCTAATACGTAACACCCTAATAAAACAAGTCAAAACACAGGGCAATTTTTGCGCTGGCCACCGTAATGGTGTTTCCTTTGTATAAGGGGCTGTCGAGAGCTATCCTGATAACAAAAAAACAGTGACTCCCGTAGCAATCGTGCCGCACCTCTACGGCCGTCCTTTGCCCGTTTATCAGCGACCACTTGCCGATATCAGGTATTCCTCTACTGTCTCGGAGGCAGGCTCAACCTAAGCCGCAAGTGTCCACCTCTACGCAGCCGAAGTCTGTCTAACAAGGATGAAGCTCTTCCCAGAGTCTTACACCAAGTACGACCACTTTCCAAGTCGTGAAAGCCAAAAGGCATTGCAGAAAACCCAGTTCAAGAACACCTTATCCAAGGAAAAGCAGGTTCTCGAAATCGGTTGCGGCACGGGATACTTCGCCCAGAAATTCCTGCTGCCAAGCTGCCAGCCATGCCGCCGGCTTGTCGTCACCGACGTTCAGCCGGAGATGGTCGACTTCAGGAGGCAGAATTTTTCCCACAGCGACATCGTGCACGATGTTTTGGATATAGCCTCACCCAACTTGGATACGTTTCTGGACAAGTATGGCAAATTTGACAGAATCTTTTCGTTCTTGTCCTTTCACATGATTCACCCTATCAACGTTGCCTACGCGAACGTCGCCAAGTTGCTCAATGAAGGAGGCGAGTGCCTCATCACCGCCTTCAGCAGCTTCGACATTGCGGACGTGTGGGCGGAGGTGTGTGAGACCGACGCCTGGAGGGGGCGCATACCGGTAAGCACAACCGATTCTTGCAAAGATTTCAATTATTCTTTTGCTAAAAAGAACCAATATCTTGTACTTGTAAGCAAGGCGTCACATGTCTTTGAGATTCGGGCCTGGTTTGTATGGAGATGTTAGTTTAAAGCATGTAAACTTGAATAAAGCCACCTGAGCGTGTGTCCCAAACTTTTTTGTGAACGCTATGTGTAGTCTTCGCACGTTAAACGCGCTTGTTGGAGCCTATTATTGTATAGGTTTCCTTAAACACTGAAAAAGGTAAGTGCCATATTGCTAAATGCTTGCCTAAATGCGTGTGGTTAATTTGCGTGTAGTTTGCCAAAAGGCTTGTGGTTAATATGCGTGTGTGATGTCACTTTGTTATTTGAAAGGCATTATTGTAGTAATATGAAAGTATTGTGAAAGCAAATGTGGTTGTATTCGCAGTCTTTCACTGCGATGCCTTTCTTTTGGTTCATCATTTTGCGCAAGATCCGAGGACGATCGCAAACGAAACGTTCAATTTCAACTGCATAAAGCCAGCGGCTCAGGTTGAAGCCGAAGTGCGGAACAGGCTTCGTGGAACCGGGCTGAAGTGCATCTCGTGCGAAGTGTACGATTCGACGTGGAAATACGACGACATCGACTCGCTGCTAGGTGAGCACCGTTATATGAAATCGTAGCATTTCGCAGGTTCCGTATGTTAACAGGAAGGCAGTGTACTACAAGTTAAATGGTTCGCAGAGGCAGAAGGTGAAGAGAGGGGCGACAAGATGGGAAGATAAGAGTGGTTAAAAAGTCCATTTAAGAGCCAAATTTCTTCCTGAACTGTACAGATGCCGTAAAAAGTAATTGGACCACGGTCTCGAAATTTTAGAGGAATATTTCCTGCCACATGGTGGGCCTGTCAACACACCCCATCGCTCACCCCAATCCCAACCCTCCCCCAGAGCGGTGGGAGGGCCTGCTGACCAGCTCCCGTCACGCTGACTAGATATCTCTGGTCACCCGTGCCAGGGCTGCAGTCAAGGCCCAAGGGTACCTGGCAGATGCGAACACACCCCACCGAGTGATGACTCAACGACCACCATTTGCTATATTAGACGTTTATTTTCTCTCTCTCTCTCTTTCTTCTTCCACAAGCTGCCTGGCTGCATTGGTGTGCGTTAGAAGCAGTCATTTGTAATAGAAGAAGCATCCTGTACACCGTTAATGGCTGTCATAAAGCCAGTAAGGGAAATATTTCGTGATATTCACAAGTCCTTGTTCTAATTACATATGACGGCACCTGTACTTAAATAGGTTGATGATAGCGATGACGAGGAGGCGTGTTTTAGCACTCGGCTTCACTGAAATGCAGACACACAAGGGTAAGTTGGTGGGTGGAAAGGACATATTCATTGTCAGGTAGACGTTTCATATCTAAGCCTCATTTTATATCACACATGATGACAACCTGGCCTTTTACACCAGCCATCCTCATTGTCTTTGATTGATTTTACATTAGCTCTTGCTCATCGATTTTACTATTTTCCTTTGCATCTTTGATAGCTACCCTGTCTTTTTGCCGCAACTGGCTTTGTGCTATTAAAATCCAACTACCATCGTCATTGTCAGGTAGACAAATTGCAGCGAGGGAAGTATGGTGACAGCCTATACATCGTATGCCGTTGCCAACTTCTCCGTCCAGACAAAGACTGTCTTAATTGGGTTGACTTTCAAGGCCTTCCGAGTGCCGCCGTGATGTCACACGGTGGGGGCGGCCGCGCCCAGCCCGCAGAGCACGCTAGCGGACGCACCGATTGATTTAGCGCCGCGTTGCCACAAAAATTGTGCGGTCGTATTATACTGTTTCTTTTCATGGACTCAGGCAGAAATGACCCCGTAATTTGCAAACCGCGGAAAACTGAGCGGTGTTGTTTTAAGTATATCGGTGACCGGAAAAATTGTTCGCATTGTTGTTCGTGAATACTTCATTACACAACCATTAACTGCACTAAAAATTTAAATCCGCCAGGCAGTAGCAGAACCCCAATTAATTGCATTTTAGTGTATACATTGTATTGAAATATGCTGCACTTCTAACTAACTGCAATATGTTTCAGCTCTAACAGGAAACGAGGAGAAAATATATCATTTTAAAATGAGGCCCAAGACCTTAATGGACGAACACAAACTCGTTTTGGATAGCTTGGGGCGGTACAACGTAATACACGCTAAAAAGACACAATGTAAAGCTAACTTTGTATCTCGTCTGTTTTTAATTACATACGTTTCTTTTTGTCAGATACTACGGGGATCAGCATCATTACGAATATTCTGCTGTAACATGCACACCATATTCAAGTTCACTCGCATGTGCCGAAAACCGCTGTGGGAGCGGAATGCAAAGCAACACGGAATATTAGGATCAATATACGACTGATTCCCGTACGCAACAGCGCCCAATCTCCCGTATACAACAGTACTTTCATTACAGCGGCAAATTCGTACATATTGTTCGCACTTTGTTCACGAAACGTGAAGTTGGCCTACAACTCTGCAGCAGACGCAAAGCATGTTGCATTGTGTAGCTCATTACGGATCTGCACCCCGTTTTGCACGATAGCCTGCATAAAGTTTGTGAACAGGCGCTCCAGCTAGATTCCCTAGGTTCACTTTGTTGTGGAGCGAAGCGATACCGTTCGTCCCGGCGCCGGTGGTGTTCTCTTCTTGGGGCCGCGGTGATCATACGTACACTTTATTTTAAATTCTTTACTCAAAACTTACGCGAACGCCCGCTCTCACCTGCACACGCGCACAATAAATCAGAGCCCGTACACGTCAATAAAATTCCCCGCATTTCCCCGAGGGGAAGAATGTGAAAGTGCGAATGCAGGAGTTGAATTTGCGCGGTTCGGTAATGTTCGCGAAAGAGAGATCACACACACACACACACGCAACTACAAAGAAAGAAAGATGCATTTATTCACAGACACCTATTTGTGTTGTCGTTGTACTGGATTGCTAGAGCGGATCTCAGCTTTGAAATTTCGTGTCAGTACTCCTTTAAGCGGGTGCATTAGCCCTTCTCACGCCCGATTCCTGGCCAATCCCCCACGTGGGTATGTGCCATGCACAGACACCTATTTGTGTTGTCGTTGTACTTGATTGCTAGAGCGGATCTCAGCTTTGATATTTCGTGTCAGTACTCCTTTAAGCGGGTGTATTAGCCCTTCTCACGCCCGATTCCTGGCCAATCCCCCACGTGGGTATGTGCCATGTCAGCGGCCAGGCAGCGCGCCCCCATCTCCTCCCGTTGCCAAGGAAGACGAGGAGATTCCTGGCCAATCCCCCACGTGGGTATGCTATGCGGACATCGCCGGTGGACGCAGGTTCAGGGTCGCTTAAGAAGTGCATCGCACTTAAAATATTTGTTACTATTATTACTTCCACCCTGATAAGGGGGAAGTCCAGGAAGCTGGCGGCCAGGTTGGATTTGCAACGTTAGGCTTGACCTCTATGGTGTATTCGTTACACTGAATCGTAAAGACAGTGGCGCAATCCCTAAGTAATAGGTTAAGGATGCACACGATTGTCGGGTAGATACATATTGTTACGAACTCAAGCAGCAGGGGACGCTGGCACAAAGCACCAGGGGATCCACGCCTACGACGATGAAGCAGTGTGTTGCGCGGGCTCAGCTCGAGCTGTCATGGCCGCTTGTACATAGTTCATCCATGTAAATACATCGCTGCTGCATCGTCATGTATTCGTCTTACCTTTACTTTGTCGTCTCGCAACAATATGACGTTTTAATCACAGCGCCGGCTGTACTGCACAGCACACGTGGCCGCCATGGAGCGCATGGCATTGCGCAGTTGCAGGGGGAAGAGAGAGACGCCGCCCGTGGCGAGCAGCTTATGTACACGACTCAAGAAAAGACAGTGGAGAGTAGTCTATTGTGGGTCGGTAACCATATTCCGTCCGGACATGGCCATGCTTCACTGCGCAACACGCAATGTGGGAAAGTCAGCTTACATAAAACCAATCTTACACCCGTCTTATTAAAGCCGGCTTCACTTGAAAGCACAATGCTTTGCTGGAAGACATTTTTTTTTTCAGATGGAATAAGAGACACCGTATAAAAATAAGGAGGCCCCAGCACCTTTCTTGTTTTTGATATGTTCTTTTTTGTGTGTGAATACAGAAAACAGGCAAACAAAGGGAACATAAAGGACGGATGGCCTGACAGAGGCCTCCTCTTCGAGCCTTTCTCATGTCATGCAGGTACATGGGTACCCAGACAGAACGAAACATGGAAATTGATTCACATATGCAGAACATGTCAAGAAAATTGGTTTGCAAAGATATTCATTTACATACCGACATGCAGTAAAAATAAAAACGAAAATACACAGCTGTATTTAAAAATGAAGGCGCGTATATAAGAACGTCATTTGAATTATTAAGGCGTCCTGAATTTTTCATAACCCTGCCAAGTCCCCGACACTTCCTTCCACACGGGTGCGAGAACTGGAGGATTAGAGATATACAGCTTCGTCGTACAACGTTTACTTGAGCAAGTAAATGTCCTGCATAATATAATTCTACTCCTCAATCGCGTTGTGGCGGAGCGTCCGGATGGCAGCATCCATGTTACAAACCGGCCTGCTGGTGCTTGCTTCGGAAGCTGGCGCTATTCTCACGGCTAGTTGTGCTCACTGTAGGGGTTACCAGCGTTGCCAGCGTTAGCCAGTGGGAAAGACCATAGATACAGGGTGACGCATATGATGATTGACACAGAGGTGATAGTATAAGTATGTACCAAATGCCTATACATGTTCAATAGTTCACCCCAACGGGATCGAGCTAGAACCTGGCTGCCAAAGCGGTGCTTTTTAAAAGTGCCAGCACTGCCTGGAAGGCCTAGTTTGAACACTGCGGGTCTGGCCAGGGTCCCAACAGGACGTCCTCAGACAATGCCCATTGTGTGTGTGTGTGTGGCACAAGTCGTAGAATAATGGTCGCCTTCCTGGGCTAACGATACCCATCATTTCCTCACCTTTGTCAAGTCGTTGCCCTATGCTGGTCAGTCTGCCTGGTTTGTGTATTCTCACCGCAATTCAGATAGGAGCTTCCTATAGTGTGCATTCGCAGACATAAAACAAAAATAACAGTGTTCACTCGTTTCAATTATGTTGCGATATCTCGTCTTATCCGACTGCTTTATTTTGCGAAGGTTACCATTTTTCTTATGTTCCCATTGATTTCTGGCAGACATGTTTTTGACACTGCTGCCGTTCAAGCCGGTGATTCCCAACGAAGAGTGGAGCGACTTCCGGTCTCTCTGGGCAGATTTGACGACGCGGAAGTTGGCGCCAGTCCCGGGTCAACCCTTGGAAGTTAAGCTCACTGTTTCCGCTATTCATGGCTGCCGTTCCGAGTGACACGAGCACAAATTCAATCAAAAACTGTATGGTTAATTAAAATCTTACATCGAAATAAAGGCACGGTTGGTGTCCTCGCAATGAAGTTTTTTTAAGAAAAGTGAATTGGCTCTTTGTTCAGAAATAAACAACGGGTGTTTCAGCCGGCTTCAAGTTTTCTGTGTTGTGTCATCGTCTTATATTCGTACCTTTCAAGAAAATCACTTTTCAAAACACAGAAAAAGCTGGTGATGCTTTCATTTTTCAGCCAAAAAAGGCTGACAAAAAACTAATATTCACACAGAGACGCTATATCAAAAGCATCTACAACTTGTTTCATCCCAGTATAGGTTTCATTAGCACGTGGTACCGTGGAAAACGAAGAAAAAATCCCGTTCTAACAGAAACGTTGCTATCTAGAATCAATTATATCCAGGATTTTAATGAATTCAAGACAATGCTTATGCGAAGCCCAAATTGTGCGCTCTAGGACATTCGGTATTCGACGTGACACGTGCGCTTTGTTGTAAGCGCCGAACAGTCAATGATTTTTTCAGGGTAACGTTTATCGAACTCTTGCTTAACCTGGCCCATTCAAAATTTTAGGCATCCCGAATGCCAGTAGCTATAACTGTTACATAGAACATTCCTACCGTAGCGTACGTACTTTTAAACGAGGATATCAAGGAGCGAATTGTCTCCTTTAAACGAAAGTACGCCATAAAATTAAAACTATTACACTTGCATCTTCTTTTACCGGCGGAAGGGTCTGTTATAAGCACTACAGTTTTAAATGCGGGCCAGGATTCGGAAGTGTGTGCAATGTCCAGTGCATGCATTTAGGTTGTGCCGCAGGTACCGAAGGAAAGCGAAAGAGCTGCGCTGTGTGTCTAAAGCGTGCCCAAAACAGGATGTAAAGCTGGCTATGGCTAAAAATAGAAATGGCGAAGTTTAACATATTTACACGTAAAATATGTAAGGCCGTGTCTAGAGTGCCGTCCGAGGATATTATAAGCAGTGCACTATTATCGACGTCCACGGGCGTTTTGTGACAAAATTTCCACGTCTGGCGCTACATTGCTCTAGATAACGTAAAGGTAGACAACCTAACCTAAACATAAGATAACCTAACACACACACAAAAAAAATTTAAAACACCAAAACTAACGCCAGGCATAAAAACTATACTTCAATTTAGAGATGAAAAAAAAAAAAAACTGAGTCAAGAGCGGGTCTCGAACCGCTAAGGCGGATCCTCTACACTACAACGACAGACGCTTCGGCCCGGTGCTAGCCTGGTCTTCAACATTCTAAGGTCGTCGGGCGGCACTCTAGCCATGCCTGCAGCGATCAGCTAGAGTGCCTTCGTACGGCGCTATAGACTCTGCGAACATGTAATCGTGAGATGTTCTTAAACAAGTTTCTTTGGGCATGAAGAGGAAGGACAGGGCGCGAAATATGATAGTGAACCACAGCAAGCGTCGTCGCATCCGATGAATATTCTCCACGGCGTTCCACAGTCCTCCATTTTCTCGGAAAGAGTAGCAAAGAGTTGCACTGCGCAACAGACGTACAACACCGCCTGTGTAGGCGGTGCCATGGAGCAATTCCAATCCCTCAACTCAGGGGGATTCGCCTAGAAGAGTACACTCAACAAAACAGTGTATGTACGCTGGTGTCGGCGTTGGCGTTCAGACTACACCGCAATTTCCATTCGTCACACCTTTTAGACGCGCATGGCGAGCAGGGTTTTTCCGGGGTAACGTTTATCGAACATTTACCGATCTTTTTATCAAACTTTTATCCAGCGTTTACCGATCCTATTAGCTATGCCAGCTAAGTGGTACACCTGCCCAACACTCGTATTTGGGCCCCAGAAAATAACCTGTGAGGCACGACAACCAAGGCAAGCGACCATAAAGATATAGCCCCGTGAGCCTAGAAATTGCTAGCCAAGAAGTACTATACAAAACCGAATACTACAAAATATCAGCAGATTGCACGCGCAATTCAAGCATCGGTATTCATTTAAGAATTAGTGCAGATTGTACGCTACACAAAGAATGTTTTTTTTTCTTTTGCCGCCGAGCTCACCAAAATTTGAAAACTGAATTTCCAGAATGTCTTAGACGTTCAAGGCGTTCTCGCACGTTGATTAAAGCAGGCGAAGGAAACAAATACGTTTCAAAAAACGACCGCAGCGGAAAATGGAACTCGAAGCCGTGGGCATGAAACTGCGTTCTTCTAAACATTATGATGAAAAACAAAATGAAAAAAAAACCGCGACAAAATTTCGCCGCCATTCATCCCCCTATGGCGCAGTCGCTGGTTTGTCGGCAGCAGGCGAAGGCACTTCGTTCGGGCCTTGGGCTGTCTTGGGGGCTGCGTCCAGTGGTGGCGACATAACCGAAGGCGGCGACTCGGCCATCGAAGAGTGCTCTCTCGAGAAAATGTCCAGTGCTGGCGGAACCTGCAAGGGCAATCGCTCTCTTCGTTAAAGCCTGCAAAGTTTCTGCCGCAATCACGCCGCGCGTAATCGGGCCTCAACTGTCGAGCCTGTTTGAGCCTGTTGAGAGCATAGCGTCGTGCGTGCGTGGACAAATAAAAGTATCCAACCCTGCGGATGTGACGGTTCTGTATATACGCACACCACGCTGCCTGAAGTCATTCACACCCCACATAACTGCTAACCTTTTTGAGGCGTGACGTGTAGACGTTCCCCGTGACGTGTAGACACGTCTGCACATTGCCACACGCGCTTCAGTGGAAGACGCTGGACAAGGCACTCCAAGGCGCGTCGTCTGCTTTCTCGTGCGGGCGAATGCTTTCAAAAAGCGCCTACTTCGGCAACCTCCTGACTGGCTGAAGGCAGTCCCACGGATGTGACGCGGGAACACGCGACGTGGAGCTATCGTCTCAGAAATACTGATTTAAATGAAGATTACGGATGTATATGCCCTGTTGTGAACCTTTGTGTTGAGGCTTAAAGAGACCCTGCAACACAGCCGGTAAACCTTTCGTGCTTGGAAGCAGTGCGAGAGCTGTAGATATCGCCAGCCATTACCGATGCCTTGACGCCAGTGACTGCGCACCTTAGGTTTGTCGCCGACGTAGCGGGTCGAACGGCTCGATCGCTGCGAGCTCTTGGAGTCGGTGGACGGCCGGCGGATGAGCAGAGCAGGGACGGCCGGTAGCTCCGACGAGGAGCTCTTGCCGGCTTTGCCCAGCGACGAAGCCTGCGAGCGCTGCACGGAAGCCCGCCTCGAGGATGACGTCGTGCCGCCGCCGCCACTGCTTCGGCTACCGCCGTCCTTACGCCTTTTGGACTTCGACGCATGCGCGCCGGTTGCGCCGCCTTTTGGGTGCTTGTCCACGGAACTGCAACGGCAATCGTCCTGCTAAGTTACTGATTCGACTTTGATGTGGGATAACACTTTTACGATTACCGCTAATTAACAGAAAACTTCGCTTTGACGTCTAAATCCCGTTCTACTGGTGTGAAATTCCCAAGGAATTCACTTCTGGGGCGCCGCTCGTGAGGAAACAAAGATACTGTTTCTGTAGTGTGGCAAATTTCGAAATGTTTGGAACGGTCCTCCTTCTTCTGTGAACGCCGCTTGACATTTGAAAATTTGCCTATCAAAGAGAATACATCTTTTTGCCGCACGAGCGGCACCCGCAGCAGCGAATCCTCAGGTAAATTCGCAACCCACAGCACTGCGTAAGGACACCGACTACCAGACGTTCAGACCGAGCGAGGGTTTCGGGAAATCGGGCCATAATTTGTTTTTCGTCTTCTATGGCACAATAATATGCGTATGTTACACGACTAAATTCCTTCATTGCAATGGTGCTGAGAATCTTACAAGCGGGTAAGTTTTAACGCAAGCCGTTTTCGCGAGACGTAAATACAGGGGTACGAGACACCTTACGTTTTACAGTTAAAAGTACTGCTATAGACGCTGGCGCTATAGCAGTTGTGCTACGTTTTTCTTTCAAGCCCCACCTTAAACCACTGGTCGCACGCTCCGACGACAGTTCCTTCGAAGCTAAGCCGGTCGGTGAAGCGAAGGATTCCGGAGCGCCCTTGGACGTGGCCTCACCACTGGGGGTCGAGAAAGCACCCGCCTGCAGAGAAAGGGTTTTTAGGAATAGTGCTGTTATGCTTTTGCCCAACCAATAATCATCCAGATATAACCCTGCACAGGGGACTCTCGGGACCAGCCCTGGCACCTTAAAGAATAAGTTTTGTAGCAGTTGGCACAAAGAAGTGCCGGCTTGAGGACATTACAGGTAAATAAAAATAGAGGAGGTAAATAAAAATTACGCCCACCTCCCCTCGCGGGAACCCTGGTGTGATGCGACGCTGAGGGGGGTTCAAGCGCAAGCGGAGAGCAACAGAGCGGCACACCGGTTATATGCGCAGCGCGCCCGAAGGAGAGGAGACCGCGGAGCGAGAGAGTACTGCACATGCGCAGCACCGCGCGCAGCGCCGCCCACCGGCGGAGTGAGAGCGCGCTGGGCCGCACACCCGCAGATGTTGAGAGAGAGTGTTCGCTCTCACCTGGGCACGCGCCGGCGCCAGTGCGTCTGCCACGGCTATGACGCAACACAATCCAACACAATCCACTTTAATCCAATCAAATCCAAATCCAATCCAAGCGAAGCCAAGCCATGCCAAGCCAATACAATCGAATCCAATCCAATGCCCCACGCGAGAGAGTGTTCGCTATCGGAGTGGAGAGGGGGTGAGCGGAGGAGAGTGCGGACGCCGACGACGACGACGGACGCACGCAGGAAGGACAGGGCCGCCGACAAGAGATGCTCTCAGCGTCGCATCTAAAAGGACCGGAGCTCGCATATACGTTCCCACAACCCACTGCTTCCCATCCACAAAATGCCTTCTAAAGCGATTCTTTATTTTGTGCGTCTAGTTTTCCAAGCAGCTGCTGCTGCTGAATTCTTGCCGGGTGCACTGCTGGGTTTTATGTGGCTGGTCCTGCGCCTTGCTTTCTGTCCTCGCTGTATCTACAGAGTCATATCTTTCTGACCCCAAATGCTGTTCTTGACCACCGCGTAATATTATCGCCTTAAATTCGACTATTTTGAGCGGGTAAATTGCTTCAGCATTTAAATGAAAATTTATTACGCTAATTCATCCTACAGCTCCCATCACAAGCTGCGTGCAACACCGTGGATAGTTAAGTGTTAGAGAGTTTTAGCCCAGCGGCTAGCGTACGCTACGCTACGGTCGGTGGGTACCGCGACCCTACTGGGCAGGTGCGCATTCGTTCCGCTGCATCATCGTCCCGCCTCGCCGAACCCGAGCATTCGTTCCGGTGAGGGCTGGTCCTTCAGACGCGCCCGCGTGCGCATGCGCAGTCGGGTCGCGATACCCGCCAACCCTAGCATAGGCGACGCTGGCCGGTGTGGGAATACGCCTACTCAGCACTTCTAACTAGGTGTAAAGAAAGCACACAGTATGCATTGGGGCTCTGCAGTTTCAACTTCTTAGCGGGGGACGAAAATATGCTTCCAAAGCCCCAACGCCCACTGCTGCTTTTCTCACGGTGAGTTAGGCATGCTCATTGGGGACCGGTGGATTTTAGACAACAATGCAACATCCATGGTGCTCCATGCAGCTCGCGACAGCTACTACAAGCTTCAGTGTCGAAGCCGGAAATATTCCTTTCGTCGGGGGAAGGGGGGTATACGCGCTCAAAGAAAACAATAAAAATTGCCTAACCCGAACAATGCTGTAGTCAATTTTAGTCTTTAATTAAATTTCTGGAGGCGTTCCGAGTTCTGAGATCGAAACCCCGTGACCCTGGCTTAGCCCTTGTAAAGGTTGTACTCACTCCTGCGGCTCGTTCCGAGTCCGACCCACTGACGAGTCTCGGGCCCTGGCCTGTACCGGCAGGGCCGTTCGCATCCGGAGTGATCCGCGCTCCGCTCGGCATACCTGCGCCATCGGCCTGTACGTCCATGCTGGGGCGTTTCGCCAGGCTCTGCTCGCCCGTCGTCGTGCCCTCGGCGTCCCGCTGAGCTCGGTAGGCGTGCCGGCGGCGCCGCAGCAGCACCCACACCAGCAGGGCCACCAGCAGAGCGCAGAGCACAAAGAGAAGCAGGGGCACGAAGTCCTCCATGGATTCGGCGTCCAGGAACGCCATGGCAGCGCCTTTAACCACCCGGAGGTTCCAAACCGTCCCCTCTGTTCTTCCTTCTCAGTCTCGCGACCTGTTCGTCAGTGCTCTTGACGATGACGATGCTGAGGCCCAGAAAACGGGGTTAAACATTTGCGGATGGTCTTAAGGGCAAGTAAGGTCGGCGCAGGAGCGAAAGCGTGACTCCCTCTTTCCAAGAAGAGAGAGAGAAAAGATAAGAGAACCACTTTGTTTCTCGCAACTGGGATTCACGGGGACGTGGTACGCGTAATTTAACCCGGTGGTTACTAAGCTGTCCACCGAAAACAGCAAAATCGGTACAAAAGTGCCGCGAAATTCAAAATTAATGCACGAAAGCTGTATTCATGATGCAAATTCTTGCTTTTGAATTGAAATGTCGTTTGGCTGCGCCAATATAGTGGAATATCCGTCGAAAGCAGCGCACATCCCTCCCGATAAAGCTTGTGGTTCAATTCATCCACAGTGGGCATGTGCCTCTCTGTAGGTGATGATGAGGATGACAATAAGTTTATTTCGTCCAGAGAGAACGAGAGGGAGAGAAAGATAAACTTTATTGGTTATCTTTGCTGAGCGTAACCACCCGAGAGGGAGGTTCCGGGTGGGCGCTTCGTCAGACGGCGGCCAGGAGCCGATGAACCCTGGCGGCGTCTTCCGCCAGCTGGATGACCGCAGCTTGTACTTCGGGAATGCAGCTGAGCAGCGCGGCCTCCCACTGGTCGGAATTGCTGATGTGGAATCCGGGGTTTGCGGACTGGGGTTTGAGATGGCAGGACACAAACCATGTGGGTCAGTGAAGCAGCTGATAGTCCACACCATTTGCATGCGTCCTGGTACCTTTCTGGGTACTGTCGATGGCATAGAACGGGGGAGGGGGGAGGGGGAGTGAAGTCTGCAGCCTACGCCACGCTACTGATTGTCCTCTTGCGAGGGATCTGTGAGATTTCGGAAGTTTAAGACGACTCAGCCTATAGTGCTGTGTAATTTCCTGATATGACCAGAGCCTACCCCTTCCCCACGTGTCATACGGCACCTCTTCGGACTCGGGGTCAGCCTGGTTGCAGAATCCTCGGGCTGCCTCGTGCGCCATCTCGTTCCTCGGGAGGGACGAGTGCGCTGGTGTCCAAACCAGACGGACTTGCCTTGCTGTTGTCTCAGAGCGGGTCCGTGGTATATGCGCCGCTTCCGTAGAAACCCTCCCTCTTGCGTAATTGCGCAGGGTGGTTTTATAATCCGCTATGATTATGCTGGCCCGTGTACCCGTGATGGCGATTGGGATGGCCACTTCTTCTCCCGTATCTGGGCGGGACGTGTTGACTGAGCACGAGGATACCGCAATACAACCACCACTGGCGTTACCCCCGCTTCGGCCAGGGTAGATCGCCGTGTCTACGTAGCAGACATCTGGGTTAGGGTGATACTGCTTGGCGCTCACCTATTTTACCCAGACCTTAGTGGAAGGCGTAAGGCAAAGTGGGAGTCTTCCTAAATTCCACCCCCCTCATATGGCGGTCTGCGTGATGATTATGATGATGATGATGATTAGCGGATTCCCCTTTGTAACGGGGTGGCGTTGGACAGCCGCCTTAGTCGTAACCTTGATCTTTCCCTCCACTGTGTGTCCGCACTTTTCACCGCGCTTTTCACCTTTTGAGCCCTTGGGCGCGAGCGGACTCTGCGGCCAGTTGGACGACCTTGATCTTTTCCTCCACTGTGTATCCACGCTTTTCATCCCGCTTTTACCCTTTTCAACCCTTCGGCGAGAGCGGCCTCTTTAGCCAGTTGAACGACCTTGATCTGTATTTCGGGGTCGCAGCTGAAACAATTTTACCGGCTGCAAACTACACAGACAGGATTCAGTGTATGCGCCCAGATTTCTTACAAAGCGTTGGCTAGCCCCCAGTTAATCATTAACGTCACTCCATTTGTGTGTACCGCGACATTCCGTATCCAAGTCAGTGCAAGACGGGCGTTTCCTAGACAGCACAGCCAAGCGACGCGTTGTGCCATCAAGGGGCATGTTTGAATTTATATCCACGTGCTTTGAGCACTCAATTTATAAGCTCAGGATTTTTCGGTAAAACAAAAAATGGTCTTGTCGTTCCGCTCCCGCGTAGCAAACATCCAAACCCGGGTTTAAATCCCGTTGCCGCTGTTTTCTTTTTCATTTTTCGAAGGTTTCTCATAGTTCAAGATTAATATTTTTATCGCAGATTTAATATATTTATGACATTTTAATGTGTTAGAAATAGTATTTCGGGCATTTTTATTCCCTTTAGGTCGGTTTGAGCTACTGGTTTTTGTACGTTTTTGTGGTTGGGCGTCTTCTAGGTCGGTTACGGCTACCTATTTCTGTTGGATATTTCAAACACCGTGGTTCTCATCCATTTTAGGTCCGTTTTGGCTGGTATTTATTTCAGTTCGGGTGGTTTTGTGTGCTTTATGTACGTTTCTGCTGTGATATAGCCCCCATAGCAACCTCAGATTAAGGGTGGCTGTGGTGACTAGGAAACACATATACGCAGCCGGCACTCCCTGCTACACCCGTCGGCGTCTAGTGTTTAGCTGTATGAACTGCCACAATCTTAATTAACTCGTACGACACGGCGGCTGCTCGTTCGTGTCTGCAGTTAAAAATACCAAGAAATTGCCGATGGGCACACGTGAGCGCGGGCTTCGTGGCGACCTCTTGGCAGTTACGTACTGACTACAGTGACGGGGCCCGTCGCTTTAAAATCTGCACTACAGTGACGGGGCCCCGTCACTTTAAAAGAATCACTACAGTGACGGGGCCCTCTCAATATAACAAAATCAAAACCAGCCGATTAGCCGCCGTTTCTCGTTCTGGGATTTGGTGTAGTGGTTCTGCCTCTGACTACGGACGTTGTAATCCGTTGTTCGATTCTCGCACCGTGCGTGCGTGCGTGCGTGCGTGCGTGTGTGTGTGTGTGTGTGTGTGTGTGTGTGTGTGCGTGTGTGTGTGTGTGTGTGTGGCCGCGTGGTTAGCGTCAGCGTTTTGTAACAACAAAACGATTCACGCGGGGTGAGAGCAGTCGGTCTTGGTTTTTTACTCAAGCGGCCGAACCGCTCCCGCTCACTGGAGCCAAGGCCGACGTAGCCATCGACAGTTACGCCCGATCTCCTGTAATTATTACCAGTGATTAATAATTAACAGTGACTCTGGCTAGTCAGTGAGCGGAAGCGGTTTGGCCGGTTAGGTAAAAATCAAGACCGACTGCTCTCGCTGAAATATTGTGAAGCGGGCGTCGGGTGGCGGCTTGGAGATCCGTTCGGATAGAGCTAGAGTTAGTCCGACCATCTGTAATTATTAATAATGATTAATAATTATCAGTGATTCTGGCTAGTCAGTGAGCGGTAGCGGTTTGACCGGTTGGGTAAAAATCAAGAGAGACTGCTCTCAACGCGAGTTGTGTTTCCTCTGGACGGAACTTTAGTGAGAGCTGCCGTTCCGTCTGGACGGAACGCTAGACACAGCCTTTCCATAAACAAGCGCCAGGCAGCTCGTGCGCCAGGCAGCTCGTGCGAACGACTGACTGGCAAAACACGTGTAGTGCATGAACAGATTGTTATATTGAGGGGCCCCGTCACTGTAGTGATTCTTTTAAAGTGACGGGGACCCGTCACTGTAGTGCAGATTTTAAAGCGACGGGCCCCGTCACTGTAGTCAGTACCTGGCAGTTAACCAAACCAAAAAAATCCCCAGCACTCGTGTGTGGATGCATCGCTACGACCGCCCAGCGTCGCCGACGCATGTGTGTCAAGCCAAGCATACCCACTAATAAAGATTGGCCAATGTTGTGGCGACCGCCCCGATTCCTTCATTTTTCTTTATTGCATGGGAGACTATGCACTGTTGCCTTGCTGGTAGCGTCTTGGCTTCTTACACTTACATCCTGTGTTCGTGTCGCAGCAATTGTGCCTTTAATTTTTTGTATTATAGGGATTTCTTTTTCATCAAAATAAGGCACCCTTAAATCAGTTCTACGCACTCTTTTCGTAAATTAGAGGTAAATAAGGGTGGTTTAGTACTTTTAGGCCAGATTAGGTGCAGAGTGCAGCCTATCTCGATTTTATCAAAGTTCCGCATCGCAGCAAAGTGCAGGACCTAAACTAGCTTGAAAGCGGAATCTAACAATGCCGAATGCTCGCAGCTGGCGCGACTGAATAAATTTGAAGTTCATTCACACTTAGGCGACTGACCCCGCAGTGAAATTCCTCGGGCCACTTAACTCATCCTACGTGCTTTGAAGCTGAACGCATTGCGGCTTCTCCTGACAACATTTATCAAGGACTTCTGTACTGCTAAACCATGCTCGCGTCTCTTTCCTCCCTTTCTTTTCTTCGTCTTTTGGCTGGCGATACTTCACGCTAAAGCTTTTCCAGAATCGTATCCCTCCGTAGATGTGGCTGTTCTGCTCACGCGCCGTCGCGTTCACCTGTCACGCGATATGGCTGCAACGAGGCAGTCATTACGTTACCTCTTGTGCTGCCGGTGTCAAAATGCTGTCGAAGGTGACGCTAACGCAGTAGAATAAGTAGGGCAAGTAAGTGGAATGAAACAGGCAGGTCGCTCGCTGACAACCGACGCCCCGATTCAAAGAGAGACCCACTAATTATCATCGTCATCAGCATTTACTAAGGATACCTGGGTTCAATGGATTAAAATGTGCTTTTTACTCTTTGCAGAAGCCGTTTTGGTGTGCCGGCAAGGACGCCGGTTTTTTATCGCAATGGATCACTTACAGGGGCCATGCAGTCAAAACAAAAGTTTGGTTCATTCAAAAGATAAGATTGCCTCGTTAGAATCATACTGACACCACTTTTAACTTAAACATCACTCAAATAAGCTATATAATTAGGGAAAAAAGGGAATTTCTATGCGACCCACTAGATCATTCACCGCAACAGAACTTATGATGTTAAGGGCCAGCTCTGCGATTGGCTGAGGCCGGCAAAAGCAAACGCAAATTAGGCAAACCTTATAAGCTTACTGAACGAGCCATTTGCGCGTATACATTTAGGCGCATTCTTTTTATAGTAGTAATAATGGTGGGGTAAACAGTGGAAGTTACGAAAGTACACGTAAACATAGAAGTACCAATGGGTACTGCTGTTGGTACTGCGCGCACTATGCTTGTTTTAGCTGCACAGCACTGCGGCGCTTTGGGCTTGTCTCAGACGACACTGGCCGGTTGGCGTAAGTGACGGTGTACGCCAACCGGCGCGACCATATTTGTCGCGACCAAGTACGCGACCATATTTGTCGCACGAACACCATGTTTCACGAAACGATTATTTTCTACCTGAACAAAAACAAGCGAGGTCAAATACGGCCAAAACAAAGCAAAGCCTTTGCTTCTAGAAAACGGCCCGCCGCGGTATGGTGGCGTCATCTAGGTTGACAAGCGGTAAACAAGGCTCCACAGCAGCTTGAAGACCTGTTCTTGTGATATTATTGCAAACACCATGAAAACACACGATATGGTGGGATATCAAAATTTTAACTTCATTTGAATTACTTCTCAGTAAATAAAGCATTTGCTCCCGGACAAGCGCTGGGGGGCAGTATAAAACACGATATCTTTCGAATAAAACAAACTTGTGTTTCGTTTGCATGGCCCCTTTAAGGCTGTCGCCTTAAAACGAGAACGACCTTCTAGCTCACAGACACCGCGATTCAGTTCTTTCGCATATGCTTTATAGCGTATCCGTTGAAACTCCTGGCTTTATCTTATTTGATGCCGGCGTCGTCCGTCACTTCTGGGCAGGAATTCGTTGGTTTAATAAAGATTTTCGGAGGCGCACCTACTCGACAACCTGTTTCAATTTGAGTTGCGATCGCCTTTTGTTCCGGCTTGATTTGAATTCATATATTACCACGCTAAAAATATCGCGACAGCTGCGATGAAATTTCGCATCACAAAGAATTAAGCGTAATCGCGGGGTACTCTTTCTTTTCACTGAAGATACATTAAAGGTTCCGCCCCGCCAAGCATTTCTAATCGAATTTCTGGGACCAACAAAAATGAGTATCAGTGTTGCGTATTGAAATTGTCATTTTATATACCAAAAATATGTAAGGAATCTAATTGAATTCGAGTAAAGAATCTTAGTCACGCACCAGACGCTGATAAAATTAGAAGGTTGTCCCAATTAATCTTCGCAGTCAATACCACCGGGAAAAAATTAAAGGACGCGCTGCCTCTCACTTCAGCAAAACCCTTTCAACCACAGAACCTCTATTTCTAGGGCTGTCACAGTAAGGTGGTTTTCAACACCACCACCAACAACAAAAGCCGCAAGTGTGGCCATTGTAAGACGATCTGAGTCAAATCAGCTACATTCGCTTTTCAGCCTTTCAGCCGGAATCCATTTCGGCGAAAATACACCACAGCAGCTGTGGGCGTTCTAACGCGAAAGGTTTCAACTTCTGGGCGACCGAAAAATGGCTTAAGCGGTTCTAAACACATGCACCGATATAACTCCTCACGCAGATGGCCCGGTGCAAGCGAATGCGGCGAGTTAAATCCAGGCGCACTTCCTCGTGTGATATCTGCGAGGCGCTCTCCAATCCCAATCCAAACAAACACAATGGAGCACTTGTCCGTGAAAAGCGAAGGCGCTCTGACGGTCGCGCTGTAGTCATCGCTGTGCTCAACAGAGTGACGTCATCGGTAGCCTTATTGTAAGAGCAGAAGCAGGTGCTTATTCCGCGGATGCTCCTGTTGCATTCGGTGTAACACTGCGTTCCCGCCTGAAGGAATTCATAAGTGTGAAATGTAAGGCAAGAAATAAATTGCGCTGGCGAAGACAGCCTTTCTCATTTTTATTTTTTTAATTTCAACAGGACAATTGCTTATGCGAAGCCGAGGAAGCAAACGGCCTAGTGTATTTCACAGGAAGCGCCTGTTCGGTTGACGCAATGCGTTATATATATAAAAGCATAACTGACTGTTTTTTGCAAAGCAGTGAATACATTTAGGCTACCGAATTTTTCGGCGAGGTACATTAAAACATGTCCCTGCCGAGGTTAAGGCATGCGGTTGTGTTACTTGCGATTTTTCAAGCGTTTTTAGTGAAATCCGAGCCTATCAGCAAAAATGGCGCTGAGCCGGCTCCTACAACGCCAACGTCGACAAATTTATTAGAGGACGATTTTCAGGCACCACGGCATCGTAAGTGAAAATATTCCGTTCTATTTGAAGGCACTTACTGCCAGCTACAGGTTGTTTATTGAAACTGTTACAGTTATATAGCAGTAGCGGAAAGCAACGGTTACGTATGGGGTTGGGAAATGAAAAATATTGAAGAACAGCGAGGCACCAGGGCGAAAACTACAAACTTTAAGAACTCACCCCGAACTATAACGGCCACTAAGAGTGCGTGTGTAGTAGCAGGAAAAACGCACTTTTTCAAACATAGAGGTGATAAGTTGGCCTCCCATTCAGGAAGGCCAAGGGGCGCGCAGAATATCTTTAGTAATTCTGGGGGGTTCCACTGCTTTGTTGCCTTCAGTAGGTAAAAGATGGAATCAAAATAATAAATAAAGATGCGTGGTTCAGGAATAAAACGGTTTTGTTTATGAGATAGGCCTTCGTCCTGCTGCAGAGATAAATAGGTCGATGACGACGATAATAACGATAGCGGTGAATATCAAGTCATAATAATGATGATGAGGTTTTGGGAGCGTTGTGGTGTAGTCGGCGAGCGTGCCTGAGGACGTCTTACGCCCAGTTTTTCTCATTCGTTAGGTTTTTAAGTAGACGAAACTTTAGAGGCACTTTTATCTGATTTGAAAGCTCAAATAGACGTAACCTGCAGTGAATTAGTAGCTGCGCTGCCAGAGTTAGCTGGAGAGGCTCATAAGATACCGATTTACGAAGGAGAATTCGGGGAACCATTTCTAAAGTATTCTATTCTTGTACTACTCATGAAACTATTCCTTTAAATCGATTTTTAAGCTACCTTTCCCACCGCACCTTTTTAATGTTTTTAAGCTCTACTAAAAAGAACTGTGTCATTCAAATTTAATAACTAGTTCTCCAATGACCAGAAGGTCATAAGTTTCATGTGAAGCTAAACAAGGTGTATTCCATCCCTGTTTTTCTCTGAAGAAAACACCATGAAAAAACGGCGGCTCTGTTTGTCGATTAATTTCGGGAAGGCGAAAGATGGCTCAAATGAAAGTAACCACCAAATGAATAGACGTACGAAAAGGCCAACGAACGGCTTCACGTAGTTTGAATGCGGGTGATAATTCGTGCAGCCTAATGAGTAAAGTTTTTTTAAGTGCCATGAGCATTCCACTGAGGCCTACAGTTATCGCATTCGAAATGTGCGGTATTTTTGCCTCTCACACAATTAAGCGCCACAAACAAGACACGCGACTGATGTATTACGCGCCAAGTAACACTTTGGTTATCAGCAGCGCTGTAGCCAAATATTACAGGTTGATGTGGACCGCCTGGGTGTCTCTGATGTGTGTCAACTATTTTTTTCGAGTGTTTTTGTTTTTCGCCTCCTTTACTCACACATATCTAAGAACTTCCCTCCAACAAATTGCGGCTACAGAGCGCCTCTAGCTGGGAGGTATGGGTCATGCACCATATGGAGCTTCAAGAGCTCTATTGGAGAACATTGCTAAACTTATGCCCTCATATCCGGAACACACCAGGGCTAGTAACGGCTCCGTAGCCTTATCAAGAAACCAAGCTGTCCCCGGGACATGGTCTTCTAAAGCCCCGTTCCAATTCGAACGAAGCAGACTGCTTCGAGAAGACAGCATCAAAGTCGGCAACGATGCAGGCTACCTTCCTGTCTAAACTGAAAAACGACGCCAGCGCCACCTTTTCGCGTAGTAATGTTGTTACAAACCTACTTGTTCTTTTATTGAAATATTTATTATAATTTAGTAGTGGTAAAGGTTATTTTATTTTATTATTATATCCAGTAATGTTTGTAATAATAACGGTAATGTTATTTACGATACCTGCGGCTCGCGTTTCTCAACATGTCTACTACGAGGCTGTCGTCTGCGTTTGGGTTGCGTTTTTCACCGCTGCGCCATTCTAATTCTTATTCTTTTATTCGTCTAGTTAGACTGATTCTTAACCTATCTACCAAGCTGTCCGCGAATTGGAACGCAGCCTAAATAAATTCCTTTCTCTTTCTCTCGTCACGGTGAAAATATATGTTATGGCTATCGACAACCGCTAAAGGCGAACCGCGCTGTGTGTCCGGTAAGCGGACGCACAGGTGTTTCGTGTGTCCCCAAAGCCATTTGGCTTCATAAACGTAAAGGCAGGCAACCGTTCTTCCTTTCTTTTCCAATTGCAGGTTGTGGGCCTAACGAGGTGTTCCGCCGATGCGTCAGCATAAACTGCCGCGAAGACAATTGCCTCTACGTGACGCACTATGCCTACGGCGTCGACCTTCGGCCCCGGGTCTGCATCCGGCACTGCGTGCCCGGCTGCTTCTGCGTAACGGGAACGGTGCGTGACCGGTACGGAAGATGCGTGCACCCCGATGTCTGCTGGTCGCTGGTACAAGGATACGGTCTTGGCTACGGATACGCCCACGGACACGGACACGGCTTGGGATATGGCTACGGTTTTCTTAATCCAAAATTCTTAGGTCCTGCAGTCCATAGGGTGCAGCGCCCGCACTGAACTTCGTAACCACGTCCGATCGAATGTAGACAATATAAAGAAAACATTGAACATGTTTAATATATATGTATATAGAATATGTAGCATATAGAGAAAGCTTTAGAGGATACTTAAGTGGTTAACCATTCGAACAGCTGGGCTTGCTACTTCGGATTGGGGTGAACATAGTGACGCGAAAAAAGAAAAGAAAGAAGCAGTACGTAGAAGCAATGAATAAGACTGAGAAGAAAAAGAAATCAATAAGGTCCGTAGAAAAAAATTGCAAACTGACAGTGCTTAAAACTACAGCATAGTGGACACTTTAGGGTACATACGAAATAACGTTTGTTTTGTGTAAAATAAACAATGTGTACTCTCAGGAAGGCGTACTTTTCCTGTTATTTACCTACTTCTTCAATGGTGTAATAGGCTCCGCGCGGCGGCGTAGGGCCCGCGTAGTGTTCGTTGCCGTACGTTATGTAGGCATATCTGGTTGTTGGTAAAGAAATTTAGTACGACTAGGCTTTTATGTTTTTCTTGCCGCACACCAGTAGTGGTTCTGGCGAGCTAAATGTCTGTGCGAAGAGGGACGGGTGTTTATCTATGTCTATAGTTTAAACTTGCGCGAAAAAATCTAGCAACCAAGTACAATATCCCCCCGAAATATTATCAGGCATTTAAATCCCAAAGAATACGGCTAAATAATGCAAAAGACCTGCAAAAATCTGTTTTGTTCATCCTGTGAGCTAGCAGGCGAGACTTTCCCCAGGTTCAGGTTTGCGCTTTTTCGCTAGGTTCACCCTCCCACCTTTCTCTTCCGTTTTTTATTGTCTTCCTATAGCGGTTTGTATGCGAAGTTTTGGTTCGCGCAACACACGATAAAGATGGTTATTTGGAAACAGCGCATTAAAACAGGACCACAAAGAAAAGAACCGGACGCTCGTCCTGTCTGGTTCTTTTCTTTGTGGTCCTATTTTAACGCGTTGTTTCCAAATAACCGTGTCGGAATACCAACTCGGCCAAATCCCCATCCACATTTCGTTTGTACTTGTTGGTAGGAGGTCCCTCCCCAGTCTATGACTATGGGACCTCCTAGAGTTATGTGTGCACTGTACCATTTCAACTGTAACAATAACCTGAAACCGAAACTGAAACTGCTACACGACAGGAGCGCTTGGAAGTCTACAACAGAGGCCTGCCTTGATTCCTGCTGCAGCAGACAAGGGTATACTGAGGATGATGACAATGAAGACGACATTCCTGCCCTTCGTACCGCAGACAACTCCTCCAGCGCAACTTCGTGCCGATGGGCGAGTAAACCAAATTGGAAATACGTTACAAGAAAGAAGAGGCCCTGGCTAGGTTGATAGATGACGTAGCCAGTACAATGTAACGTGGCTACGTTGTCCCATCAACCGACACTGATAAGGGGAAACGGCGCATCGGAGGGGGCGAAACACAGGGGTCAACACCGGCCGCACGTTACAGCTTCGCTGGTTAACCACCTGTACCGAGTGCATGGGCGCATTTTTAATACGAAAGTGTTTTATTCCTGGATACACCAAGATTTCACTGACGTCATATCCGTCACGGAGATGAAGCCAGTACAACGAAGCAAGCGCGCCTGTAAAGGGTGCACCCCTGCACACAGAGTCTTCTTGCGGGGAAGCAACCTTAAGTACTAAAGAGTACCTTATACTTAGGGTTGTTCGTTTTCGGGTTTTATACTTTAACACGAAAGTGTTTCATGCCGGGATACACCCAGATTTCCCTGACGTCATATCCGTCACGGAAATGACGCCAGTACACCTTTGCCGAAGCTACCCGCCAGCAGAACGTCGCTCGCCAAGTACACCCACAAGACAGCCGCCAACACGCAAATCATGCTTAGCTGCAGATTTTGCTGCACATTTCACTTGCGTGTTTTGCCGATTTTTATGACAGAGGAATCGACAACAGTTTTCTTGTCGTAGGCTCACGTTGTTCGGCGTCATCACTGCAGCAAATAACAGCATGCATTCCTTTTTTGTTTATGTCATCTCTTTGGTAGGAGGTCCGATGTACTTTCCAGGGAAAAGTTCACAAGGCTTACCACCATCCGGCGTCATGTTTCAAATATGAATTCTACAGTTTACACAGCAGTTTCCTGTATGTGTGAGTGTGAGCGTGCGTACGTGCGGGTTTCCACAGTTGTCCAATAGAATGTCGGCCGTCTTCAATGGGTACTACTAGTAGGCAGCGTTAGGCGCGTGCTGAAAGTTGCAATTCTGTACCATTCTTCAAAAAGGATGTCCTGTCCCAGCTGGGTAATTAAAAAGTTGTTTAAAATGACACAAATATAAAAACAAGCCCATTTAGCTTGGCGTCTTGTTTCCTGTGTATACAGCTTCCTTACCTTTGGTTATGCTGATTAGTTCTTTTTTTTTTTTTTTTTGTTAAGGCCGGCATCTTGATCGACAAAATGCAGGCCTACGTCTAAAACGACCAATTTTTCCCGTTTTCGGGGTGCCGCATCATGCAATAGATGTTTTTTTAGTTGAAAAACGAAAACTGCACGAAATAAAAAAAAAATGGTAGCTGAAATGGTGATGAAAAATGTGTCTCTAACAAAGTCTATTTCACCAGCGCAATGAAGACATGTTGTAAAGTCATGGACAAGTGAAATGCAAACTAGAAAATATGAACTGTAACACATTAATAGCGTCATTTTCTTTCCATGCAAGTGAAATGGTCACGTACGTTCATAACAGTAACAAAATTTTGAAATGTGACTTCCCAAATATACCACAACCGTGCCATTACGTGGTCTCCACGAACCCTATATATTTTTACGATTTTGCTTGTTCCGGTTGACATTTTTGTGTTCGCTTTTAATTCGTACATGAATGTACGTACGTAAGTGTGCCGACGTAAAACATACTTCCAAAAATAGGCGCTCTTTATTGAGGTATGCATGGTTAACAACTTGTTTAGTGAACTCTCCCAGAGACTGCAAGCTGACCGAACCAGCGCGCGCAGGCGTTGGCAAAACGTAGGCACAGTTGCTACTCCCAGCGCCACAGTGGCGAAGAAGGATGTTCCCGGCCACTACCAACCAGCCTCCTCGGTCTTGAAGAAGAATAGCCAGCAATGGGCAAGTCATAACGTGCAGGAAAATATCGCGGACCGCCGTAGAAGTATCCGTAACGGTTCATGCGACTGGCGCCGCCATAACGAGGTTCCCCACCGTCCTCAAAATCTGTAAACGAAATCAAAGCACACATGTATGAACAGCAATTCAACCTTTTCAAGTACCATAAGCAATGCTATTTTCATTCTGGTTTCCTGCTGTGCCCTAAACCGGATAAATTAATCTAAGCATTTGTAGCCTGAAAACGTTTCAAGATAGTTCCGTTTTCAGAAATTCCCTTAGCACGGCTGGCTGGGGCTAGGGGACCTTTAGTGCTTCATATATTGCTTGGCATAAACACGGAATAATGTCTGTCGTGTTCATGAAAAAAACACCGCTGCGGAAATAAAGGGACTATAAAAACAACACGTACTCTTGTTTTATTTGAAAGAACTAGCCATTGGTTACTCGCTCAACTCCGTTCCGTAGCACAAGGATGTTGTTATGAAGAAAAAGATTCCGAACATTCAAAAACTTTCCAATTTCCCGCTAGGCTACCTGAGTTGTGACGTCATTGGGCACATATAGAAAATGGAGTAATCATCGTGTTAACTTCATGGTACCCTTCAAGGGGTGTGATCGAACGAAAGAAGATGCACCAGTACGTACAATTGCACAATCATAATTAACTATCTGCTGTGACGTCACCGGGGGGGGGGGGGTGGGGGGGTCAAAAAACTGACCGGTGAATCGCCACTGCTTCGTCTGTTTTCCATGCTATCTGTTTTCATTGTTTGTAGCACGCGTTAAAGTTTTCTCGATTAATGCTATCCAAAGATTTCAATACACCAAGCTTGTATTTTGTCTTTCCGATCGCTTTAATTAAACACTCTCTACTACTGCCTTCCCTCTGTCGCCAACGCAGCCAGAATTGCAAGCTGACGCCTGTCAAACTGGTCATAATTTAGCTATCTTTCTTTCTGTACTACGTATATCCCAAAACTCGATAAAGCAAGTGATTACGCCGGAAAAGCTGTAAACATCGTCTAGTGACGGGCGAAAGAGTTCAAACTTTTGCTGTGCGACGGAGCCAGCGCAAGTATTTACCGCGCAAATACTTCAGCACAATACCAATGGTGATTCACAGCGCCCCCTCCCCCCAAATATATTCCTCCCTTATCCAACTCGCGTCCCGGTTTCACAATACCATCAAACGGTGCAGGTACATCCGTAATTCACCAACTACAGGGTACGCTGCTACAAATCACGCATCTCACCCAACGCATCGCCCACCACCCTTAAAGGGACCCTGCCGCACTTACCGTCGACTACTCGGAATGTATTTCGGGGTAAGGTGTATTGTCCTAACAATCTCCTCCCGCAATAATTATGAAGATCCCTTCAGTATCACCGAAACTACGCGCGATGAGAAATCACGCATAATTGGGGGGGGGGGGGGGGGGGGGGGGCGGCTCGCGGCGTTCTCTTCGGCGGCTTTAGATATATCACAGGCCGGGCAGTTTTCTCCTTTTCTCCGCAACGTGGAGGGGTCTATTTGCGGTCTGGTGCCATAAAAAAGCAGGCACGGCTTGCCTTCTCGCAAGCAAGCGCTCGGGCTGGTAGGGCGTTTTTAGAGCAAAACGTTTGTTGTCAAGTGGTCTCGTTAAAAGGGGGGTAATGAGTTCGCCATTCAAACTCCGCGCGCACTCAAAGCACGAAATAAACGCCAAAAGTGGGCGTAGAGGTTCAGGCATAGAAGAGGTTGGTGCAAAGCGCAGACGACGGCAGATCGTCACAGGAAATGCGAGAAATAAGCCGCTAAGTTGACCGGCGACAGCCAATAGGACAGCCCAGGCCTCAATGACGTCCTTTAGGCAATGCCAGGGGTGCATAATGAGTAAAATTGACGACAGCACGGTTGCTTTTTCCGCGCCGTTCACAGCGATTTGCGCGCTCACCGCTTCCCGTGCGCGTGTAATATTTGGCTCCGGTATTCCTGGCAGTGTAATCTAAACGTCGCGCATGTTTACTTGCACTGCTCAGAGTGTTGCAGGGTCCCTTTAAGAGCTCAAATAAACCGATCTGGTGGCTTGTTCGGGCCCTCCTTTTTAGCCGCGTCACCTAATAAAGACCCCTATTCGGCGTATAAAAACATTGAAATAAAAAAATGGCGCCGCTTGCACTGGTCGTGCAAGGCTGGAGAAGCAGCAGAGCTCGGGGTTGACCTATATAGTTTCTCCCCGCGCGGACAGCGGATCCCTAAAGAGGGGAAGCAGCCAAACTCCAGCAGTGCAAGGCCGTTTTGGAAGGTACTGTAAAGCAAATATTATTAAAGTATGCACAGCGTTTTATTGAGTGCCAATCGTCGTCATCCCTTTGGTCGTCGTCTTCCGACGGTACAGACGCGTAGGGTAAATCCTCTCCTAGCGCGTGCTCGCCCCGGTAGACCTCCACCTCTTCGTCAGCTGGTGATAATGATGATGATAATAATAATAGTGTGAGGACTGACGGCGACGGGCGCCTGCCTTCGCGAAGAGGGAGGAAATTGTGTGGGGACGGATTGAGTCGGGTGGCTGCATCGCTTGGAGGGACGAACTAGTGTGAGGGCCAATCCCCTCACAAGGGCGCATTTCTATGCATCACCTGTAAATCCCCATCATCACAGAGTGGCCTCCGCCAATTCTTCATTTTGTAGATTATCATCATCATCGTGTGATCTGGTGTTCTTCGGCCCCGATCGCCGGAATAAAAGGCTGCCTCGAATCTTCGCCTTTCAATAATAACTTTATTTTGCCCAAAACTGGGTGAAAGGAGGAAGTATAGGTGGGAATATTCCTCGATTTCTCCCTCTCAGATGGCGGCCCGCAACCCTGTGGCATGAGCGGCATCTTCGGCCAGTTGGGCGGCCTTGATCTGCACTTCGGGTCGCAGCTACGCAAAAAGGTCACCCACTGCTGGTCGTCTGCCCGTGCAGATTGTGAAGGGATGGCTTGACAGATTCGTCGTCACCGTCTTCGGCGCGGTGGACCCGTGGCGCGCCCGTCGCGACTCGACGACGACGACGGCGACGGGCGAGCCTGTACGACGCCGGGCGGTCGCCGCGAGGCACGTGCTCACGTGCGCTCGGGGTTTCCTGTTTACGCCGGACGCGTTCGTGTCGACCTAAGCAGCTCTGCTGTTAAAAAATACAATCATTCAGCAGGCGTGTAAACATGCACTAGGGCCACCCGACAACTCCCACTGTTAAACTACTTTAAATGGGGATACATAACGCCCGAGACGAACTTTGCATGGCCCGTCACTGGAACGTAGAGAGCGCACGGCCATGCGCAGCGCCGATTGTGCGACAGCACCGATCATGTGTTTCCCCTTTTACGTCCGCAATGCGCAGCGCATGCGCCGTGACGGGGTTGATACCGACATGCGCCGACACTCTGGCGCGCGTCATCGGTAAAAGTATGTTCTGTTAACTGCTGTGGGCTGTCGGCATAGAAAAGAAAGCTCACTTGGGCCTGCAACTTGGGAGCTCGTACCTACATAATGTCGTAAAATAGACGTAATAGCGATCGGACAAACACTTGATGAGATGAAAGGGCAGAAAATGTTTGTAACTGAACTTTTCTTAACCTATAAAGCTGTTTAAACTAAGCGTTGTCCATCCGCCGCACCAAAAATAACCTTTAAAAATGAGGTTAGGGATGTCCCGCGGATCTAATCCTGGGCCCTCCCGCCGTCAAACCGGCAACCTAACCACTGGGCCACCCCAAAGTCCCAAGGAGTACGGGCTTAGCAGCGGCGAAACAATAACATTTGCAGCCAATCGGAAAGGGAAAAAACGCTTTCCGTGGTGGGAAACGAACCTTGGTCCCTCGCGTTATGAAACCGGCGCATATCCGATTGAGGTATCTGCGCTTTTTTTTTTATTACCTGTTTCTGCCATGGCACTCAACATCACACAAGCAAACAATATTTGCAGATTAAACATGTTCGTATGCCACCAACACAACTAAAGAATATTTACTGATGAAGCATGTAATGTGCCCATAGCCCTTTAGCTTTGTCATTAAGGTTCTGGTATAATCAGGGATTCAACCCTTGGGATCCCCTCAGGAACAGAGTATTTTTTTTTTTTGCTCTCTGCACTTCAACAAACTTCGATACGTTTTCTCTGACGCAGTGTCGCGTCTGCCTCACGTCCGCCTCATTGTGGAGCCAGGCCATGCGCGAACTTCGAATACTATGGGAGGCCAATCAGTATTGCCACATCAAATGGTACAGCTTCCTTATTTTCTACCGACAAAGGCCTTATGGCATATGGGTGCAGTGGCAGCTCTTTATGAGTCGTTCTCTGGAGTACGTCTCAAAGTAAATCCGCCGCCCAGCAGTCAAGAAATACGTGCTTGATGGTCTCAGGCTGTTCACAAACAGAGCACTCTAACCCCCACGGCACAGGCCGCCTCCTTTCATCTATCCATTTACTAACAGACAGTGTAGGTATGTCTAACATAAAACAGGATGACTTCATTCCAGGGTGTGCTTCCATACGCTTCACGCGGTTGAAGACATTTTGGCCTCGGAATACCTAACATAACGATCTATACAAAGGTACTGCAAACAACATCGTAGACATCCTTATATGCCATATTTTCGCTATTCTAAGCACCCCCAGATTCTAAGTACCTTTTCCTACGTTCAGGAAAAATGTGAAAAAGTTTGTATGCGAATCTAAGCACCCCCTGATCTAGGCAACCATAGTGAGGTGGATTTCAGACGCCTGGAAACCGGCTGAGTTGATGTTGTGTGTAAGTCATTAAGGAAGTTTTCAATTACAATTGTTGGCGAGTCATTTATGAAATTTTCAATTACAAAACACTTCAACTGAACAGAAGACGAACTGTTGGGGTATATATACTGAGAGCGGCGGCCCAAGTGGTACAATGCACTCGAGTGCCATTGTACTGTATTTCTATTTATTGTATTTATTGTTCCATTTCGGAAGTACAGTACAGAAATGACGGCGAGGCAAAGCAAAAGGAGGTAAACCCTCCTGACTAGGCTTCACCCCGCTTGAGCAGCAACAGAAGCAGCTGTAGTGCACAAACGACATACAATATACAAATAGTCTTCAGACATATGAAGAAATAAGAAAAAAAAACACATTTCACTTCAATACCAGTAGGATAACGTAATATACAGCAATCCCTTCATAATAATTATTAATAACAGCACACATCAACGCAGGTAACATAAACCTATACAAGGTATCACAAGGACCAAAATGACGCTTAATAAGTACTAGAACATACAAAATTGCATCACTGTAATCATAATTCATCCGCGGAACAAAAAAAAAAACAGGACTCAAGAAGTACGTTTGTACTTGCGAACATTCCTGCAACTCTTGGCAATCGAAATTACATCAGGGTAGTCATTACCAAGTTTCATAGTGAAATAATGAAGGTAGAGAAGGTTTCTGAGTATCAGACTTAAACGGTAGGTTCACTGTGTGTACCGGTTTATCTTTTGAATTTTTGCCCAATAAAACGTTATTTCTTCACCCCGTCTCCTCTAGATGCGACCGCAAAAAGAAAAAAGAGGTAGTGAGAGGGGGTAATTTAGGTTTTTCGAATGTAAGCGCCTCCCTCACTTTCGGCATCGCGATCGTGGGAAAGGGGGGTGCTTAGAATCGAGTAAATACGGTATTTTTTTCTTGTCACAGTAGTCAAATATCGCATAGAAAATAACACCGTTAAAAACTTGGTAGACATAACGATGTCCTTACAGTATCCGTAAATGCCACTTGGAATGTTACTAGACGATACCTCCGGTTCGGGCAGCGTATTTCCAAACGCTTCGCTGCTCAGCGCACCCCGTGACATGTGACTTCGCGCGATGCACAACGTTAACTAAACGAGGTAATAGGCTGCGCCATGAAATTAAAGCGAACTGACACATACGATATCGCGGGAAGGAGCACCGTCACGTGGTATTCTCCATATTTCGCGGGGTTTCTTTATGTCAGAATAAATGAGTACTCAATTAGTTCGTCGCTGAAAATGCCGCTGTTACACGCCTCTAGTGGCTACCTTTGAGAACCTTATTGACACTTTAATGATCAGGAGAGTACTTCTGGAGCTAGATAATTAATTACAACTAATTAATTGATTATCATTAACGAAGAAATTACTGTCCGCTACTCCACGGTACTGGAAACATTACGCACTAGGTTTTCTTCGAGTAACGCCATTGCTCTTTTTTATTTAAATCTTGGTGCATGATAACTGGGACACCCTGTAGAACGACGCACATCGATGGGTGCTCCCAACTGCTTATTTACGATCAAAGGAGTAGTGCAATTCCTGTGTGCAACCGTCACACCCTCTTAATAACATTACCTACGTTTACATGTTGGACTACCGAATACGAAATGTGACGGAACACACAGTCAAACGTCTTTTCCAGGTCAAGCTTTATAAGCAGGCTTTAAACAGTTATTGAGCTATCATCGAGCTATCATCACATTCCGGGCGCAAAGCATTTTCTTTGGGTTTGTATAGCACGGGCGTTGGCTTACGACTTGGCAGCGGGATGTAGCGCGTGCTAACGCGGTTCACTTTGGGGGATATGTGAAAGGCTGCGGACGAAACGATCCGGGCCTGCCAGTCACGGATAACGTTCATCGGCAAGTGCGGAAATCCATGCCAGGTGCAACAGCTGGGGTTCCGACGAAGGGAGAGGAGCCGCCTGCTCGGCTGTTTCTCCAGCCTTGCACCACCACTTGTGCAAGCTGCACCTTTTTTTTTGTTTATTTACAAAATTTAGGTTTAAGGGACAAACGTGGCTGCCAGCTCGTGCTGCAAATACTCGGAACTCAAGAATACTTGAGTGAATGATCGCAGTATCTGGTATCTTATTTTGTAAAGCGCCCGTCTAAAGTAGTAATCGGTGATCAGCTATTTCAAAGGAGCCATTGTGAGATCCGAAAAAACACAGCTACCCGCTTCACTTTTGGACCGCCACTCGTCGACTCAAACGTAGCTTTTTTTTTTTTTTTTTTTTACCAAGCTCGTATTCTTTTTTTTTCTTTCGCGGGTGCATTTAAGTTTTTTACTTACCATCGAAGTAGCTTCTGCTTGGAACTCGTTCACCCCCGTAGCCGGACCACCTACTTTCGAATCTGCTTGGACCCACGCTGCCGTAACCACTCCACGCATTTCCGTACCAAGGGAAGGAGGGTGAGTAGTACGATTCTTGGAAAGGTAGGGCTCGTTGTTGCCAGGATGGATCAACTTCAAAGAGTTGACTGCAAAGGACCATGGCTGCCTGTACTGAGAGTACAAAAAACGCTATTGACCAGAAAACCTGGTTTGCCATGGCTGCAAATCGGCAAATAGACTCTGCGTCTCTGTTTAAGGCCTCGAATTTTAAGACTTCAAGAAAGCCTCGCCCAAACAGGAGGAAACGCACCTAAGCAACAGCGCAAGCCTCACTGCGCTTCCCGAAGGTCGGTGGTTTATTTTTGTGAGGGTCACGTGCTCTGTCAGAATGATTGAAACGGCAATTCTGCATGGTGAGTCGCTAGCTTCGCAGGCTGCGTCAATCGCATCAGCGCAAACCGGAAACAGATTGAAAGTTAAAAAGAGGGAGAGAGAGAACTGAACTGCTTCAACGACATGATTTCAGAGAGATACGCCCGCTGAACTGTGCAGCATATTCGAGAGAAAGCGGGTTTTTTTTTTTTTTTTTTTTGGTGGTGTCCCTTCATCGTTTTTATCGTTAAAAATATCCCTCCGCAATGACATCAGCTGAGAAAAACATGAAAGACGGAGATGAACTGAGGTTCGGTACGAAATGCAGTTAAACGCAGTCGACGAAAGAAAAAAGCAAGCAGATACGGCGCAGTGCCTCTCTGCTTAACAAACCTTAAGCAGATGGGGAGTTCACTACAATGCCCGACGAGTGCCCCTTTTCGGAGTCTAAACACTCGCAGTTTCTTAAAGAACTTGTGTTACAGTTGGTGCATGTACTGTATTTTTCTTTACCTATTGTATGAAGTACTGCTCCTACGTTCACAGTAGTGTTTTGGGGAACCGCTTGTCCGATGACACGATGACGAGAGCCAACACATCCCCAGCTTTCTGCTTTCTCGCTCAAAATTCTGACCTCTCAGGAACCTAGCAAAGCGGCTTCAGGAAAGTGATATTTTGCATAAAGCAAGTGGAGATGAAAACTCTAAAAGAATTTTACACTATTCTGAATATTTTTTGTGTAATTCGCAGTCAAATCTTACTCCCCATGCATTTGTACGGGATTGTTTACTTGGCTCTGGAGCTTAGTTGCGCGATGTGCTAGACTTGAAACTTTGCACAGAGCAAGTTTTCACCACCAATATGAGGTGCGCGAAAATATTTTGCATTTTGATAAATAACTACAGAGTAACCACGGTTGAGAGTACTGCGATGAGCGGGAAAGCTGCACATGAGATTGAATAAAACCACGCGTATCGCTCAGTTTCCATTTAGTTTCAATGTCCGGGTGCAGGGAATAAATGCATGAAGTGGTGTCACAGAACCATGTGACAAAAACAAGCAAAACAAGTGTACAAACGCTTAAGCAGCACAAAAAGCTCGGCAAAATCACGAAAAAAATTCTTGAGACTCCCGTAACACAACACATGATTGGCCAGTAAACATATCGGGTCGAACGATCAGGTAATTGATTAGGCAATGAGAATGATGTGAAAAAGAACGTTTCTGCTCATTCCAGCTTTTCTTCTAGCCCAGTATCGACTACTCCCGGCCCCACGCTGCTCCACCATAATGCGTTCCACTCTGCGGACGTCACAAATGGCTTGATATCGCTGATGATAACAAGGTTACCGGTGTCGTCACTTCCGGTTAGTCTACATTCAAGGTTGTGTCAGCTCTCTCGGCATTATCTTGAAGCGTTTGAAGCGTCCTTGGAAGATGCTGGGATCCTGGGGTCTGGGATCTTGGAAGCCGTCGATTTGACAAAAATTTTAGGTTAAATTCACGCTTGCAACATTCATAGATGTGGGTCTGTTGAGACCAGATAAAATATTTGTTTTTCACAAGGCCACAGCCCTATTCAACTAAGCCTGGAAAATGGTATAGACAAAAAGAAACCATGCACTCCTCAGTCTAACGACGACGATGGTTGAACACGAAGCGTTCTCGGGATGGATTCTTTGGTTTTCTAATATTACCCTGCGAGTATGTGCTACTCTGGGGGTGCGCGCAACTTTTATAAAAAACCCACAGCAACTCACGGGTGTACACTCCGTAGGCCTAACGTTTAGGTTTGGGTTTTCCAAACCACTTCGACCAGGTCGAAATGGAGCTATCGGATAGACGCCGGCTTCATAACGCGAGGAACCCTGGTTCGATTCCGGCCCCAGAAACGTTTTAACATTGAAACTGTATCACAAAACGTAATTTGTACAATAAACGTTTATTTTTTTTTTCTCCTCGTGTCGCCGTTAAAAACACCACGAAATTTACGAGCGCGCGCACATGACCGCGGGCCTTGCGGCGACCGCTGACGGTTAGCAAAACCAAGATAATGCCTAGCGCTCTTACGTGTGTGCCTCTCCACGACTGCCAAGCTTCCCCTACGCACGTTTGTCAAGCCCTGCATACCCACTTAGGCAGATTGGCCAAGATTGCGGCAACTGCCCGGCAGTTAAAAAAAAAACGCAGTGTCTAGAGTGCCGTCCGACGACATTCGAATATTTAACACTAGGCTAGCACCTCCCCAAGCGCCTGTCGTTGTAGTGTAGAGTATCCATTTTAGCTTAGTGGTCACAAGGACGGTCGTTCGAGGCTGGCTTCTGCCTCGGTGTTTTTTTTTTTTTTTTTTTTGAACTATGAACGCGGCTACCTGGACTAAGGCGGCCGCCCATCTGCTCTAAATATGTAAAATAAACGTTTGTTCCTCCTGAACTATAATTTTTATTGCTTAGGTTAGTTTGCTGTTTTAAATTATTTCTTTGTGTGCGTTAGGCCATGTAATGTTATCTTTAGGTTAGGTTGCCATTTTTTACGTTATCTAGAGCGATGTAGTGCCAGACTCGGCAATTTCGTTTACAAAACGCCCGTGGACGTCGATATAGTGAGGTGTTTATAATACCGTCGGATGGCACTCTAGACACAGCCTCAAAAAACCAAGAAAATGCCAAGCGCTCGTGTATGCGTGCCTCGCAGCACATGTTTGTCAACCAAGCATACGCACTTAGGGGGATTGGCCGAGATTGGCCAGAAAAACTCCAGCGTTCGCCGTAATCGTGGCAACACTTGCTCGGAACGGGAAAGACACGCCATGGGGTACGCCTCTCCAAGGTGATGTCCAATGCTTATCTTTTCCAAAAAAAAATGAAAAGAACTCACACAAATAGTAACAATGATGGAGTAAAAGTCATTGTGGCAGCGAAGTAGACTAATCGGTTGCAGTCATGGACTTAAAGGGCCCCTGAGATGGGGTTTTTGGGGGGGTCGATGGTATCGGAGCGCAACGGCTATTTCTTGAACTAATCGTGACGTGTTTGTGCGCTCTTGATTTAATCAATTTTTTACGAGCGTAAAAACATCAGAAAGCTACAAAAAAAATCAGAACATCCCCCTCGCGAGGGGCACGATCAAATGCAGAGCATTTCCGCGGGGGGCGTGCCTGCAAGTCTTATGGATTACGTATTGGTTGTTGTTGTTGTAATTGTTGTCTTCCAGCGTAGACATTGTCGATGAAGTCGATGGTGAAACGTGAAACGTGCCGTGAACCCCCTGCCGCTGCTATTACGCAACGTGGAGAGGCTACGACGCAACGTGGCACGGCCATGACGCAACACAATCCACTTTAATCCAACCCAATCCAAATCCAATCCAATCGAATCCAATCCAATCCAATCGAATCCAATCCAATGCCCTTCGCGAGAGAGTGTTACAGCGCCGAAATCGCGCCACCACATGAACGCGAACCGAACGCGGCGAGAGAGGGTGTTGCGAGCGGAGAGAAGGCGAGGAGGACGCGGGGGAGAGGGCGCACCTGTGGCCGACGGTTGAATGAGTCAAGGATAAAAGGCGCGTGCGTAACCTTCCATTCTGTGTCGGCTCCGTGGAGCAGTCGGTAAAGTGCCGTGTACCTTGCGTTCCGCCCGCAGAGTCGTGGGATCGAAACCTGGCGCCGGAAGGTATTACTTCTTTATATAGTGTAGCGTGCGGACTACGTAGTGATGCGGACTACGGACGCCAACGCGGGTGACATCGTGAGTTACTAAAATGCTCTGCATTTAAAACATCCCCCTCGCGAGGGGCACTATCAAATGCAGAGCATTTCTGCGGGAGGGCGCGCCTGCAAGTCGTATGGATTACGTATTGGTTGTTGTTGTAATTGTTTTCTTCCAGCGTAGACATTGTCGATGAAGTCGATGGTGAAACGTGCCGTGAACCCCCTGCCGCGGCTATGACGCAACGTGGAGCGGCTATGACGCAACGTGGCGCGGCTATGACGCAACACAATCCAACACAACCCACTTTAATCCAATCCAAGCCAATCCAAGCCAATCCAATCGAATCCAATCCAATGCCCCTCGCGAGAGAGTGTTATAGCGCCGAAATCGCCACCACGCGAACGCGTGATGCTGACGTCACGATCACGCCACAGATGTTAGCGACTGCAGCGCGCTTAAACGATATGTCGTTTAAGCGCGAACCGACCGCGGCGAGAGAGCGCGATGCGAGCGCCCCACCTGTTCTTGCGCGCGAACCTAACGCGGCGAGAGAGGGTGTTGCGCACGTCCCCACCTGTTGTGCGCCCGAACCGAACGCGGCGAGAGAGGGCGTTGCGAGCGAAGAGAAGGCGAGGAGGACGCGGGGGAGAGGGCGCACCTCTGGCCGACGGTTGAATGAGTCAAGGATATAAGGCACGTTCGTAACTTTCCGTTCTGTGTCGGCTTTGTGGCTCAGTTGGTAGAGTACCGTGCACCTTGCGTTCCGCCCGCAGAGTCGTAGGATCGAAACCTGGCGCCGGCAAGTATTATTTCTTTATATAGTGTAGGGGGAGCGATGCGGACGCGGACTACGGACGCCAACGCGGGTGACATCGTGAGTTACTGAAATGCTCTGCATTTAAAACATCTGTGCTTTTACACAGTCACACATATTTGTTTTATACCGGAGTGTAAAGCACTTACACACTGGGCCAAACCGGGCTTGACGCTCCTCCGTTCTTGGCGGAAGGATACAGTGAGCGCAGGAGCAACGACGCTTGCAGTTTCCTTTGCATTTGCTTTCTTGGACGCTGTATCCGAAAGGATTCTTTGCACCATCTGTGTTTCGAGCGTAGCCTCGACGTTGTTTCAGAGGTGGTAACGAACGGCGCGCCAAGGGAGCGCCGCGCCGACGACGAAGGAGGAGCTCCGCACGCAGCGCTTGGACGACGCCGGGCACTGCTCGTGATCACGAGGCGCACGCTCAAGTGCGCTCACGCGGGCTGAATAAATCAGTTCAAGCCCAAACGCTGTCGCAGCTGATTCTCTGCGGCGGTCGCGACAAGGGCAAGAGCATGCTCATCCCGTAACGACAACTGCCAAAGAGTTTCATTTCATTGCTTCCCATCAAGTCATGATCGCAGGAAAGTGTGGTTTGCTGCACCGGCCTTCTGAATGAACCTGTTGCCTAGTGTCCTTAGCGCGCTTTACCGTTTACCGTGTTAAATGAAGCAAGAGTAGCCGTTAACCGCTGAAAACGAAAGGATTGCACTCTGCGGTTTCTGCATTCCGGCTACCGGCTCTGTCGAGTAGCGACATCTGGCGAATTTGTTGCAAAGCAAATGACACAAACGTTTGTTGCCCAGAACTGTTCGCTTACGCTTGAAATGGCTTGAATCTTAGACGTCTTAGATTGAACTCTCACAATACAATAATTTTTTTTAAAAGAGCCGTATACTTCTACTGTAGAACTTAAAAAATCGAAAACATGACGTTGACGCCGCCATCTAGGGGGAAGAATTAGGACCAAGTATTGCATTAACCAGAATTCACGCCACCGCTAAATATTTCTATATAAAATGAGTAAGATATATTGTAATGATTCCGCAGTTACCTATATTACCTTGCCCAAGACGATTTTGAAAGCATAAAAGAGCTATGCTAGTTCATAAAGGCATCTGAACCATTGGAAGCGTGGGAAGCTGGAGTAGGGGCGGAAATTTTGCTCGCTCATTCTAAAAAAAATTGTCATTTATCGTGCTCCTGATCATCATTTAGCAAGAATGTAGTAAACAACATCAACTAAGATTGCTTGCATGAAGCGCAGAGCACAGCGCATTTGCTGTGCCGTAAAGTTCCGGAAGAACGCCCACCCAAATTTAAGTACAGTGATATCAAGTGAAAAATACGAGATGGGTGAAATTTCGGGTCAAGCGCGGAAAGGACGAATAAGTGACCGCATCTACACGTGAAGAGATGATTCGGGTTTGTTTTGTTCACTCATCGGCGCTAAAGCCATGGATCTTACGGGGTGGGCGCGCGTCTTTCAGTAAATTGAATATTTCACCCGTAAAAGGGGGTGGGCGATGTTTCGGGGGAGGGCGTTCACTCGGAACTTTCCGGTAATCTAATCAAAACGCGAGCGTACATTTCGCCGGCGCAGGGGGCTCGCTACTACAGTCATTAGAAATTCTAGCCTCTGTATCGCTATGTAGCGACGGTAAAAATAAGTTACCGTTCACGGAAACTCTCGCGCATGCAAGGTCGACTTCCGCAATCACCTGTATCTCCTGCTCAAAGTCCGTAAAGACTGAAAACGTAGCTTAAAAAAAAAAAAAAAAGGACGTCGTCGTCTCATGTGCGACCCACTCGCTGAAGTAACCATGGTAACGACGACGCTCTAAACCAAACCGCCACCGTCAAAAATCGCGGACATTCCGGCGGCCAACCATGAAATGAGTGCTTCGCCTCGGACGAGGTCGGACTATGTCGTCATCGCAAGCCGCCGAGCCAACAAATAGTTCTGTCTCGTCGGGGTAATAACTTTTGTTAGCGTGAGCGAATATGCTTACTATTTTTGAACTTGTTTCTACAAGAACTATAGAGTAGATTTCTGACACAAACAAAAACACTTTGAAATCCATCTCAGGCCCCCTTTAAAGTAGCCATGAAGACAAAATACAACTTCGTTTAGTTTGAAAGAACTAGAATTCGGTATCTCACTCAGCTCCATTACAGCCACAAAAGATGTTTTTTAACGAAAAAAAAGAAAGAAGTATTTAAAAACTTTCAAATTTTGTGCCACAGTGGCATGTTATGAGCAAGAATGACGTCATACGGGCCAACAATAAAACAATTTTCAGTGAGTTAACTGCACGTTAGCCTTCAAGTGATGCGGTCAAATGGAACTAGAGGCCCCATTACAGACGTCCAGTCATGTGTCGTCGCGACAGGTCAGTTAGGCGGCCGCCAATCGCACAAACAAGGTTCCGTGACGTTATAGAAAAGTTGCGGGAAATTGGATAGGGGGTCGCGACTGCTTCGCACGTACGTTTTAATATCTCCGTTGTTTGTAAGAAGATTGCGATGACATTGGTATCATTGCTATCGGGATCTTTCTAATAAACCCAACTTGTATTTTGTCTTCATGGCTCCTTTAACCCTTTCGGCCCCGGCGCTCTATGTTTAGGACATGAACCAGAAGACTTCTAGCAATTTGAGAAGAAAACAAAAGCAACTAGTTTTCTAGGAAATAGTTCTTCAAGGATTCTCCGTTTCTATAGATATCACCATTGTTCATTTTTTGCTTTGGCTGAACGCAAGAGAGAGGAAGGGATTGCACTGAAGGCAAAGCTGACATCAGGGTGACCCCAAGGACCGAAGTTCTAGTTTGATGACATGGCTGTATTAAGTGCAATGCACTTCTTAAGCGACCCTGAACCTGCGTCCACCGGCGATGTCCGCGCACGTGGAGATGGGCGCGCGCAGCCTGGCCGCTGACATGGCACATACCCACGTGGGGGATTGGCCAGGAATCTCCTCGTCTTCCTTGGCAACGGGGGGAGATGGGCGCGCGCTGCCTGGCCGCTGACATGGCACATACCCACGTGGGGGATTGGCCCAGAATCAGGCGTGAGAAGGGCTAATGCCCCTGCTTAAAGGAGTACTGACACGAAATTTCAAAGCTGAGATCCGCTCTAGCAATCAAGTACAACGACAACACAAATAGGTGTCTGTGAATAAATGCATCTTTCTTTCTTTGTAGTTGTGTGTGTGTGTGTGTGATCTCTCTTTCGCGAACATTACCGAACCGCGCAAATTCAACTCGTGCATTCGCACTTTCACATTCTTCCCCTCGGGGAAATGCGGGGAATTTTTTTGAAAGATACCTGCACTCCAAACCTCCTTTTTTCCCTTCTGTGGGCTTACTCATTTCCGAAATTTAGGAAATCAAGCAAAATTGATGCCTGCTGTACATTTTAATTGCCTGATGACTTACATGCCATGCCTGTAAATCGCTAATTACTTTCATCACTTGCCTGATGACTTAATTATATCTCATGCCTGTAAATCGCTAATTACTTTCATCAGAAGCTCATTTTTTGTTTATAAGCTTATAAGCTGATTTTCTACTTAGGTCGGATTCAGACTGTTGCCGCAACAGCCGTAATAACTTTAAAGAATGACGTCAGTTCACGTCTCAGGCAACCGAATTGCGTGACAAGGCGTATTTTTTTACGTCCATAGATCACGATATGGCTTTTTCGTCGGCACTCTGAACACAGAATTATAAAAGGTGCTATCGGGTATTCGAACTTGCGACTTGCAAAACAATATACCTAGAGCTTCAGACAACTCGGACATACGCCCGCGATGCAACGTGTGAAAATATAAATGATATGACTTATAGCCAGTTTATATTTTTATTTAGTTTTAGCATTTCAGGGAGCCTGGATGACTATTTCTTGTATAGCGCTCGTGCAGTAAGCATCCCCCAAATTCCTACAATATCTCATGCCTAGCGACTGCATTCCTTAGACGGAGAAGCACTCGCCGGTCGTACCACTGACCGCTGTGCTAGTTCACCCAACGCAAGAACTGCTGCCCGCGACCTGGTTTTAAGCTTTACGATACAGGTTTCGGTTGATTGTAATTCCTGCGTAGCTATATTAACTTCGCTGACTCTTCTCCCGCCTTCAGTCGGCCTTAGATTTTTCTACTAGCGTACCAGTCAGACAAGCGTCGCATGTGCGCTTGTGTGGAGCGACTTGCACTTAGAGCTTGATACCGTCTACAAACTAACAAACTAAAGGCACATTCTTCCTGGCACAAACTTGTCGTGGTTTAGTTTTAATTGAGCGAACGAATTGCGACGACCCGCCACCCGACTAAAAGCTGGGTCTACTGATTCTTTAGGAGGGTCGGGGAGCCGTGCAGTAGCGCAGTCAAGCTTAAGCCATCTTTTTTTTTACTTCGTAGAAAATCGGCAAGAAGGTTGCAGAGAAGGGGACAGCATTTTTGAATTGATTTTTAAACTCAATAAAGTCGCGTAAATGGCGCGGGAGTGGTCAAAACATGGGCTAGAGACTCCAGACTATACAATTTGCGGGAGTAATCCTGCAATGTTGCAAATATCCTTAGTGTCCCTTTAAACCTTCGCTATGGTCGTGACCGTTGAGTACAGCTTCACGACCTTCAAGTCTTACGTGTTGGCGTGAGCTTCCTGCCTTTTTTTTTTTTTTTTTCAGTTCACCCACGATCATTCATCATCGTCAGAAAAAGTTGGCTTTCCTGCAGGGCGTATTTGCGCTCAACGGCACTAGTCAGGACACTAAAGCTTCGCTTTATGACGACCCATTCGCGCGAGAGGTCGGAATGAAAGCAAACACTTTTAGGTTATACTAAATTCATTTAGGAAGAAGAGTAAACACCAGAGCTGCAACTAATAACCAATTTAATTTTCCTGTTTGCCGTAACACCTACGGACAAAGATTAATTCAATTCAATGGCGCCCATATTTGGAACAGTATACCAAATAACGTCAGGAATAAAACTAACTTCTCTCTGGCTTTAAAACTGCATCTAATAAATGTGTATAAATAATGATCAATTGTCTTTCTTATTGATATGTTACGGGTATGTTGATTATGTATGTTATGATATACGATGTGTCAAATATTTTGTTGTGATGGGTTAAACGTTTGATATGTTCATTTCCCTGCTTTTTACTAACCATTGTGTTCGTTTTTGCCGCTGTAAAGATAGCGTATTTAGTATTGGACCCACGACTAGCCAATCGGCTATGGGTCCAAACACTGTCTTGAATATTTTTGTAACCGTATTACATGAATAAACTGAACTGAACTGAAAAAAAAAGATATAAAAACCGCTACTTCTACCAGTTTTTTGTCACCTCACTGTCGCTACCTCACTTATTTTAGCGCAGGGTGCAGTTTTAAATGGTACCGTATTTTAATTTCATGCTTTCTTTTTTATTTCGAAGCTTTCATTCATGAAAAAAAAAGGGATCGAGTTGAGCAGCCTGTACCCAGTATGAACATCTGCGTGCATAGGATGCCAAGGTCGACCAGCACGCCAACTGATCAGTTTAAGCAATATTTTATAGGAAATTTCAGCCCATAGCACAGAAGACTGAATATAGATTGGACGGAACACAATAGCCACTGGCCAACCGTTCCCAGGCACGAGCGTTTCACCTACCTCACGCGCTAAGCAACAATGACGGATATTTTGCGCAGCTGTTTTACTGCAGCTCGAAACGAAGACGAAACAATGGTTTCTATATGCATACAGTAGCGGATACAAGCCAGGAATTATTAAAACAATATTCCGCAGTGCGGCGAAGCAGTGAACTTTGGAAAAAAACAACGTACCATGAGTTGCAACATTTTTAGTTAGTTAACTCTTTTTTGTTAGTAAACTCTTTTTAGGGTTAGTAAACTAACCCTTTTGTTAGTAAATTCAGTTCATAGTCAGCATTGTGTCTGTGTTTTCTTCCCAAGTCCTATGGTTCTCGTTCAAGCTGAATTTTAAAGTCGTTATTTGGAAGTTTGGTATTTTGTTTTGCGCTATTTAAGGAATGTGGTATTCGGGGATGTGGGCCACATCCCTAACGGTCCCATTCCACAGTAGCTGCCAAAGAGTAACATGACTTGCCTTCTTCGTATTCCCCAGCTGCGGTTATGTCATTCTTAATTTTACAGTTGATATTCTATCCGTAACTTGCTCAGTGGTGCTGGCGTACATTTATTTTATTTTCTTAGCTTAAAAGCGTTGGGACGTTGAGGCTGAAAAAAGCCAGCGTCGGTGGCGGTACGCGAAAATCGTGATTGGTCGGTAAGGTAACGACGAATACGAGTCACGCGGAGGAGCGGAAGGATTCCGTCTGTCGCAAAGTCCGCCGAGTGGCGCTGCGAATCTGACGTCATTGTTCTTCTGTGAAGAATGCTGGACCACTGATCGGCCGCCATGATAGAACACGTGTACGATGAATGGGGGCCGTCTACCCGTTTCTGGTGTTGTTCTAAATCATCGTCTTTTTCGAGGGCGATGACGAATCTACGTCTGCTCCTGCTAGGCCATTCTTTATTCAGCACATATACTACAGCGCCTGAAGGAGCAGCGTGGTTACCGGTTAGGAAAAAACATTTTTTTTATTCAGTAATGACACCTGTATATTTGCGAGCCGGTTCTACTCATGCATTGACTGAACAAAAAAGTGAATTGGCAAATACTTCAGACGTTGCACGATATATAGGATTGAGAGAATGGTCAATTTGATGTGATACATAATACGGTGTCTGAAAGTATGTTTCTGAATTCCTTCTATTGATATATATTTTCATGAAGGTTTTAATGGCAATTTTCTCAGATTCCGCTTTTAAAGGGACACTGAAGTGAATTTGTCAAGTTCCCGTTTTTGCTTGCACTGCGTAGACTGGCTCAAATTAGTACACTTTTCATCGTTTATCCGGTTGACAAATCGGTAATTATTTTACAAAGCGCGAAAGAAGAAAAACTACCATGCGCGGTTTGCGGCGGCCGCACCAACTAAGGCTGTGACGTTGGGAGGAGGGGCGCCGTGATTGGACGATGCCCAAGGTTAGCAATCACACAAGTTTCGGTTTCGGTTTCGGTTCTGTAAAACATAACCAATGGCGTTGTTGGATGGGCATTCTCAATATCTCAGTAATCATCGTACCGCGCTTCTGCCATGTTGTCGGCTGTAAAATGCACAAGATAAGCCTCCCAGGACGGCTTGTAGTCGTAGCATTCACTAGCCGAGACCTACCCAGTGCATGAACGCCCTCCGCGTACCCGCAGACGCCCAAATGTCATGCGCTTTTCCCCCATATTTGGAGCTTGCCTCCCTCATGCCTGTATCGTAAAAAGCGTGTTCACACCAGGCCAAGGGTCTGTTCATTCTGGCCTGTGCCCACTGCCTGCAAGCAGTCGGTGCTTATGGCAACAGCACGCCAACGAGACCTCGCTAGCGCGCCAGTGCCAGCCTGCGCGCGTTTTGTGAACTAGTTTGTGTAGCCATGAACGTTGCGGCCCAAAAAAAGGTGAACTCAATATAGAAAACATCGGTGGAAAACAAAAAAGTTAACTTACAAAAAAAAAAAAAAAGAACATACCCTCGGGGAATCGAACTCGTGACTTGCAAAACATTTGTGGTGTCATACCTAGCGCCCCAGACCGCTGAGCCACGGAGCGGGACGCGAAGGCCCTACTAATATAGGGTATATATTGTACAACCGGTTTACACTTTTATTTAGTTTTGGCATTTCAAGCAGCTTAGGTGACTATTTGTTGTACTGCGATCGTGCAGTAAGCGTCGCCCGAGTTTCCACAGTAGCTCACGTCTAGCAATTGCATTTCGTAGACGGAAAAGCGTTCGCAGATGCGTAGTCGTGCTGCTGACCGCTGTGCTTGTTCGCCCAGCGCAAAAAAGTGCTTCCCGCGCCCTAGTTTTACGCTGTACGGTAAAAATATCAGTTGATTTTATTTCCTTAGTACCTATATTGACTTCGCTGACTCTTCTCCCGCCTTCAAGAGGCCTTATATTTTCCTACTGGCGTACCAGTCAGCGAAGCGTCGCATGTGCGCTTGTGCAGCGCTTGTGTGAAGCGACCCGGAGCTAGATACAGTGTACAAACAAACCAAGTAAAGAAAGGCACATTCTTCCATTCACAAACGTGTCCTGGCTTCGTTTCAACTAAGCGAACGAATTACGACCAAGCAATTTTTTTTTAACCTCCTTGATTGCGACGACCCGCCGGCGGCCGGCGGACGAAACGCTGGGCCGACTGACTCTGTCGGCCGGGGAGCCGTGCAGTAGCGCAGCCGTGGCGCAGCCAATTGCCAGCTCATCCCCTCCTGACGTCACACGAAAACGCCACAGAAAATGGGCGAGCGTAAAGAGAGGAGGACAGCATTTTCGAATTAGTTTTTCTACTAAATAAAATCGCGTAAACGCGCCCAGGGTGGTCGAAACATGGCCTGGGGACTCCGGACTACAATTTGCGCTAGTAATCCCGCAATGTTTACATATCACTTCAGTGTCCCTTTAAAGGTGAAAGTTAAAAAAACGTCTGTCAAGTTCTATGCGGCCAGTAAAGACTGACATTACTGTCTGAGGGCGAAATGCGTTTATTGGCCGATTCGGCGAAAAAGCTGTCGTCAGCGTTTTCTGTAGCAGCGAAGATGCACCTAATTACCACTGGCTGTGCAGCGTCATGTTTCTCGATACCGCCTGCCTCATAAATAAAACACAAAGAAAAGAACAGCGCCCTACTATTAGGACAGCGCCTGGGCATGTGCAGAGCCACGTGGAAAAGCAGACTGCAGACCCGCCAGAGGCGACTGTTCGCCTGTCGCTCTCCTCGATAATAGTTCTTGTTAAAAACAGGTTTGATTTCAGCCGGCGCCGCACCATGCTTCGCATTCATCCGCTTCTTCTCCTCACGCCCAGCGGCGCAGTAGTCACTCGTAATCCTGCTATCTCTGCGGGGTGCAAGGCATCCTGTGGCGTTCAGCTGCACACTGAGCGGCGTTTCACTGGACATGAAGGTTTATCTAACCACAACTCATCTTAGGTCTCCTCGTAGCTCTTCAGGTAGCGGGCGTAAGCAAGCTACCCTTTAATACTAACGAATATCCTCATCTTGTTAATTAGGGATGGTCATGTGATGGTAGGAAAGATCCCGCAATTGTAATTCTGGACCAGGGCGTAATATACAAGTGGCCGTTTCCACTTCTCCATCACCTGGGAAGCACGGTGGGGGGCACTAGGTGCCTCTTCACACTGATTTGGCAGGCAAAGGCAGAGTTTTCCTCCGGGTTCCTGCCAACAATGGCGAACTATGACTGCCCGGCCCTCTTGTTCAGGACATATGCTGAAGCACGGCAGACACTGACCGATCCCCCCAAATCGCTCTCATGGTGACAACCGACACGAATTCGGCAGTACTTAATCCTGCTAAATCCTGTTACTAAATCCCGCCAAGCTAAATCCTGCAAGGTTATACGTCATCCGAGGGAACACAGTCAGACCTCCACTTATGTGACTGCCACACGCGACAGACCAATTTATTGGGATCATTATTTAATCGGGATGTCCTGTTCTTATTCGATGGTCTGTCATTCTGGGATGTCTGACAAAGCTGGCCACCCATCAGCAACAAAAGTTTCCGCCAGGCATCATCCTGGGAGCAACCCGCCCCATCTGACTAGCACAAACCCCCCAATGATTTCTCAGCGATAAAACCCAGTGGCCTAGCTAGCTCTTGGAATTAAAGACCTCAGCCGATTGGAAAATACATTTCTCTCTCCCCTATTACTCTCTCTTTCGGGCGCTCGTGCTCGCAAGCACTTGATTACAATTACCTGAAATTAATCTTAGTCTCTGCACTGAGACATGCATCTACGTCACCAATTTGTATATTCATCGAATCAAAGAAGCATAAATACAGGTACAGTAACACCGGAATTCAGTAAAACCGGCATCAGTCGTAACCTTCCACACGTGTTGCAATTTGTATTCGAGCTCACGCATTATCTTGAAACCCCTGAGTTGATCCGGTAGGGTATTTAAAACCCACAGGATACAGCTATATCCATGTTCAAAGTAATCTAATAGCACTACAAGTTCGTCGATTTTGCTGCGTAGGGGTTCTTCGGCCTCCCCTCGTTCGTGGGAATGCTTCAACGTTTCTTCGCATCAGTGGCTTTCTCCTTGGCAGCAGCACGCGTTGGTGCTTGATGCTGTTGTGAGATGACCGCAGGCGGAGAGGCTACTGTGGGGGAGGGGTTCAAGGAGGAGTGTTCTCTGGAGAAGATGTCCAAATTTTCCGGCACCTGCGAGGATTGCACTTCCTTCAAGAGATGCCCAACTGATAGCACATGTTCCAAAGATCTTCCTCCTCAGATTCTTTCACGGCATCAACCAAGCCCGTAGGAGGGACTGCTTTGTGTGAAGTGTGGCGATTGAAATGTGTCCTCTCGTTAACATTTTTAGGCATCCGCGCCGAGCACTTTTCTCTCTTCAAGGGATAAAATTTCCAGAAATATGCGCTAATGGTGGATATCTTTAAACCTTCTCCTTCTATGGGTACATCAATTAACGTGTGGGTACATCCCTGACGCCATAAGGAGAGGTGTGTTCACAGAGAAAAATTTCCTAGATATGTAGGACAGTTCCGGTATGGGCTCTAATCGCGCTTTAAATTTGCTCTAGAAGTGCCCTGGTTTTCTGTGCATATGCGCTGTTTGTAGACGTTACAGATATCTCCTTCGTTGAATAAACATCGTTGCTTGCCGTAAGTCCATCCGCCAGGGCGACATAAAGAGTTTGTTCCAAACATTTTAAACTCTCAATCCCTGCGCTCATCAAAGTAGCCTCAGAACGCGTTAACCTTTTCCTACTCTATCATACACCTTAGACACAGCCCCTTCGGTGGATACATCTTCTCCTGTGGCATTGCCACATATGGGGTGATGCCCCGCAAAGAGACGTCTCAACCAGAAAGAGATGTTTCAGCGGCTGGAGATTTCACGAAACACATTGGGCGGCTCCGCGAGCTGTATTGAAACAATGACCAAGCTTCCCTGCACTATCTATTCGGAAACAAAAGAAGGCTCTAGATTTGCATCAGCGTAGTCGCTTAGCCTAGTTTTCGGGGTTAAATGACCTGCATAAACCCAAACGATGATGTATTTTGCAAGTACCTCTTTAAGCAATCCCGATAAGGGCTCTGAAGCAGACCTCGAAAAGATAAATGGGCTGATTTAAATATTATGTTTCCTTACTTTCAAGATGGATAGTCCACCTCTCTAACGCTACCTATGTAACCTCGCTCCAATGTCACAGAGTACGGATATAAGTATAACAAGATACCTTAATGTGCAATCAGCCATAAATAAGAGTGACCTATTGACGCATCTTTTGGACAGCCCGGAGTCTCCAACAGACGGTATTCTCCTTTCCAAAGCCTCGTATTTGTGATAGTGATGTGCGCCATATCCTGAGTCTAAAGGTTTATTTTCAAACCTATTCCCAAATGATAGTACAGTTAAATCTGGATGTAACGAACATCTATGTAACGAATTATCGGATTTAACGAAGTTTTTCATTGTCCAATTGCCACCCCCATTGAAGTACATGTGCTTGCCACCTCTACGTAACGAAACGTTGCGGTAGTGAATCTTGATGTAATGAAGTCGGCGAGCTGATCAGTCATTGTTTTTCGCACTTTACTCAAAAATCTGCCGGAGAAATGAACTAATTTAACGAATACTAGCACTACCGTAAGAAGCCAGCAGCAATGAAAACATCTGGAGTCGCCTATACCAGAAACTCGTCATTATGATGATGATGGTGGTGACGATGATGATGATAATGAACATGATTATGATGAAAGGAGGGGCTAACACCATTCCGTGGCTAACGTATCAGTCACTTCTGGTTCAGCTTGTGTAGCGGGACAAGAGTAACTACCCTTCACATTTTTTTTCGCCCGCACAGCAATCTACCGTGCGTTTCCACGTGTGAGTGTGGTTTCAGTACCACACTTAAGTTTTGAGGTGCTAGGCCGTCCTGTCGGCGTGTAGTCGCGCTTCTCCTCTTTTATCTGTGCTATCGGTCCGTCGGTGATGAGTGCTGCTGCTAGAAAACGAAAAGTTCTCTGTTTTCAAGAAAAGCGCACAATTTTAAATGCAGTCACCGCTGGCGAGGAAGAAGAATGTCGTCGCCTGGTATAGTATCCCAGCTAGGACCCTCTCAAGAATCTTGATTGCGCTAAAGAGCATCAACTTCGCAAAAAGGCACCCGCTCAGCATAAGTTTGGTTCTTGTAACAAGTTAAGGCGCCGAAAAATGACAACAGGAAAAAGTGATACTTATTTAATTTTTGTGAACACGGAGGTAAGTGAGCTTGCTTCTTTGGAGTACCGTGTAGTGCCTAATCTTGTGCGAAAGCAGGAGGCGCAACTCACGCAGTTTAGTCGAAAAAGACGACAGAAAAAAATTCTGTAGATTTGTCGTATTTTCGCGTGTCGTACTGTCGTATTGTCGTAGTCTTGCCGTGTCGGGACTCTGGTGTTCTGTCGTGATTCGTATTCGTGTCCTGATTTTGATGTTCCGTCGTGCCGAATTCCTGTCTTGTCATGATCCTGATGTTCCATCGGTATTTGCATATGGTTTGATTGTTATTGCCCATTGTGAGAGTAACGTAAATGACAGTTCCCAGAGCTTGAAATGGGGCTAGTTGGTTTCTTACTCGGAACATTGCTGGCGCTAGGCGGGACAAGGACGACGAGTGCGCTCCAGTTGTGTGTTATTCGTCGTCCTTGTCCCGCCTAGCGCCAGCAATGTTCCGGGGATGACAGTTCCGTTGTAACTACAGGAATGTTTGTCGTTGAGAAAACTGACTTTGTCGTTACGACAGAAATGTGTGTCGAAACAACAGATGGGTTTGTCGTAACAGCAGGACTTCTGTTGTCACAACAAAGTTTTCTGTCGTACGACAGGAATTCCTGTTAGGTTTTTGCGGCATTCCTGTTGTGATTTTAGACTGGGATCGCTGTGAAATAAATACATGGAATCCTGATTCCTAGCATTTTGGCCTCGTTTCTGCTTTATTCCCGCGAGCTTTAACTCGAAACCTGCATGCAACGAAAACCTGGATGCCACAAAAAATTTCTAACTTTTGTCACCTTCGGTAATACAGATTTAACTGTACTGGTATTGACAATAAAGCACAGTATACGACAATAGTAGCGATACGCTATCTTCGTGTTTTATGCGGTAATTGACCAATCGTGCAATGATGTTCTATGTTCACACCACGATACTTAAATGCGTTAATAAAAAATAAATAAAGCCCTCATTTTTTATTCTAAACGGGGAAAAATTGAGCGGTGATTCCGTTTTCTTGTAATGGGAATTTAACGTTGAGCTGTTGAGATGTTTTTATATGGCGATACAAAGGGCAAATAGCTTCTAATGAGATTTTAATGTTCAGCTGCTATATGATGTTTTGTATGGCGATATAATGGGCAAATAGTTTGAGACAGACACGACAGATGATTGGAGCGGTTTGCATTCAACCTAAAGTGAAACTAACAAAGACTATACGGGCTAGTTGGTGCAGGCGTGAATTCAAATTTAGCGCGCGCTGAATACTTAGGCGAGGCAGAGGGACAGTGGAAGACACAAACCATACGTTGGTGCGCAACCTATGGTTCCTCTTTTTTACTGTCCCTGTCCCTCATCTAAGCATCCATAGCGCGCCGAATTTGAATTGAAGCCTGAAGGGAACATCACCAAGCTGATGATAATGATGATGTTGGTGGTGTTGGTGCTGAATCGAAACTCCATCTGCCTATTTTTAATTGATTAGAGTGCTGGGAAGGCCGTCTCACCATGGGCGCCCCGTGCACGTAGCGCGTGACCCGTTCAGCGCGCTCCTCGTCTTTGGCAGACCTCTTGGAAGACGTCGAGGACTTGGACGATCGGCGTATATTAAGGGCGGGTACCAGCGGTGGGGAAGAGGGCGATGAAGCTGACGAAGCTGAGCCGACTTCCGCCTCGGCCCCGGGCTTCCCGGTAGCCCCGGAAGTTCCGGGTGCACCCGCTCCTGACTTGGAGGCCGACGTTCCCTGCGCTGCGTCTGAGGGTGACGTTCTCGATGCCGACTTCGAAGCCGGCTTCCCTCCGGATTCACCCTGGGCATGTGTTGGGATACGTTGCACTATGAAAAAGTTTGCAACTAGTAGGACAAAATGACGTGTCGCGAACAAAAAACACCCTGCTATTTTTTGCTGTTCATCCACGTTCCTTGTACTGCATTTCTTTTTGTTTAAAGCGATAGCTTTCTTAGTGGAACCGATGGCATCCTGTCAAAAAGCTAACGCATTTCCCCACAGACCGGTAGCTCGACCAGAAAGCGCTGATAAGACCTTTGTACACACGGCGCATGCGTGAAACCGGGCTTCCACTGTGTCAAAACTTGAAAACCGCGAAAAAGGAACGATTCAGATAAGACAGCCCACACATCGATCATATCAAGGAGCTTGAGCACAATCGTGCAACCCTTATCTCATAAACCACATATCGGTGCACATTTAGACAGCTCGTAGATGCATTAATTGTCACATGGGTTCGTTCTTCGTTTTGCGATTTGGGTCTCTAAAGGTTTGATGATCGATTGGAAGCCCTTTCAGGGAAGGTTGAACGCACTTTTAGCGAAGGTTTTGGCGCAGTTTTGACAAGAAAACTTTCACGCTTCCCTGAACTTTCCTTAGAAAGGGGCGGCATATTTTGCTATAAATTTCAATGAATCCCCTACGACTTCTGGAAGGTACCGAAGGGGCAGTGCATGCTCGCTGCATATCGACCTCACTTGATCACTGATGCGTATTTATGCTTCGAAGATATCGGAAAGAGTGCAGTCTTTCGAAGCTGAACCTCGAGAGTGAAAGCCTGAACACCAAGCTCTGACTGATTACGGAAGCCAGTTGGTATAGTATATACATTAATACTAGTTTTCTCAATTTTGCGCAGGACTGGTGAACATCTGAATCTCTAGTATTTTTATGTTTAAGAAGACCTTTGCAAATAAGCGATAACCAAGTGGAACAGGAGAGAAAGGGATACACATTCTCTAAAGGCACGAGAATTCAATATTAGCGTGCGCTGCATATTTGGACGAGGGACAGGGACAGCGGAAAAGACAAATCAAACGATGGTGCGCATGTATGTCGCGCCCCATTTTTCGGTTTGCCTTTTTCGGTTTGCTCTCGTCCAAATATTTGCAGCGCCCGCAAATATTGAATTCTAGACTATACCCACTATCTCCTAAACAAGCTTTTATTGAAATCTAGGTAGTGTCTGTTATCCCGGGAACCGTGAGAATAACCGTCAGGAATTTCTCACTGCAGTCGCCTCTTATTTTTATGGGACAAATATTTCCTGAAGGCTCTTTCCGGCGGATGCTCCTGTGGCGCTCGCTGTGTTATAGCACTTGCTTTTAAACCAGAAGGCTCAGGTTTGAGTCCGGCATGGCCGAGGTGTGTTTCTTTTTTTTTTTTTTTTTAGCTTTCGAAATTTGTGAAGTTTTCGCTCAAGGTGATTTTGTTAATGCTACTTTATCCCGGTTATTAATATATCAGAAGATCGAAGCGCAAGACTTCTAGAAGAGGTTGTATTAGGTTAAATATAGATTGTATTCTGTGTCGTTGGGCTGGGTTAGGTTAGAATTGTTGTAGTTGGGCTGGATTTGTGTAGGTTATGATACGTTAGGTTGGGTTACGTTAGGTTAGGTTTTGTTAGGTTACGTTGGGAAGTAATATTATTCAGCAAATTTTAGGCCAGCCAGCTTTTATAAAAACTGCCGTGAGAATTTCCCGGAGGTAATTCTCACGGTTGTCGTGAGATTAGACGCAGCCTAAAATCTAAAGCACCATATTTAACACACCTTAGTTCCGGCCGCTGCAGCTTGTCGCCTGGACCCAGAACTGGACGATGCGGACGAAGCGCTGGATGCTCGTCGCTGCTGCTTCGACTTGGCCTTCATCTTGCTCCCACCTTTGCTTACGTCGGCCATGGTACCCTACAAGGAGTTCGCCAGCATGCTTTAAGCCGGCCACAAGAAACCTCTCTGCACTCTGAAACCCCCGCCACGTGCTCTATACCAACTGAAGCAGCGAGAATGGTTCTGGTAACAACCAACTATCAGACTAAAGAACTAAGACCACGGGTGAACGTATTGTAAAAGGCGGCGTCTATTCTCAGGGCAACCGTGAGAATTACCTCCGGGAAATTCTCACGGCAGTTTCCATAAAAGCTGGCTGGCCTAAAATTTGCTGAATAATATTACGTCCCAACGTAACCTAACATAACATAACCTCACCGAACCTGGCGAAACGTAACCGAACGCGTCATAACCTGCCCAAATCCAGCCAAACTGCAACAAACCTAACGTAACACAGCCCAACGATACAGAACACAACCGGTATTAAACGTAATTCAACTCATTCTAGAAGTCCTGCGCTTCGATCTCTTGATATAGTAAAAACCAGAGTAAAAAAGTATTAACGAAATTACGATGACCAAAAAAGTATTAAAGCTAAAAAAAAAACATCGCACTGTCGGACTCGAACATGAGTCTTCTCGTTTAAAACCAAGTACAATACCACAGCTGTACGGGGGCACCTAAAAACACGGGTCTGTAGGGAATATTTATTCCATAAAATATCGGCGTTGCGTGCTTACCCAATGAGTGGCGACTGCCGTGAGAAATTTCTGACGGTAATTCTCATGGGCGAATGTATTGTAAAAACTGGAGCTGCCAATTTTACACGCACACATTATTGCCTACTACAAAACGGGGAGTGACTGTGCTTGCGTTGCGAACAGGGGCTTACCTGGCAACGGGTTCTGAGCTCAAGCCCGTAAAATTAGTCTAAACGCCACGCCTCAAGAAGGCTACCACGCGTTCCCGCTTTCCCCACCCGTTTTGTTGTCCGGAATCGCTCTCAGCGCATCTCATTAACAGTACCCTCCACTTTCCCGTGGTGATAATTTCTGTTATAGATCATTTTTAGAGTCTGCAAAGCACATCTTCGTTGAAGGAAGGTACACACTTACGTGCCTCCTTTTCCTTCTTCTTCATCGTCTTGTACTAATAGTGATACTGACAGGCAATTAAAAAAGGCACTCTAGACACTGCGATTAACTGCGATTAAAAAAGGCCGTGTCTAGAGTGCCTTCCGACGGTATTATAAGCACTCCACTATATCGACGTCCACCGGCGTTTTGTGGCAAAATTGTGAAGCTTCCACGAGCGCGTAAGGCTTGAAGGTAGCGAACCCTGTACGCAACCTTCATGACCATCACGAAGGTTTAAGCCCACGATTGCAGACGATTTGTGTCTTCGCTTCCGAAACAACCTTTACTCCATTGTTGTAGCCATCACTGGGAGATTCTTTCATTTTTTAAAGTGATAATTATTGGATATTACTTTGCAGGGGAGTAGGCTTTGACGTGGCTTTCTCGTTCCGAGCAAGTGTTGCCACGGTTACGACGACCGTGGTGGTGGTGGTGGTGAGCGTTTATTGGAGCAATAGGGGAAGAGGAAGGGGTGTGGGAAGCCTCCTTCGCCCAGAAGGCCTCGTGCCCGCGCCGACTGGAGAGCCCGGGAGACCAGGGCCTGCTGGCGGGAATGGGTCAGGGCTGGTCAGCTCAATCTCCCACTGCTCCAGGGCGGGGGAGGGGAGGGGATTAGGTGAGTATGGGCAGGAGAATACTAGATGGTAAGTGGTGAGAGGGGTATTGCAGTGGGTGGTGGTGGTGATTTATTAACAAAGGAGGGAAGAGAAAAGGCCTGGGGATATTGTTGAACTCAACGGGGAGTTCACCCTCATACGACCCAGTCCAGGGAAGGGGATTGGGGCTTCAAAGGATAGGAAGAGAGAAGGGGGAAAAGAAGAGCGGTAGGAGAGTGGGAGATAGTCTATATCGCGTTCGTTTAGTCCATGACTCGATGGCTACAAACGCAGCGCTAGTCCTGTTGTAACCAGGAAGTTGACTAGGTGCTGGAAGACCTCCCGTCGGATGGCGTCCGGTCCCGTGGGGAACAGGAAGTCTTCTAGCTTGTGGCTTGGGGCACCGAGTCGCTGGAGTTCGGCCCGGAGTTGTGCCCTTGCGGTGTCGTGCTGCGGGCAAGAGCACAGCAAGTGCTCTAGCGTCTCAGGCTCTGGGCAGTCGGCGCAGGTGGGGGATGCTCGGCGGCCTTGGTGGTGCAAGCGCGCTCCCACGTTGCAGCAATTGAGCCGCAGGCGAAGAAGGAGCGACCGGGCGTCTCTGCTAATGCGTCCGGGCAAGACCCGTGGGGCCTGGCCACTGACTACTCGGGAATCTGGATGCATGGCCTCCACCACTCGTGCCAGGATAGTCCTCGCAGCGTCAAATGACACCACATCCCGGGAGGCTGGAACCCCTGCCTGGCGAGCAGCACCTTTGGCCAAGGCGTCTGCAACCTCGTTGCCTATGATGTTCACGTGCGATGGCAGCCAGTGAAGTCGCAGTGGACACCCCTGCGCTTCCACCGCATGAAGCTTGGCCGCCAGCGACCGCTCAACGTAGGCGCTAGAGCTGGCTGGCTGGTCGGCGGCACGCAGACGGAGGAGGGCAGACCGTGAGTCAGTCAGGATGATGGCCCCCCGGGCCTGGGTGCCCTGCTTGAGAAGAAGATCTGCAGCCAAGTGGAGTGCTCGCAGTAGGAAGGGTAGATGGTGGGGGTGATGTGGTGTAGGATGGCGTGATTGAAGAATGTGCCAGTTTGTAGTCGGCGGTATGTGCAAGATTCGTAGTTGGTGAGCGTGTGATGAGGAGAAGGGTATGTTCTTCGTGTGTGGGTATAGTGAGATATAAGGGCATTGGAAGTGGTGTCGAGGGGTGTGAGTAAGTCAAGTGGAGATAACTGAGGTGTCCGGCTCTCCGGTTCCTTGGATGGGAATGCCTGGGAGTGAAGCGCTCGGGCGGAAGCATGCGCTGCTTCGTTCCCTTCCCTGGGAGTCCAGCGTTACCAGGTGCCCAAATGAGTGTGATGGTAAGATCTTCGGGCAGCCGTTGTAGGAGAGGGATGGCCTGAGGTGGGCCAAGGCCTGCTTGGTAGAGGCGGCAGGCCTGTTGGGAGTCGGAGATGATTGTTAGGGAGTGAAGGCTTGAGTGGGTTGTTGCGGCGTGGGCGATTGCTTGGGCTTCGGCAGTGTCTACCTTGCATGAGCGCTGGCGATTTTTTTTTTTTTTTTGGGGGGGGGGGGGGGGGGGCAGTCTTGCCCAATCTCCCGAAGTAGGTACGCTTGGCTTGACAGACTTGCGCCGGAGACTCTGGGCGGTCGCCGCAATGCACGCGCAGAAGGGGCGCTGTCGTCTAGGTTTTTTTAAACTGCCGGGCGGTCGCCGCAATCTTGGCCAATCTCCCTAAGTGGGTATGCTTGACTTGACAAACGTGCACAGGAAACGCGGGGTGGTCGCCGCGAGGCCCGCTTCACGTGTGCGAGTGCTCGGTAGTTCCTTGGTATTTTAGGGGCGAAGCTCCTCTTGCTCGGGACAAGTCCCTCGGCGCGCCGTGTCCACTAGTTCTTGAAACGACTGCTAGAGGCGCAGCTCTGCAATAGTTCATAGGTCGCCCGCTAGATGGCGCGCCGCCGCCATCTATGGGGCGCGCCGCCGCCGCATAGAAACTATGCGGCACATAGTGTTAGAATGTCAGGGTATCCATCCAAATCTACATAAAGGGAATATTGGGCTTCCAGAAGCCCTAGGATTTAAGGGTATCACAGAGGAAGTTAACATCAAGGCTGTCGAGGGGACGAAAAGAAGATTAGAATGCTGGGGGACGAAAAGCAGAGAGGGGAATATTGCCTAGGACAGTTACCACCTCTAACAGGGAAAAAAGTATTTTGTGCCTAATAAGCTTTTGGTGCCTGCCCTAAGCAGCTCTAGTATTAAACCAAGAGTGTAAGACATGTGATATTAGTCCTTTTTAGTAAGATGACATGTCATACCCCGCTTCAAAGGGGAAACCAATAGCAATCGCCATCATCATCATCATCATCATCATCATTATCATCATCGGAGCGGCACACACCTGTACTCCTGCGTCTCCGCTGCTCTGCTGCATACTCGGGCGCGCGCGCTAGATAGAGGTGACCGCCAGAGTGCCGCGCCTATATAAGTGTACATACAATTACCCCTATCACAACATGTCGAGTCTTTATATGATGTGTGGGCGCATATTTCATGGTTTTACCCATAAGCATTGGAGCTTCGCCCCACTCATCATCATTCACTTCGTGGAGATGGCGGGATTTTTTTTTTAACCGCGGACACGAAAAATTACGATTTGCTAAACAGCTTTGCTGTTAAAACTCCTATGGTTCCATAGTAACAGAGCCTCCTCCACACCCCCGATTCAGTTAGCTCATCGATCCACTTCAGCTGCTCTGAGAGCGGTACTGCCACAGCGTGTGCACGTCCAGACCACCTCCAACGCTCAGCGACGCCGAGCGACAGCCGGACGCATTTTCCTCACAACAGCAGCGGGCATGCGCTACCAGTGCACAGACTGGTAATGTGAAGGCGGGCGCTGCAGCATCCATCGCCCATGGCCAACGTGGACCAAAAAATTAGCAGTGGCTTAGCTCGACTATGCCAGGATATACGTAGCGTGAGCTAAGGTTCAGCTGGTTGTTCTTAGCTTTCCTGGTTGTCTAGGATTAGCTGATTATCATGCTTACTGCTGCTAAAACGATTTCCAATCCAATCCAATCCAACCCAGTCCAGTCCAGTCCAATCGTGGCGGCGGTGACTCCGGCGCGCCATCTGTGCGCCGTGACACGTCACTGCTCCTCGCGCATGCGCAGCACGGCTCTACAGAGCCAAGCGAAACTGCTCAACCTCGGCCAGTGTAGCTCACACTACGAAATACCGGTACTAATCTCTCGGCGAGATGCTTCAGGACTTGCATCCAGTGTGGTATGGAGCATGCAGCGATCCACTTGGGCACACGCATCCCATCATTGCGCGCCTCTCTGCCCTGTCGACCCGAATTGTAATTTTGAGATTCAGCCTGGATTATGCAAGCACAACGACGCAGTACTCCACTGTATGCGGTTGAATGTCGCTTACACTCCATACCTTCGCTTCAAGATCAACCAATCAATCCACTTGGCCCCTGTGTGCACAGTGCGACGTGTGTGAAGGCCTGCAACACCTCATGTGTGATCGTGCGCGATTTGGTACACAAAGAGCGTCTCTCCCAGTGTCTCTGTGCCCGCCGCACTCCGTTGGACTAGAACTGAGAGAGGTATTAGGTCCTTGGAGTAGTTCCCAACGTGCCTCTCGAGCTACAAAAGCTTTATTCGCGTACCTAAAGGACACAGGTATTGATCAGACCTTGGAAATAATTAAAAGCACATGTCTTCCCCTTCGTTATAATCGTAATCGCCATGGCATTTACCTGGCGTAGCAAGCCCTCAAAGTCATGCACCAACCTTACCCTCAAAGTTATGTAGCAACCAGATCAATTTTCAACTTTTCTGAAGCCGGGCAGTTTAGCTCGGCCGTCTGCCGTGTTAGGCATCATTTTACCCTGCTGGATTTCCCTGTCAAGTATATGCGCGCCTAGCTGACTGCTTCGTCTGTACCACTTTCTTTCTTCGTGTTTCTTACTTCCAATTCTCATTAAATGGTGTTCGTTTTTACCTTTTTTTATTTCTTTCTTTAATCTCTTTACTTTTATTTCTCTAGTCATCTACTGCTAATCCATTGTAATATTTAAATATTTTTCTTTCCCCACAAAAAATTACAAAATTCCTTTCGGTAAGGCGCCCATTTCCTGGCCAATCCCCCTGAGTGGGTACGCGCCATTTCACTGGAACCACCACCACCACCACCACCACCCCCATTCGTTCCATAGCTCGCAGGATCTTACCTCGCAATTCCTGATAGCCAGGCCAAAATGACCGAACACCGCGCTAAAGGCTCAACTCCAAGACGGAACAACGATTTGTGTGAGTGGCAACCAACAAACCTGTCGCCTGAAGGCCCTGCGTACTGCTCTCGTCAGCCGCGGACGCGGTGGATGGCGTTCAGTGTTGCCATTCTCGGTCGTGCAAGGAAGGGAGCGTTAGCCGCATCAAGTGGGATTTGGGGGAACGATTCTCTTTCTAGCTAGAAGCACATATCTGCTTCTTCTCGCCCGGCGGTTCTTCAGCGCGCGAGTCAATTTTTGTAGCGTTAACGCAGTGTCTAGAGTGCCGTCCGATGGCACTCCAGTTCAGCGCTGCAGCTTTGGATAGAGTGCCGTCCGATGACATTCGAATGACACATTCGGCTGACACAGGCCAGAGCGTCAGTAAAGGTGTTGAAAGCCGAGCCTAGTCCACCCGAGTGCTGGATAGAGTGCCGAAGCTACCGCCTTTTTGTAGCGTGAGCTACACTGGCCAAGGTTGAGCAGTTTCGCGTGGCTCCTGGAGAGCCGTGCTGAGCATGCGCGAGGAGCAGTGAAGTCTTCGGCGCATAGCTGGCGCGCCGGAGCCGCCGCCGCGATTAGATAGGATTGGATTGGATTGGAAATCGTTTTAGCAGCAGTAAGCATTATAATCAGCTAATCCTAGACAACCAGGAAAGCTAAGAATAACCAGCTGAACCTTAGCTCACGCTAGTATATCCAGGCATAGCCCAGCTAAGCCACTGCTAATTTTTTATACCTGCCACACTAGCAACATATGTGCTAGTGCTTTATACGTGGTGCAGTTTTGTTGACGTTTTGTATGCATGTATTGACCCAAACCAGATACTAGAAAAAGAGCGTGCCGTAGAGGTTACGCATCAGCTTCCTACTCCCAAGGGCGGGGGTTCGAGTCCGGCTCCTGCCTCCTTCTTTTTTCTTCACATATTAAGTTTTAATTATAATTTGCATGTTTTAGGTTGGTTTTCAGTGTTTTAAATGATATTTTTTGTTCGTTGGATTATGTTAGGTTAGTTTGCGTCACGTTACGTTACTGAAGGGAAAAGTAGTGCCAGACGCGAAATTGTGCCATCGAAACGCCGATGGACGTCGCTTTAGTGGTGTGCTTATAGTACCGTCTAACAGCACTCTAGACACAGCCTAGCGTTAAAGGCGCTAGAAATACCCAGGGGACGATTGCTAGGGTGAAAGCTTCATATGTCTCATTGTTAGGTGACCTTAATGTCCCCGGAGTCGACGGTTACTGCAGTGACCAACGGAGACCAGGAGCGAACCAAAGGTTGCCAGATGTGATTACCAAGGTTAATAATGATTTATTAGTGGTTAATAGTAATTAATAGAAGGATGGTATTGAGTTTAGTTAGCGTGAATTAATCTGGAATAATGATTAATTATAATTGATAGTAATGATTAGTAAGGTCGGGTTAAGGTGCAACAAAACGCATTAACCTAGACTGATGGTGGGACCAATGAAGGCGGATTAGGGTCGATTAAGGTGAGTTGAGGTGGGAATAAGTGAAATTTATTAAGAGTAAGCTGGATTAACGTAAGTTGAGATGGATTAAGGATGGTACATAGGATGGCTGCAATGACAATAGGTGGACGTATATACATACAAAAGCCTCCCGTCACAACGGTATGCCGAGCTTTCTCCTTCAAAGCAAGTTGGCACGTTGACACCCCCGTAATTTTTGTTTTTGTTTTTGCCACACTAACAATTTCTCTCTTTTGTGTGCACCCTTTTACGGTTAAGCATCTACACAGACGTTGTTTATCTTAACTGCAAATGACCCTACTTTCCCAACGTGTCGTTGTGAAACTAGAGTCGTTTCGCAAAGCGAACGACAGCAATTAACAGGAGTTGCCGACTACCAATAGCAACGAACAGCGGTAGTCAACAGCAAAATTCATAAGGGACAGCTAAATATGCGCTCGCATTTGAGCGTGCTATGCAGAAAAGGGAACAGAGCACTAGTGGAGCGTCTTCTCTCGCGATAAGGACAAAGATCATGTGACAAAGAGGGGCATCATCATCATGAGCTTGCAGAGATAGACGATTAATGAGCATCTTTAGCCGAGCTAATGCCTTAGGACCTGTTCCTCAACATTTTGTTATGGTGGTTTTTAATTACACACCTACGGGCTAACATAGTTTTCAATCGCTTGTATGCATGCTTACGCTGCGAATTGTAGCCGTCAGAACCTTTTAAGCGAAGTTTTTTTATGGCTAGGATCCGGGATTTCATGGCGTCCGCGCACGCGCGGTGAAATGCAATGTGGGACAGCCAGTTTACAGCGACGAAGCTTAAGGGCACAGCCATCGCATATCGCTGCTCGCGTCGGAGCTGTGTGCGTCTGTAAATGCACGACGCAGAGCATAGCGTAGTGTGAGCCTGATGAGGCGAGCAAGCGCGAAACATTGAATAATGAACGCTCCGCTGTGCGTGCTATCAGAACGCGATCAACGGCAAAGTCGCGCACTGTTCAAAACATATGTACAGACTTTGTCAAAATTTTCTAGGGCACGCGAAAGGCTTCTGGGCCACAAAATTCACAGCGTAAGCTTAACGTTTAACTGTGACGAAGATATTTATGACAGTAAGACAGAAAGGTGTTTTCTCTAGCTTTCCAATAAAAAAACATGTCGGCCATGCTCGAGAGCTAAGCCTGCACTTTGAAATTTCTGCTGCCTAAGTACTTTCGCCATGACCTAGAAAATTTTGACAAAGGCTGTGCCTCAATCGTGTACGTCTCATCACTTGTGTACGCATTAGGAGTGTATTAGTTATCATTATTAGACACTATTTTCAAGACCAGTACCCAAAATAAAGGGATGTGCATGTATTTATGTGCCTTTCTTAGGTATGACTGCCGGCAAAGCCCAAGAGCAATAAAATTTCCCCGTACCTGTCGCCTATATTTTGTGTCCCCTTTGTGTCCTGCACTAAAAAGCTGCTTTGCTTCAAGTTTCAACTTTCGTTTTTTGGGGATGTTCTTTTTTTCACATGACCTCTATTTGTCCAGACTCAATACGATTTCTGTAGAGCAGTTAAACCACCGTTTCAAAAATGTTTTCAATGATTGCAGGCCGGTGGCACCATCCGCTCTACGATCCCAGCGTTGCAGAATTGGAAGAGTTGGCGCTTGTTGAAGGAGGCGTGGGTAAGCGGAGCCGTCAACTTTTGCAGATGCTGTTTTAAAGCGTTCACTTGGTTCACTCTGAAAGAATGAGCTTTTGGTAACTCCCTCTGCTCTATTCGAGCCACGAAAGACTCATTTTTTATTTTTAACCAAAACAACACAAGAAACACTGAAAAACTTTCGAGTTTTGCGACACAGTGACGTCATAAGCGCAGGAGTGACTTGATATGGACCAGCCCTAAAATCATAGTGTGTTTAACTGCACCTTAGTATTTAAGTGCTACGTCCAAACAAAACTAGAGGCCCCACTACAGTCACCCAGTTATGCTTGTCCATGGTTGCTTAGGTTAGTGGCCGCCTATAGCACAAGTAATGTTGTGTGACGTCATAGAGAAGTTGTCAGAAACAGTGAAAGGTCGCGACTACTTCACACATTTTCAGTGGTATCTGCCCTATTTGTTAGAAGTTTGCGATAAAATTGGTGTCATTTTTATCAGGACAAAGCAATCTTTTTATTACCAAAACTTATATTGTTTTATCTCGCTTTCTGGCGCAGTTTACAACAGTTCAAACACATTTTGTTTGGCTAGAATAGCAACTAGTGTTCCGGCTTTTCATAACTGAGCCGAATTCTGTGGATAGTCTCCGAAATTAGAGCCAATCAATTCTGCCTTCTTTTTCATTTAACGCCTTTTTGTTGCTTTCTTTGCGCGTTGTAGCTGATCCTGATATAGATGAGTAAGTAGAAATTCTCCTGTTCCTTCGCAATTGCCGTAGCTTCTTTTCGGTGCTTAATTTAAAGAGCGAAGCGGTTAATGGATCTAGGGGCGCTCTGAATTTGCGTCATACGCATGTATTTTGATTTCTGTGGAAGAATAGATGATACATCGAGCTTAAATTCGGAAGAAATGGGATGCACGCCAAGGGTGATTTATGTGTGCCGGGAGTGTCAGCTTGAAACCTTTGAGAAATATTACAAAAGCTCTATTTCATCCTATTTATAGGCGCTGGACCATATGCGTGGATTGTTTAACTACTGTCCTGCAGAGCTATGCGTCATGTGGGGCTCAAGTTTCGAGTGCACGAATGAATGGCGGGTTTTAGAAAATACCAAGGCAAGCAGCTCGCGGTACAAGACCGTCTGAGACAAAGCGCGCAGAGTGATTGGTTGGACGAACGGGACGACTACCCCTGGCTGCAGGAAAGCACGTACGACATTCCTCTACTGAGGTTTTTACTGAGAACCGGATTGCGTGCTTTCGAAAAAACCTGCCCTCCCGCAACAGCCCTCTTCTTGCTTTACTTACTATCTTTGATTATCATATCTGCCTAATTCCCTTACGTTTTTATTTCCTGCTCTTTCCATTCTTAAGCCTGTTTTCATGTGCCACACGGAAAGATCACGGAGCAAAACAAAAAGGACTACAACGCGAGTTCTAACAGCTGGGAAAGTCGTTCATTCATGTAAACATATTGTTCACACACTGTTGGTATATTAGCATTTTCTTTTTGTTTTAGCATAATGTATACTCACCGTTAGCTGAAACCAGGTGCAAGAAAGCGACGCAAAAATCCGACACCAGAAAGGAAGGACTTTCCGGGTTCCCCGAGGAACGCTGACGGCTGACTCGACTTTGTTTCTTGTTTTCCGGCCCCTAGACGCCGGAATCACAAGTACAACCTACTTTGCCCGGCTAATGTTCATTGCTTGATGCGGTATCCAACTAGTGCTGTTCCGAATCGCTTCCAACTATAACCTTGCAGCCCACAGCGGTGGCGCTGTTCTACTGCTGAGCACAACGACGCGGATTCGATCCCGGCTTCGATGGTTGCTTTTCTGATGGAGGTGAACAGCGAAAACGCCCACGTGTCGACATTTTGGCGCACGTTAAAGATCCCCACGTGGTCAGAATTAACTCGGAGCCCTCCACTACGGCGCGCCATATAGATCAGGTTTAGTTTAGATCAATCAGTCAATATCAAGTCGGCCCTAGGTGATGGCCAAATTACGTATTGAGGGGCCACGCAAGGAGGCTTGGTAGGTGGCGTTTATTCAGCGAGTGACTGCAGGGTCAGAACGAACCGAACACTCTGAAGATGATCATTCGCGCTTGCGGAACGAAGATCAAAGTGACCAGTTGTGGCTGGGAAATGATGATGCTTTGTGTGCAGAGCAGACAGGTAAAGTTCTAGCAGATGCTCACAGTAAGCACTTATACGACACCCAACCGACAAGGGCAAGGAACCCTTTCTGGACATTATCAACTCCCAATGGAAGGGAGACATCCTCCCGGCAGCATGGAAATAGTCCTTATAACCCTACTAACAAAGTCAGGCAGAATTCTGCCTTTCAAAACCTCCGTCCGATATCTCTAACTTCTTGCCTGGGAAAAACCATGAAACGGATGGTTCTCAGTCGACTTGAGGACTATCTTGAGTCCACGGATTTTTTTTCCCCTCAACGAATTGGCTTCCGCAAGGGTGTGTCTACACAAGACCTCTTTTTTCTCCTAACACACGACTTCGACCCTCCTGCTTCTTTCCAGATCCAAGCTATAGTGACACTAGATGTCCGCAAAGCCTTCGATAACCTTGTCCATGATTCTCTCCTAAATATCCTTGCATCTACCGGCTGTGGACCGAAAATGTACGGTTACATCGCTGCATTTCTGCACTACCGCGGGCCCAAGTTCCGTCTCCGGTTTCGGTCTCCGATCATTTTCCCCTCACGCGTGGTACACCGCAGGGAGCTGTTCTCTTGCCCACCCTTTTTAACCTCGGAATGGCGACCCTGTCTCGTATTTTAGAGTTATGTCAACACAGTAGGGCTGTCTCCCGCACGAGAAAAATCTGAATTGTTGCTCATTGCGAGAACTCGCTATCAACGCCAACACAACCATCTCATCACTCTCACAATGGTAGGTAACTCCATCCCTCGCGTACTATCCTGCCAAATTCTCGGACTACATAGCCGTGAGTCATCTAATCAGTTCAATGTGGCTACTACCGTTAAATATTGCCATTTGTTTATGCATCTAGTGCGCCGCATCGTCAACAAGCACGCGGGTCTACGCGAGGGTCAAGTCAGGCAGCTCCTACATGCCTTAGCTCTCGGTTAAATTGTTCATGCAACTCCTTATCTTGCTCTTACTTGTCAGCAAAGACATCAGATTGAGGTTGCGCTTCACACTTCCCTTAACATTCCCGTTAATATATCTACGTATATACTCCACAGGGCTGTTCTTGCCCCTGGGAAATCTCATATAACAACATAAAGACCGGCAAATAGCGCGTCTTTCTATACAAGGACACTGGATACTTCACCAAGTGGCTCTCAAATTTATTGACCTCCCTATCATCACCCATCCTCCACCGCTCCCGGATAACGTCAGGATTACTCCCATCCCGAAAAAATGTTGCACCTGACACCAATCCAAGGACACGCTCTGTTCGCGTTGCCAATCCTGTCCATCCTATTGATTCTACGATCGTCTTCACAGATGGATCACGGACTCACGTCGGAGCAACCGCTTATTTAATCGAAAGTGGCAACGAAGGAGTCACACACACTCAGTCCCTTTCACTAATCCGCCTCCTACAGCGACTCTATAGAGACTCTCGCAATAAACGCCATTGTTAGAGAATGTTACCTGGCTGTAAAGCAGACGACATCGAAGCAAGCGGCGAGAGGCCACCGCACGAGCAACGAGGCTCGTGGCATCATCATCATCCTCAAAATAGCCGTTTGAAGGTCGCCAGTAAACTGGTGCTCCTCTAACCGTGTCTGCCTCCTGGTCTTCAACAACCAGTATTTAGGACCTCTCCTTAGCCCCCCCCCCCTCCCCCCCCCCGCCCCTTAACCCCTCAAGATATACTACCGTATTGATTCGATTCTAAGCACCCCTGTTTTTCCACAATCGCGATGCGCGAAGGGGAGGGGGGGGGGGTGGCTGCTTAGATTCGGGAAACCTAAATAAGCCCCCCCCCCCTCCTCCCCCCAAATTAGGAATGATGTTTTATTTGGCAAACATTCGAAACAAAAATAATAGGTACAATGAACCTATCGCTTACGTCTGATACTCAATCCCCTTCACTACCATTCAAGCCCGTTGTGCGGCTTGGACCACCGCTCCTAAAATCCCCCAGTAGGTTGTCTTCTGTTCCGTTGAAGTGATTTGCAATTTCAAACTTCACCAGTACTTGCCCACAATGTCAACTCGGGCCCGTTTCCGCGCGTCTGAAATCCACTTCACTATGGTTGCTTAGGTCAGGGGGTGCTCAGATTCGCTTGCAAACTTTTTATCCCATTTTTTTTTCTAATAGTAGGGCGTGCTTAGAATAGCAATCTGGGCGTGCTTAGAATACCAAAAATACGGTATATGCACTGATTCCAATTCAAGCTATCGACGCCACTCACAGGGATAGTGTTCCAGAAGAACTGCAGTATGATCAACGCGAAGCTTCAACAAAACTACGACCCCACACTTGCACGCTGAGGTGGATTCCCGGTCACGTCGGAATGAGCTAGGGCATAGCCTCGCCCGCGAACTTCTGCACCGGGTGCCTGGGATTCTCCGGCCTTATCCATTCACGTGGGGCACTACTCTCCACCACAAACAAGAACTTAAGTTTCGCTTTGAAAACGTCAGACAGACTCTCCGTACACTTGTGTTCCAGAGAAATCTCTAACCACCACGCAGCTACGCATTTTTCGACGGATACACTTAAATACCCTCCTTACACCTACTCGTTCCTTTCTCCACCGTATCCGACTCTCCCCAGTATGTCCAATTGTCCTGAACCATACGCTAATTTAGAACATTGTATTTTCTCCTGCCCCGTTGCAATTTTGGGATTTGGAGCCGGCACGCTTGGCGACATGCAACTGACACCCCTTTGTTTGTGGAGGTTTTTATTTTATGCAACGCAATTTCAAAACTTCAGAGCAAAGCTTAAAGAAGGCGACCTGCTTTACATGTGTTCGACCTGACTATGACTGTGCCTTACGGGATCCTGCCTGAAGTCACACTGACTGATGATAGAGACAAAATTCAAAACCAGGCTTCTAGGTTCGTCTTCGGACGGTGCAACAGGAGAGATAGTTGCACTACAATACAAAAAACAAACTTGAGTGAAAGCTTTCCTCGCGCAGACAAAAATGGTGGTTGAAACCCTTTTTTCATGTATGTAGTGATAAAACAGGAATAAACAAACAAAGATACTTTAAAGAACCTGATTACCGTTCATATAGAACTGACCTTGTTTTCAAAATAAAAGGATTCCGTACCCATACAGACCTATTCGCCAAGTCGTTTTTTATTAGAACCATTAGAGAGTGCAACACGTCGTGTGAAGCGCAAGTGTGCTGCAGAAATCATCTGTTTATGTGAATGCTGTAACCCTTCGCCGGAGCGCCTTCGGGTAATGTGGGGTAATTTCAGAATAAAGAATTCAGTCCAGACATTTTCCACGCCCTAGCTCCTCCTTCAACGTGGCGGACGTGGCTAACTACCTCAGGACAGCTGACGGACCAGCCAGCGTTGGTGAACCTAGCCCGAGACATTCTCGACGCTCAATGTTCCGTTTAAATGAAGTTTTCTCCTCCTCCTCCTCCTCCTCCTCCTCCTCCTCCTCCTCCTCCTCCTCCTCCTCCTCCTCCTCATCCTCCTCCTCCTCCTCCTCATCATCATCATCATCACTTATAACTCTTCTTCCCATGGCGCATGGCAGCGGTGCCCGTGGGCTGGCCATCATGTCGCTCTCCATCTGCACCGTCGTAGTCGTCTGCCTGGTCATCGCCTTCGTCTCGGAGCAGATGCAGACTTCGCTGGTAGCAGGTACGCTAATTCACGTGAAAGAAGCGTGCAAAAATGGGGAACTAAACGAACAACGCGGCACTCGCCTGTGTGCTTTGAACGTGGTCGCGTCTTTTGTTGAGCTCCCACATTGCGAGCGCTTAAAAAGCGCTCCTGCACGATTTGTTCAAGTCGAATAAAGTCTCACTGAAGATCAGAAAGAAAGATACGCGATACATTATTTAGCGTACTTGGAAAAAAATAAAAAAAATTGTTAGGCACTGGCCATCCTAGTGCTTAATTGATCGAAACGGACACAGAGAGGTAACCTGTACCATCGTCACCATTAGCCGTCTTCAGTAAAACAGCAGAAGGACAATAAAAAAATTTCTACTTAGCTGCATATAGACGATATTTTAGACGTGCAACAGGAAATGTGCCACTAGCAGCATTGCTACTAGGTTATGCCCTTGTGAAATTTCGGCCGAAAATATTCAACATGGTCACACATAAGATTATATGAAGGGTTAGCATACCGTGAGACCCTGTAGTTTTCCGTGCCCATGTTTTTCGTGTATCTCGTGAATTGTGAAATTCTGAAAAATTGGGAGCACGCGAAAGGATTCAATTTTAACAGAAAGTTTCGCGGAAATCAATAACTGCGCTTGCTTTCTTCGTAGCACAGGTTACACTAGATCGTCCACACAATCAATATAAGCGAATCTTAAGACGTACGTGCTGAAAGTGGGTATTATTGCATAGCATGCTGTGATCATTAAGAATGTGCATGGCTGTTTCCGATTTTGAGGGCAATTGCGCTTGTGTGATAATTCGACGGTTAGGACTTGCTTGGTACCGGCACAATGCTCTGCGCAAAGTAGAATTTATGAACGCATGCAGTGGCAGGCCCCAAGTGCTCAGTGCAGGGAGATTTCCTCCTAAAGGGCATTCAAAGCGGCCAAGGACGCGAGCAAGGTTTTCTTAGATCTAGCGTTTGGTTTCTGTAAGCCGGGTGTCCCATCTCTTTTTTAAGGGCAGGGGGTAAGGCGAAATTAAGAAAAAAAAGACTTCTTTTCTTCGCAATTAGGGAAGTGCAGTCCCTTGTGCTTATTTTCCATATTCACACTCTTCTTAGAAAGTCGTATTTCACGCTCAAAAACAGTTTTTCCGTAAGCAAGTATTAAGTGGCCGCATCCTCTTTAAGAGTGTTCTACGTGTTTATTGTCATTTTCTCATCAAGAAACTTCCAGTTTCAGATCAAAACACTTTTCTGGAACCAGCTGTAATATGAAATTGCTTAGAAACCATTGCATAGCTGATTTTTTAGCAAAGCCAATCCAAAGACGCTGTTGCACGTTTTTTCCACAATTGTCCTTGGGAGCCGCGCACGAAAAAACGCCTTTTTTGGGCTTCACACTCTCAAGGTTGCCACATTGGATGCTGTTCTTTCATTCAATGATGATAGCAACGCACGAGCCAGCATTCTGAAATCATTCGGATCAAAAGCTGGGCGCAACACCACCATCAAGTGGCTGAAAGAGGTTAACCACAAGCGAAAATACTTTGCGAATGGTGCACAAAGTAGGCAAGGAAGGACAGACGACAGGCTGAAATGCAAAGAAAACGACTTCGACGATGATTACGAAGCTGGTGATTTTTAAATAAATGGCTGCAGTGGTGTTTTTGGCAAAAAAAGTAGTTCTTCACCTCCTTTCTTACTTTAAACTCAGTTATCTCAAAACAATGTCTTTTATTACATAGGTACCACTACTTCCTATATCTTCCAGGACAACGTGCTGATTGTTTTCCCCTGTCATCTGGATAACTTGCACACCTACTGTACTAGAACTGAAAATATGCACACAACACTTTTTTTGGTTACACAACTTTTAATACCAAAATCATGCGAAAATTTAGGTACTAACACAAAAAAATAATAAGAAACTGCATTTTTGATGGATTTTTCCAATTATACTGCAGTTAAAAGAACACAAAATTTCAAAGAAAATGATACATACATTATGTAGATACCTTTATTAGATGCCGAAAAAAAGGTACCTAAAAATGGCCAAAAATGAATGGGAAGTATAAAGCTGACCCTGTGCCCTTAAAGACGGTAGTCTTTCTTGGGCTTCTTAAACCAAGAAATTTTGGCCCGTTTGTCTGTCAGCCTGTGACTCGATTCAGCCAGCCGGCCAAAGTGAAAAAAATCTTCGCAATAGTCTTATATACTCAGCCAAATCTCAACGTCGAAGTCCGGTGTAAATGTTCATACTTGTCAACATTGTTCAACAAGAACAAGACATTACGCAAATATAAGGCATAAGGTCAATACATGAGTGATATTTGTAGTGCTGTTTTATTAAAAAATAATGGATTCCTGGGCTTTTTGATAGCAAATGAGCAGGAAACCGTCGCCTGCTGTTGCCCGCGCCACTTCCTGGCGGCACTTAAATAATCAAAAGGTAAGAGCAACGAAAGGTTCCACTAGATAGGTTCCACGTTCCGTTTGGAACGCTCGTGCAGTAGGGCACCGTGGTTCTATAAACGCTGTAGTAGGGTGCCTCGATTCACGCGCGTCTCCACCGTATGGCAGCGCTGGCATCGGGGCACCTGGTCTGGAGCAGTGGAACGCGGTAAATTTAAATTCACTTAAGCAAACCTTGAGTGTATTACCTTGGGAGGAACGCGACGGAAGAGGAACAGCATGAGAGGTGAACGGAAAAGCAAAAGAAAGGCGTTTACTTGCCAAATATCCACAAAGACTATCGTCTTTTCACGACATTTGCAACGAAGGGAGCAGATACGCGGGAAATTTTTTAAAGGCGAATGCCTTAGATGCCTTATCAAGCCCAAAAAGATACCGTCATCGTCGTTCGTCAACCCGAACGGTGCCAAAATGGCTGCCGCTGGTAAAAGAACATGAACGAGCAAAAGCTAATTCGGGTTATCGAGGGTTTCGAACCCGAGTCCCCAGAGCAGGAGCGAAGTGTATATTCCGCCAAGGAAGGAACATGGAAGTCCCCCGTGCGTGCCCCGTGAGCGGTGAACGTAAAAGCACGTGAGTAGAAGAGGTACCCGCGGAGCAGAGCTCTGCCTCGTGAATTTCGGTCTGCCTGTCGGATAGCTCGCGTCAAAAGACGAAGAAACGAAGGCGAAGAAAGAAACTCAAACGGGATGTGGCAGAAAAGAATTCTGATGATCGATTAACTTTCGCCTTCAAAGCACGTAACCAAGATTAAATTCCCGCGGAAAATTTTGTAAACACGAAAGTGTTTTATTCTCGGATACACAAAGATCTCACCGACGTCATATCCGTCACAGAAATGACATCGCCAGAAAAACGCGGCTCCGCCAGGATTCGGGGCGGGTGCTCCGTCGCCGCAACGAGAGGTGCCAGGCGCTTTACAGACTCCGCTACGAGCTGAAGCGCTGAAGCCGTATGAACGTGCCATATATCTTTCCGATAACCTCCCCTATTTTGACAGTGCTGCCGTCTAAGAAGGGTGAAGCGAAGTAGCGCATCACGATGCTAATGAGCGCCGACAGTTGGCGCCACCTGAGCTCGTCGCAACGCAACCGTTGGCCGTACACTTCACGAAGCAGGGACGCAGTGGGCGCACATTTGCGAAAGCGACGCGCCAGCAGGTATTCGCTCGTCAAGCACACCCACAAAAGAGCCCCGAAAATCATGCTCTTTCGCTGCAGCGCACCGTGAGTTACCAAACGATTCGCTGACAACCCGTCCGGTTTCGTTCGCATGATATGCGAGTGCGTGTGGTTTCATTCCGGTTTACGCAGTGCTCCGGCGCGTGCAATCCAGTGTCTAATGTTGATAAGTCTGACGGTGCCATACCGACGAAATATAAATAGCGATGTGCAAGTTCATGTCGATGCAGAATAAACATTCAACTGATCCTGTCATAGGCACATCTCACATTCGTGTTTTACCGATTCGTATGAAAGAGGGATCAATCACAATTTTTTTATTATTTTACGCCAGTCATGAGGAAACAAAATAAAAGAGGTCCTTTCTCTTGCAACTCCTTCACGATACAGCTTTCATCTATTCTTTCCATCGCGCCTTTCGTGGGAGAAAAAGAATTCCTGTGTAGATTCCAATAGCGCGAAGAGCACAGGCCAATGGAAGACATCGCGGGAGGACATCGTACTACTATACAATGTACCAACTGGCCCTTCAGCAAACCCTTCTACAACGGGAGGGAAATTTTCGTATGGACGAGCCCTTTGCTGTGTTCTATTCGGTTGTCCCGTATTCTTAGGACTGGTACTCAAGATGTCAGCAACCAACTAGCCCATGTGTTGTCGCTACTGCATTGCGTTCTGAGTTGTCGCCACAGCATGTCCTCATGTGAGCGGCTTGGTGGAAATGGTGGAAATGACCTCTGATGGGCCCAGCTTTCCGCATATCCCGCGGGTGATCCGGTAGGTGAGTCCTTTCCGGAGTCAACAAGCCTCACGTAAAGGTGGGTAGGGGTAGCGTCGCTAAATAAGCTACGCTTAAGAGCACCGCCACTTCGTGCATCTGAAGCGTCTGAAGGTCATTTTGTTTCTGGCTTGCAGTGTTGCCATCTCTTCCAACAAAACCACCGCCGGTTGTGACGGGGAGAGTGTGACCGGCTGCTCTAGCGTCCGTGCAGCAGAGAGGGAGTGGATAGGCGCCCAGAAACAAAATGACTGCACCCATATGTAAACAAATATCACGTGGTGCCGACCGACCAATGAAAATACTTGCCGCACATAACAATGAGAGAAAAGAGTGCCGATACTCTAAAAGCCTCTATTTAGTGGCGCTAGGTAGGGGCATGAAAAAAGGAGATCGTGCGTCACGGTCACGGAGTTGCTCGGACGTCATCTACCGGCCGCCATCGAGTCGACTATCATCAACGAGAGCGGGTTCTGTGGGCTGCCTCTTTAAAATACAATTTCTGGAAACAAAACACAGCCTCATGTTGTAACACATACAGTATTTGCAGGAATCTAACGCGCACGCTTTTTAAATAAATATAAGCGCTTAAAAACACCTGCGCGTTACAATCAGACGCAAAACGCATCATGAGACAAAGATCATGAGACGCATCATTATCTCTCTTTATCACGCTTTCATTCATAGCCATTTGAAATTCTGCGTGTCTACATGGGGTAACACATGCGCCACTCATCTTGCGCATGTGCAGCATTTACAAACCCAAGCGTTGCGGCTCATTACGTTTAGTCCTTTCATGGCTCACGCGAAACCGATTTTTCACAGCTTAAATATTTTGCCTCTGATAAATATTTTTTAGCAAAAATTAACCACAGTGATTTACCGTACTCGTGCCCAGGAAATATTTATTGACAGCCTAACAGCCACTGCCCTGCTTAATTACAGTAACACGCGGTTTTACGAAAATAACAATGTTTTACTACCTAAAGCCAAAACAAAGTCTGGTCAATTTACGGCTTACTTCATGGACATTATTTCAATATGGAACCGCCTCCCTAACCATATAAAATCCTCTCGCACGTCAACACAGTTAAGTAGAAGGGTGAAGCAATATATTATTACACTCTTATTACACACCGATGCATAACTTCACAGGATTCCTCAAATATCATGTTGTCTAAGTTTCTGAGTGATTCGTCATTGCTTCATTACGCTTGTTTGTACGCAGTTTTTTTTAGCTTTGAGTTGACAGTTAACTTTTGAATTATGCTCTGAGTATGCTGATGACTGTATTGTTCTAAATTTTATGACATATATTATTCTTGTACAATGTCCAAACTAACTTGTCTATGAAGTGTTTTTTTTTCGTACTAATCAGGTTACTTTATTCAGTAATGTATAATTGTCGCTGCTTTCAAATGTAACAATGTTTGATATCTTTTCATGGGAGGTCCCCCGGACAGTTCTCTGGAACTTGGGGACCTCCTCCTGTATTGCATTTGAACAACAAGCAAACAAACAAAACACAAAAACCTCAAAACCAAAATCACCAACTTGAAACCGAGACAAAGCGGCTAAGTTAATGACGGATGCTTCGCTGAAACGCAAAATAGTTATCTCGGCGGAAAAGGAAGGGAACGGGACAGCGTCCCGTGCATAAGGCGTCCCGGAGTCGTGCATTTGCGACTGGAGAAAACAAGAGAACCACATTTTTAAGTAGAAAGCTTCAAGGAAGAGTTTTAGCTGTCCACAGCGTGTGCCGATTTATGATCAAATAAACGCTTTGCACAATTATAAGTCGTAGTGATGGCACTATTTAGTGTGCGCAGTAGAATCGGCCCCAAGCCATTTTTTGTGGTTTCGGGGAGTTAAATTTCACTGCGCGTTACAATCAGGGCCGCGTTAGCCCTTATTCACACAGCCGTCACCTTCTCCGTCACGGCACCGTGACGTCAAAAAAAAAAACAAAAAAAAAAAAACGCGACGGATACCTGACGGAGTAGCGTTCGTACTGGAGCTCTCCGTCAGGGTACACGGTCGTCTGCGATCAGTTTAGCCTAGAATTGAGCGCGCTTAATCTGAAGAGTAAAGCAACTTGCTTAGATATTTACGTGTGCTCACTTTTCGCTAAATTTAGCCGTAAAAATTTGTTTTCTAATTGGATGGTTTACCACGGGGCGTGGTCCTGTCACGTTGACGGAACGGAAACGTAGAGCTCGGCTTCCTGTCACCGTCGCAACGTTTTTCGCGATAAATCGCCGGAGAAACCGTCGCCAATGACTGAGGATGGTGACGTGACGGTGACGTGACGGGGTGAAAAAAAAATGGCCGCGTATCTGCTCCTTTCGTTGCAAATATCATCAAAAGACGATAGTCATTGGGGCTCTTCGATTTACAGTCTCGGACTCACCGCGGACTCCCCGAGAAGCAGTCCGGCATTCGATTTTCCCATGTATCCCTATGGCTTCGGGGAATCCTCGGACTACCCGCGGACTATCCGCGGTGAGTCCGAGACTGTAAATCGAAGAGCCCCATTGTAGACATTTGCCAAGGAAATGCCACCCTTCCCTTTCCCGCTCACCTCTCATGCTGTTCCTGTTTCGTCGCGCTCATCCCAAGGTAAACACACTATGAAGGTTTGCTCAAGGCGATTTGACTTTACCGCGTTCCAGTGCTACAGGCCAGCGCTGCAGTACGGCGGAGACGCGCGTGAATCGAGGCGGCCGACTTGAACGTTTATAGAACCGCGTTGCCGTGCTCCACGTGCGTTCCAAGCAGGACGTGAAACCTAGCTAGTGGAACCTTTCTTTGCTGTTGCCGCGTGATTTCCCATATGCCGCCCGGAGGTGGCGCGGGCAACAGCAGGTGGTACGCGTTGATATGCAGTAGATGTAGAATATCATTTGCTATCGAAAAACCAAGCATCCAGGAATTTTTTTAATAAAGGAACACTTTAAATATCCCTTGTGTACTCATTTCTTGTCTTATATTTGCGTAATGTCTTGTTCTTGTTCAACAAAGTTTACAAGTATGAACGTATAAACCGGGCTTAGACGTTTACATTTGGCTGTGAGTATATAAGACTATTGCGCAGTAAGCATTTTACTTTGGTCGGGTGGCTGAATCGAGTTACACAGACAGACGGACAGACAGACAGACCAAAATTTCTGGGCTAAGTAGCCCAAGAAAGGCTATCGTCTTTAAAACGGCTGTTTCGGCACCTTACTGTTCGAAGGTGGCTTCCTGTTCGCTATTTTCTTTAGCTAGTACGGGTACCAAACGGGCTCATAATTAAATTTCACGAGCTACCTCTGTGCTTGGTGCAGGCGACATAGAGGGCCCTCCAGATGGAGCCGGCGTTGCTCCTGCCGACATTAATTATGGCGATCCGCCGAAACGCCACGAAACAAGAAGGTCCGGCCCCGGAGCGCAACCCACGAGTCGTCGACCTGGTGTCGCGATCACGCCTTTTGCTCACCCGAAAACGAAGATGAGCCGCAGAGGGAGCCTGCGAAATTCCCCGCCCAAGACGACGATGGAGCTTGGAGAGTCGACCGCGGAAGCCACACCTTTTTCTGCTACGACAACCACTACGACCACTCCTACCACGACTATGACGACTTCTGTTACTACGACCACTGCTAGTGCGACTTCTACACCCGAAACAATCAGCACGGTTAACGCTACTATTGCAGCCACGAATTTCGACTACAACGCTACGATGACAACCTCCAGGATTACACTTAGCTCTGTTGACACAACGGCGACTGATCAGACAACTACGATGACGGAAACATGGAACCAATCGTTCGTACCTGCTAGCCGAGAACGTGAGTCAGGCAAAACGCGCAAGGCGTTATGGCGCTACGTACACATCGTTGTGTTTGGCGAAGGCGTGTTGGCGCGTATGAAGTTGTGTTTAGGGTGATTGATTTTGGTAGGTAATGTGTGTCCCCGGTGGTTTCGCTTTAACACGAGGGTATTGAGGCTAGCGCTGACGGCCAGCACATCGTTTTAGGGGCAGCGATCATTCGGGAACAGCCACCATACCATCCCTCCTTTTCTCACTGATTACGGCTTTGAACTACATAATGGTTTCCGGAACTGCCTAGCGACGCGAGACAGAAGCAGCACATATGCATCATGCTGCCAAAACACCAGCTGAACGTGCCGCTCTCGTAAAAAGTGTTCGCGTAGCGTTTCGTCATTTTAAAAACAGCCTCCGGAAAAGAACGCGGAACTCTCCGCATTGCCAACGCTAATTCCGTGAGAGTTCGGTGGCACCAGCAGATGCTAAGGCGGCACCGTGGGGCGCGTCTGGAACCTTCTTTACCTGGGGCGGTATTCCCGTGTTTTGTCCCTTTTGTGTCCCTTTCAAAAGTGTCCCTTTTGAGCGAGCCCTGATTGGCTAAAAGCGAACACCCGGATGTGACGCAATGCAAGCACGGCGGAGCTATGAGCCGTGGCTATACTCGGAGCAGACGATTTGGAGCAGACGATTTTTCGTCGCCTTATTGCTGGTTCGCTCACGGAACAATAAACACATAAAAGATACTCTGATACGGTTTCAGTTCTTTAAAATGCGTTTGCAAGAACAGTTATGGTATTTGAATCAAAGGCCCACTGCTTAACCGGAAGTACGTCACGATGAAAGGGACGCAAAAGGGACGTTTTCAAAAGGGGCAGTTACGAGAATACCGCCCCTGTTCTTACACGAGCAGCTTCGTATGATCGAGGCCCCATCGGCTTGCGCTATTGCACCTTCTCAGGTAACGTGACCTGGTAACCCTACACCTTTCACCATTAAACCTTTCTCAAGTAGCATTACACCATTTTCAGGTAGCTTGCCAAAAATTGACTGAGACGCAATTAATGTGTCCCACTGTTCCTTTACAGCGATAGAGGTGCCGCACGAGGCCCTTTATTGCACCGCTTCCGTGGGCGTCGTCGCCATGGCACTTCCACCAGACGGCGTGTGCAACTTCATCTTCTTCGACTCGCTCTATGCCGGGGGACGCTTCACTCTGACTGACGATGTCCCAGCATACGAGCTATGGGAGTTTCTACGCCGAGCGCGCCAAACGACACGAACCGAGTACGGCGTCGGAATCGCATTCGAGTGAGTGCTGCCCTTCCGCTGCTGTTTTGAAGTGCCTGGCTAAAGTCACTGAGAGTTGTTGCAGCTGTTCAACAGCGGAGCTGTTATAGGTACAGCCTTTTCGTAAATCGTTTGAAGGTCCTGCGTAACGCAAAGCTATGAGCAGGTTCTCATGCCCGCCTGCGGCCTCGTAGAAACCGGTTCCAAGAACCACCAGTAGAGTTTAACAACGTATGGGTACGAGCTAGTTGGTACTCCATCTAAACACCGTATAGCGCAGTAGGCAAGACACAGGACGAAGACACAGGACAGGCAAGACACCGTAGCGCTCGTCCGTGTCCCCTTCGTCCTGTGTCTTGCCTACTGCGCTATACGGTGTTTAGACACCAGTAGAGGACGCAGTGGTCCCGTAGGGGCGGGTCCTCCTTACTCCTGCTAGAAGAGTGTGAGTGTAGGGAGCCCCCCCCCTTCCCCACCCGGCCGCTAACGTCTAGCTGCCGATTCTTTTGCGCAAAACGTAGAATTTGCGCGGCGGCGGTGCTGCCCTTTTCGGGCAAGCGCCCGTTGACGTTCGCGCCGACACAAGAAAACCACGGTTCCGCACTTTCAGCAGATTTCAGGCTGGCTGGAACTGGGGTTCTTTTAGATGCGACGCTTATTGTCGGCGGCCCTGTCCTTCCTGCGTGCGCCCGTTGTTGTCCGCGTGCGTCCGTTGTTGTCCGCAGCCACACTCCCCCTCTCCTCTCCGATAGCGTACACTCTGTCGCGAGAGGCATTGGATTGGATTCAATTGGATTGGCTTGGCTTGGCTTGGCTTGGATTGGATTAAAGTGGATTGTGTTGGATTGTGTAGCGTCATAGCCGCGGCACTCTCTCTCTCTCCGCGGTCTCCTCTCCTTCGGGGGCGCTGCGCATGTAACCGGTGTGCCGCTCTCCGGCGGCCTTTCGGTCGACGGTTGCTCTCCGCTTGCGCTTGTACCCCCTCAGCGTCGCATCACACCAGGGTTCCCGCGAGGGGAGGTGGGCGTAATTTTTTTTATGAAGACAGATACACCATTTTTTAAAGCGAAGCTTTCTAACTTCCCCAGCCAACGGTTCCGTCGTGGCGTGCGCGACAAACTCCCAACGCGGCCGGGGAAGGAGAGGGCGGTTTTCACTCACGGAGCGCAATGTAGATGGCGCGGCGAATGGTTACCCAGCGTTTCCCGGGCGCAGGTGCCTGCTCACACCGGCGGGCGCGTCGGCGGGGCGGCTTTGTCGTCTGCTTTAGCGACGGTTGTTTTCGGGCCTGTTTTGGCGCAACTTCGCGTCTATTGCGCGCTTCCTTCACACGGCTTGATTAACTTGTTCGACAGCACCTCCTGGGTAACCCGGACCCGACGAAATTGAGTGGTTGTACGGCAAACGTACGTTAAGGATTGGTTTGCAGGGCAGGAAAACAAAATGTAGTGACCACATACAGACATCTGGCCGCTAGAGAAACGGTACCTTTTGCGCACTGTTTGCCACGAATGTGTCACCGTTTTCTAAATTGTTGTTTACCAATTCGGTTGTATTTTAAGAGGTATTACAAAAGGCGAAAAGAGCAACTGGTTCTCGGAAATAGCGATTATATAAGTTCCCTCAGCTTTCTCACAATACTCAGACTTACAAACCTAACTAGTTTAAATCGGTATAAATGGGAGTCACTCAGCTCACATGCCGAATTGTTTGGGTGTCTGCGCTTGTGTCGCGCGGTGGTGTAGCCCCGAGCTAGCCCATCAGGATGGCTAGATTCCGCTGTCTCCCCCTTCGGAAACCGCTCCTAGAGCGGTGGCGTCCGCCGCTCGAGCCCGGCCGTGGCCAACGCTGCTGCTGCGTTCGGGACGCCGCCCCCGCGAATTCCAGATAACGGCTGGCAGAATTTCTTTGCAAAGCCACGTGTGCGAATTCGAGTGACGCCGCGTCGTTTTAAGCTTTGATTTCCAACCACCCTTCACAGCGTGTATTGGAGCCAATTTTTAAATGCAGAGCATTTCTTTAACTCACATGTAGCGTCCGCCATCCGTCCGCAACAGCTCAGCGCGCAGGTGCGCCCTCTCCCCCACTCCTCCTCTCCCGCATCACGCTACCCTCCTCGCTCTCAACAACAGGTCCGCACCCCTCGCCCTGCACTATATAAAAAAATAATACTTACCGGCGTCAGGTTTCGATCCCACGACCCTGCGGGCGGAACGCAAGGTACATGGTGCTCTACCCACTGCGCCACAAAGCCGACACAGAATGGAAGGCTACGAACGCGCCTTATATCCTTGACTCATTCAAACTACGTCAAGAAGCTGCTGATACAACGCATTCACTACCTGTGGGCGGAACGCGAGGTACATGGTGCTCTTCCTACTGCGCCACAAAACCGACACAGAATCAAAGGCTACAAACGCGCCTTATATCCTTGACTCATTCAAACTACGTCAAGAAGCTGCTGATACAACGCATTCACTACCACCAACTCCCCAAACACTAAACGTTAACGCAATACACCCACCCCCTATGCGACGCATTTAGTCGAGTCCCCCTCGCGGGGAGATGGGCCCAATTTTTTGTACACTGGTCGTCCTTCCTGGGTATTGCGTATCTTGCGCAGCTCTCCTTCCCAACTCTGAGCTACCTGTGTTTACCTACTTATCCTTGGTTCCTGATTTCTGCCTTCAACCCTGGTACTGCGTGGTGATCAATTTTTTTTTTTTTGGGAGGGGGGGGGGGGGGGGGGGGCGAAGGACCTTAGGGGCTCGGACTGCCGGCGTTCCCTGTCGTCGCCTCGTGTCATGGTAAATCAAGTTGTCAAACGATGGTCAAAGAGCAAGTGTATAATGAATAATACCGGTTTAGAATAAACTAACATGATGTAAACTAATTTAAAATACACGATTATTCAGGATTTAATATCATTAATTGCATAAATTTGTTAAATTCCGCCTCTAAATCGGTTTCAAACTTCAGGTTTCCTCGTGTAAAGCATACTTCTTAGCATGCTGCGGCGTGTGACACGAAGACAAGTTACGGCCAGTCTGTCTCGCATTAAATTGCTTAAATCCGGTTCGACGCAAGAGAGGTCACCGCCGTCTCAGCAAGCGCGCTATTGCTTCTCCCTCTGGCGCCCAATCAGCGCGCGCCGTGTTGCGAGAGACTTGCAATCTTTGAATACACTTACACACTGTATGCTTCGCCGCTCCCCCAAGTTTCACGTTAGTGGAAATGGCCCGGGATTTCTTTCTTTGACCCTCCATCATATTTTACATTCGTTTAGTCATAATTTATCATGTCCTGTGTATTTGTGAACCCATCCTGCCTTTGACGGCCTCCAGGTCCCCTCAAGCGGTCACAGAACCGCTTTCTGTCTGGGTGGCCCTAAACACACTTGTTGGAAATAAAACAAATTCTGAAACTCTCAATTTTGAGGCCCTATTCCGCCAAGAAGCGATCTTTTCACGGAACACGCTCCGTTGGCACACGTTTTTGAGCACTCAGAGAGAAGGAAGCATCCTGGCGCGCGAATGGGCGCACTTACTACCGCAACTCCAGAAACTCCCCCCTCCCGTCAGGGTACCTCGGCTTGACAGCTGTGGAGAAAAATTTTGCCCAACCTTGCAGGCGATGTATAAATAGACTCGGCGGTCATTCTTCTTTGCGCTCCCAGGCGACTTCTCGCGTTCAACAAGGACATCGGCCAGCCGGCGGCTAAGAAGTTTCTCGTATACCTAAGGGAAGTAGACATCGCTGGCTACGGCGTCCTCAGCATCAACGATGTTCACCTCTCCACGGAATCGGTGAAGCTGGCTCTCCTTGCAGTCAAGGTACGCGCCCCGGCTGTAATGTATTTACTCGCCGCTCTAACTAAAGAAAAAATCGAAGCCGTTCCACTGAATGGGAAAGCTGTAGGAAGTGCAGAGCAGTGATTCGCCATAATGGGCTGCTCGCGCGCCACATGTGCCCTGGAACTTACGAAAGTGCAGTGTGCAGTGTGTGCGCGTTGGTGACTGCAGACCTGGCCCACATCATGTGGGGATGTGAAAGACACAGTGCAGTGGGGAGCCCAAAAGAGCTACCACCGGACATTATAGGACTCGTGAGCTCGACCGAATACGAGCGGCAACTGCTGGCAGTCCAGCGGCTCGAGGCTGCTCTGGCCCGGCAAAGGCGAAAAGGAGACCCTCCTTCGGGAGGGGACTCGCCGAGTAGCCTGAACCGGTGCCCAGGCATAGCTTCGGGGTCTGCTTAGTACATAGACGAGGGGTGGCGAAGCCCTGCGTGGCCTGACCCGCCTCCCCGCCGGAAATTTTCAACAAATGTCATTTTCTCTCTCTCTCTGTACCGCCGTTATCCGCTCACTGCTAACACCCCATGCAATTCAAATTTCCCGCCTTCGCAGTGCTCGCGCGCCCCCTGCCTGAAACTGTGCCAGCGGAAGATCTGTTCTTTTTGTGCTTGTTTTTACTCCCGCACGTGCCAGCGTTGCACTCCCACTTTCTTTCACTTATCGTAAAACCAACCCAACGAGCGTCCTTAACTAAACCACCCCGGGCCCTGGCGGTTAATGACGTATATTTTTCCTCAAATGTACCTGCAGTTTTCTTTGCGCTAAACAACGGGAACATGTAATGCAAGCGCCAGCGCTTCACGAGTTTCGAACGCTTATGACTATATAAAACGCGTGGCTTTCGAAGCCTCTGGGGTACGCCGCGAACAACAGCGTTACCCCGGGACGCCGCCTTGGTGCTCTATATACTTGGGTCGAGCGAGCAAGCTAGGACGACAAGGCGAGCGCCTAAAGTGCTCTGCACTTAAAAGGATACAGAGGTGTTCCTCCAGCAGATTTCATGACAGAGCGTGCAGAGCGGATTTACTTTGATTCCATTCCCTTTTCTATCGCGCAAAAGCGCTGGATATATATATATATATATATATATATATATATATATATATATATATATATATATATATATATATATATATATATATATATATATATATATATATATATATATATATATATATATATATATATATATATATATATATATATGATCACCCCGCGACGGAAGAAGCCCGCAGATCCCTACCTAGCTATAAGCACTGGACCCCTCCCACACAGCGTGATAGTTGCCTCGACATGTACATCAAAGCTGTCCAACGCGATGTGCGAAAAGCTTACCAAACACAAATTTCGTTCCACCGCAACATGACTACCAACGAAAAGAAAGCCCTAGAGGAACTCGCAAGCTGTCCCGACATAATTATTAAACCTGCCGACTAGGGAGGCGCAATCGTAATCCTTCACAAAACCTACTATGTTAACGAGGCCAATAAGCAACTATCAGTATCGACGTTCTATAAAGCACTACCTAATGATCCCACTCAAGATTATAAGCAAATTGTCAAAGATAAACTTGCTGAGCTTGTTAAAAATAAAACAATAAATGAAACCACGGCTCGTTCCCTGATCCCCTTAAGCCCAGTAGCCGGTAAATTCTATCTTCTCCCAAAGATTCACAAGGTGAACAACCCAGGGCGCCCCATTGTTTCTGGCATTGGCACTGTTACCGAAAACCTCTCGCGCTATGTGGATAATCTCATTTGCGACATTCCGCCCAGCTTTCCCTCCTTCATTAAGGATACCAATGACTTTCTCTCAGACATCTCAAAAATTGAAATTCCTGATAACTGCCTTCTAGTCACCCTTGATGTTGCGTCACTGTATACTAACATCCCCCATGAAGATGGCATCGCCGCTGTATCCCTTGGGTATGAGCAGTCATCGTGCGACAAACCTATCGATTCTTCTGCTCTCGAAACATTCCTTAGGCTTATTCTTGAACTTAACAATTTTGAGTTCGACGGAGTTGATTACGTGCAAGTCAGCGGAACGTCAATGGGAACTCGAATCGGACCTAACTACGCAAATATCTTTATGGCTCACCTCGAATCAAACTTTCTTGACACCCAAAATTAAAAGCCAATGTACTATAAAAGGTATACTGATGACATATTCATGATCTGGCAACACGGTGAGGCGGAGCTCCTCACCTTCATTGAGGCATTTAACCTAGCCCATCCTAGTATTTCCCTTGCTCATTCCTATTCGGAACACAGTGTAAACTTTCTGGACGTCACCGTTACTACCTTCCAAGGTCGGCTTCAAACTAAACTGTATAGAAAACCGACAGACACGCGGCAGTATTTGCACTTCCGAAGCAGCCATGTCAGACACTGCAAGACAGCAATACCTTACAGCCAAGCCCACCGATTTAGGAGAATTTGCTCAAACCAAGCCGACTTTGACTCAAACTGTCGAGAACTCAAGACCGCCCTCCTGAATAAAAAATACCCGGAAAAAGTTATCGACGACGCTATTGTGCGAGCCAACCAATTAGACCGTAATGAAATCTGTAAGAAAAAAGCCCCCAACGGGAACCCGCGAACTAACTTAGTTTTAACCCACTCATCCTCCGCTCCAAGAGTGTCAACCGTGCTCAAAAAACATCACAATATCCGAATGCAAAGTGACCGCTTGGAAAGCATATTCCCCGAACCACCACGCGTTGTCTACCGGCGTAATAAGAATTTAGGTGACTTTCTTACTAACTCTCGTATCAACCGACCGGCAACTACTGGCTGCATGCCCTGCAATAAACCCCGATGTAAAGTATGTCCACACATGACCACTACACAGCGCGCCACCAGCACGGCTTCAGACTACTACGTAAATATGAAAGGTAACTTTAACTGTGACTCCGCTAATGTCGTATATCTTCTAGAGTGCACTGTTTGTAGGCAACAATATATCGGCCAAACTGAAACGCCCTTCCGAATACGGTTCAATAATCACCGCTCTCATGCAAAAAGCTGCCCTTATTTGCCCCTGTCAAGACATGTGTACAGTCCCGGGCATGCATTTGAACATCTTAAAGCAACGATTTTAGAATCCGCCTTCAAACGCACCACGACCACGAGGTTCGGGAATCTTATCTCATTTATAAGTTTGGGTCAGCCACGCTTGGAATTAATGAAAGTTACGAAAAACTAACGTGCTTATCCCTCGATTAAAATTAGCGGCTTCATAATTTTTATAACTATGTTCATTATTCCTACCCTCGAATTTGCCATCAGAATTCGCAGAAACTCTCCTAATACAGCAGCTTTATTAGCCTAATGCGGCTCAACAATGCCATTTGTCCTGGGGAGGGAGGCCTCGTTCCCACCATCACTTAAGAATGTTTAACTCTTTGTGATCTATTCATGTTTAACCTTTTGTGACCCTACCTATTTCCTGTTCAATTGCTAGCTTCTGTGAAATGCTCTTTTGTGCCCCCTATCTATTCTCTTGACCCGCGGGGGGCACACCCACCTTCGCTTCCCCCGAACCAGTCTCAGCAGTCACTGAATACCTCAGTGTATACTCTTCCCTTTCTTTTCAAACCGCGGTTGTCCAGTTTCCCCCATTGTCTGAACTTGCAGCCCGCGCGGCATACGTTGACCCGTCATGGTGCAACCTTGAACGCTGCATTGTTAACACGACCCCTTTTTCTCTCTCTCGCTCCCCCCCCCCCCCTTTTTATTTTTCTTGTTTGTTTGTTGATGTTGTAACATAGGCGTAGCCTGACTGTATGCACACTCCCCATTTCCGAAACATTTTCCGCTCTTTCTCACAGTTTTATGCAAATCTATATAAGAAATGTGTTCAAAATGCTTGCGACAGCAAAATCATGTAACTTTACTCTGATGAAGGCAAGTCCCGTTGCCGCTACGTAAGTAAACATTGTTACTGTTCTTGCTGTGTATCCGACTCTTTACTTATACTATATATATATATATATATATATACATAGAGAGAGAGAGAGAGAGAGAGAGAGAGAGAGAGAGAGAGAGAGGGGGGGGGGCAGACAGACTGGAAGGGGTGGAGAAAGTGAGACAGGGAGAGACCGAAAGAAAGAGACACATCGGAGTAAAGACAGGAAGAGAGAAAATGTGGTTGCTGAAGTCCACCGGTGGTCCTGACGCTGGCTACTCGGCCGACGGAGAGGGCTGAGTGTGTCACTTGCGACAATCCCGTCCCATGTGCGAAGCCAACCTCCCCCAAAGAGCGCAGAGCTAACAAGACAGGCAAGCGTGCGCATCCGCAACCTGGCAACGCCTGCCCATGCGGAGAACCGCTCTCCTTCTGAATAAAGGAGCGGCCACCAATGAAGAGGAGGGCGCATCCTTTTTTTTGCAGGCCAAAACGTTCCTGGCTCTGCGGTTCATAACCTAGTTCTGCTGTTGCTCTCCTCGATATCCCCATAGGGTCAACCGGTTTGACCCGGTTAGGTCGCTTCGGAGATGAGACGGATTCTAAGTGCGACAGCGCTAGATGTGCCGCTGCCGAAGTTCTGGCTCTAGAACACAGGGAGTAGACGCCTAACCACTGCTGCAGTCCCGGATGGCTATAAAGCGTCTATTCGCCAGCTCGAGTGCACCACTCGCAATCACCCAGTAGAGGCCGACCTCAACGCGGCGAAAAAACAGCCAAGAAGTGGCCAATGACGTCCGGCGATGGCGGTTAGCCGTCGGCTGCGAAAAGATGCCTTCCAGTGGCAATCTGCCGCCGCCGACGGCCGGGCGTCGTTCGCCACTTCGCTGGTGTTTTAGTGAGTGGAGGTCGGCCTTAAAACGGTGCTATTTTTTTTTCAACTGAACGCTTTCTTAGTGAGACTGACGGCATCCTGTCAAAAAGCTAATGGGAAATGCATAGACCGGTTGGTAAACCGAAAAGCTCTGATAAGATCTCTGGACACGCGGCGCATGCGTGAAACCGAGCATCCATCGTACCAAAACGGCTACTTGAAAATCGCGAAAAAAGAAACGGTTCTAGATAAGACAATGCATGCATCGATCACCAAGAAGGAGTACAATAGCATACCTTTGTCTCACAACACATGCATCGGAATACCTTTAGATCGTTCGTAGATGCGTACACTTAGTGCGCCAAAAATCCTCGCATGGATTCGTTCTTCGTTTGCGACTTGGGCACTCGATGGTTTGACGATCGATTGGACGCATTTTCAGCGAATCTTGGACGCACCTATGGCGCAGTTTTGCTGTTAGAAAGCTTTCGCTCTTCTCTCAGCTTATTTTAGGACGGGCTGGTAAATTTTCTTTTTCGTCCTCACAATCAGATTCTTTTCTATGTTCTTCTTTTCAGGCAATAGCCGAACTAGCCGACAGCCAAGCGAGTTCAACCAACTCCTTGACTGTACTCGGTGTGCAAGCAAGTGACCACAGGACGTGTTTCGACGTTACCGCTGCCATGAGGTGAAAGTTTTAACAAACTTACTACATTTCGGGGATTTCCCCTAAAGCGGGGACGTGAACACTGTGGTACGACGTCGAAATGTTAACAGAATTACCCTGATTATACAGATCAACCGCCAGAGAACTCTATGCAAGCGTCAAAAACATAATGCCATTATTTGATTTGAACAAACGACATTTGACGTTCTATTTATTTGGTAATAATTAGGGCAAGTTAGCACGATTGTTATTTTAAAAACGAAAGGGGATTACTTGCTTCGTCGGTCGTGAATGAGTGACAGAAGGAGGGAGTGAGCAAGCGAGTCAGTGAGTGAGTGAGTGAGTGAGTGAGTGAGTGAGTGAGTGAGTGAGTGAGTGAGTGAGTGAGTGAGTGAGTGAGTGAGTGAGTGAGTGAGTGAGTGAGTGAGTGAGTGAGTGAGTGAGTGAGTGCGCGAGTGAGTGAGTGAGTGAGTGAGTGAGTGAGTGAGTGAGTGAGTGAGTGAGTGAGTGAGTGAGTGAGTGAGTGCGCGAGTGAGTGAGTGAGTGAGTGAGTGAGTGAGTGAGTGAGTGAGTGAGTGAGTGAGTGAGTGAGTGAGTGAGTGAGTGAGTGAGTGAGTGAGTGAGTGAGTGAGTGAGTGAGTGAGTGTTGGTGCCCTAATATTAACGTCCTATCTTGCCTGTCTTGTAGGGCCACATATACGCCCGACGTCCTTATCGTCCTCAGTCATTCTACACTGCGATACGCCAGCTCGGAAGACTGCGTAATACTGCCCGCTGGGATGAGCGAGAATCCGCAGGAAAGCGCCAGTGAACACGAGCCCACCCATCAATTGGTAAGTGGAAAAAGTGTCCCATGTTTGACCCGCTTAGTGATTACAAAAAGAACTGTAAATGTTACGTGAACCATAACCACCGTTATAACTTTTCAACGCGCATAACTGGAAGAGGTGGAAATACCGCGCGTTCGTTTGCAGCACCTTGAAGAACGGAACAACGTGGTCGACTCACTACTCCGGCAGAATTCAGTATATTGGCCTAGCTGTGCGCCAGTTTATAGCACAGTTTGTTTTATTACAGTAAAAACAAAACCTACGTAAAACTTCTAGAAGACATCCATACAGGGTGTACAATGTACGGGCAGGGTAATTCTTCACAAGCAAAGTAGCAAATTCTCGATCAGAAAGGGAGCACGACACAGTGGCACTATCTCGCCAAAACTGTTCACAGCATGTCTGAAGGGGGTATTCAGGAAGCTTGACTAAAAAAACACAATATTATGGATAGACGGAGAATATTTGAGCCGTTTGAGGTTTGAAGAAGACATTGTCTGGCTCAGCCAGTCCACAGAATACCTGCAAAAAATGCCTGAGGAACTGTAATCAGAATGCGTGACAGTGGGACAAAAAATAAATAGGAATAAATTTAAAGTAATGATGAATAAACATGCCGACAGCGCCCTGTCGAGTATACGCAACGAAACGATAGGACACGTAGAAGATTATAACTATCTCGCACAGGTTGTCTGAGCTGATCACAACCACGAAAAAGAAATCCGGCGCAGAATAGCCATGGGCATTTGTGCACTTGGCAAGCACTCCGAAATAATGAAAAGGAAAGTATACCTGCATCACTGAAAAGAAGAATATGCAGCCAATGCGTCCTACCGGCGGTGAAATATTGTCACGAAGCCAAAGACGACGCAGTTGTCTTCAAAGAAAATTATTTTATTGGAGCGAACTTGTGCTCCCCAAACAACTCAAAGAATACACAGGCGGCGAAACAGCAGACAAGAAAGCGACGTGCGTAGTTGAGCGTCGAGAGTCGAATGCCGCGGAATCTGCTCAGGGGGAATTTATCACTGGGCGCGAGGATTTCTGTAATAGTCGAATTGTATCCAGAACACTGTAGATCAACCAAGATTATTCTAGGCTGCTCGCGTTAGTTCGGAAAGCTCTCCCTATCAAGAAAGAAGGGAACACGCGCCTCTCTTGGCACACACAACACCGATAACACAGACCGGCGTAGCCGGGCGGCAAAGCAGGAGGAGGAGGAGTAAACACTTATTGAGCAAAAGGGCGGGGAACACAAATAAACAAACCCATACATGGTTCGCGGCATTACCCCCCCCCCCCCTCCTCTAAGAGTGCATCGACCCAATACTAAAATAAAAGACAGTCCGAACAAACAACAAAAAAGTCCTTCATCTTGCATATTAAGGTTTCAAGCGAACCACGTGAACGACTTGGGGCCGCGTGCGTCGTCGTGATGTTCCGGAATCACCATCGCCTCGTAGGTAAGGTATCCAACACGTTGTAGAATACGGTAGGGTCCGAAATACCGTCGTAGAAGCTTCTCACTGAGTCCACGTCGTCGGATGGGAGTCTAAACCCACACACGATCCCCTGGGCGGTACTCGGCGTCTCGGCGTCGGAGGTTGTAGCGTCTCGCATCCACCAGCTGCTGGTCCGTTGTGCGAACTCGAGCGAGCTGTCGGGCGTCCTCCGCACGCTGAAGGTATCCTTGGACGTCGGCGTTGAGGTCGTCTTCTTCCACGTGGGGAAGCATGGTGTCAAGCATCGTAGTCGGCCGTCTTCCGTAGACAAGCTCGAACGGTGTCATCTGTGTGGTTTCCTGGATAGCCGTGTTGTACGCAAACGTGACATGCGGAAGGACTTCGCCCCAAGTCTTGTGTTCAACGTCGACGTACATAGACAGCATATCCGCGATTTTCTTGTTCAGGCGTTCCGTTAGTCCGTTCGTTTGGGGGTGGTACGCCGTAGTTCTTCGGTGATCCGTGTTGCTGTAGCGTAAGATTCCTTGCATAAGCTCCGCAGTGAAGGCCGTTCCGCGGTCCGTGATTAGGACTTCATGGGCTCCATGTCGCAGCACAATTTGGTTTATGAAGAACTTGGCGACTTCTTGTGCAGTCCCCCTCGGAAGAGCGGTGTTCTCTGCGTAGCGCGTCATGTAGTCTGTCGCTACGACATTCCACTTGTTCTGTGATCGTGACGTAGGGAACGGGCCTAGAAGGTCCATTCCGATCTGTTGAAGTGGCCTCGACGAGACGGCGATTGGTTGCAGTATTCCGGCGGGTCTTGTCATAGGCGTTTTTCGTCGCTGGCAGTCACGGCAACTCCTAACGTAGTGGGTGACGTCGGATGTAAGTCGGGGCCAGAAGTACTTCGCCTTGATTTTTGCAATAGTGCGAGCTGTTCCGAGATGTCCGGAAGACGGGTCGTCGTGGCACCCTTCCAAAATTTCGTCACGAAGGTCTGCGGGGATGACAAGTAGATAATTCGTTCTCGTTCCGGGGCTGAAATTCTTCACGAGGACGGAGTTTTTGAGGGTGAATGCTGGTAAGTTCCTCTTGAACGCCCCAGGCGCGGCGACGTTGCGTCCTTCGAGGTAGTCGATCATGACGCGCAGGTCGGGGTCGGCACGCTGCTTGGCGGCTAGGTTGCTCTCTGTCACGACTCCGAAGAACGCGCTGTCTTCATCGGTGTCTTGGGGTGGGGGGTCAACGGGGGCGCGGGATAGGCAGTCGGCGTCGGAGTGTTTCCTGCCGGATTTGTAGACGATTGTAACGTCGAACTCTTGCAGGCGCAAACTCCACCGCCCAAGACGGCCAGAGGGGTCCTTCAAATTGGCGAGCCAACACAGCGCATGGTGGTCTGTCACAACCTTGAACGGTCTGTCATACACATATGGGCGAAATTTTGAAATGGCCCATATGATAGCCAGGCACTCTTTTTCGGAGGCAGAGTAGTTTTTTTCTCCTTCGACAGACCACGGCTTGCATAGGCGATTACCTTTTCGCAACCGCTTTGCTTTTGGACGAGGACGGCACCCAAACCTATATCGCTGGCATCCGTGTGCATTTACGTTTCGGCATTTTCGTCGAAATGAGCGAGCACGGGCGGGTTTTGCAGGCGTTGTTGCAGCTCGCAGAATGCTTTTTCTTGGGCGTTTTCCCAGGCGAAAGGGGTGCTATCTTTTGTCAGGCGCGTGAGTGGCTCTACAATGCGTGCGAAGCTTGCGACGAAGCGCCGGTAGTATGCGCATAGTCCGAGAAATCATCGCACGCTCTTTTTGTCTTTCGGTCTTGGCAAGTTCGCTATATGGCTGATGTTTTCGCCGGGTCAGGCAGCACTCCCGCGGCGTTGACGACGTGGCACAAAAAAATTCCCCCGCATTTCCCCGAGGGGGAGAATGTGAAAGTGCGAATGCACGGTTGTCGGCCCGCTTGCGGCGCTTGCGCTCGGCCCCCGCAGCCCACCGCCTCGCCGCCTTCTCTTCCATCTCTTCCATCGGGTTTGTAGTATCACGTGTACACCACGCAGTTATCAAGCCGCTATAACGCCGCTGAGTCGCCAACGCACGCCGCTGACGACGTAGTTTGAATGCGTTAAAGATACAAGGCGCGTCACTAACACTGATATCAGCGTCGCGTCCGTGGCTTGGTCGGTAGAGCGTCGCGCTGCGGCCGCAAAGTCCTCGGATCGAAACCTGGCGCCGGATGCTGTTTCTTTTTTAAATATAGAGGAGCACTGCGGACGCCGCCGCCGCCGGCGGTGGATGGTTTGGGGTGTTTGGGGTCGCTTATAAAGTGCATTTGCACTTAAAACTTGAGTTCCTCGTAAGCGAAGCGGCACTTTTCGGGCTTCAGCGTTAACCCCGACGAGCGAATAGCCTCGAGTACAGACTCCAACCTTGCAATGTGTTCACCGAAAGTCCGGGCGAATACCACAACGTCGTCAAGGTATACGAGGCAGGTGTGCCACTTCACGCCAGCTAGCACAGTGTCCATGACCCTTTGAAACGTGGCTGGTGCCGTGCACAGCCCAAACGGCATCACCTTGAACTCGTATAGACCGTCCGGGGTTATAAATGCAGTCTTCTCTCAGTCTCTCTCGTTCACTTCAATTTGCCAGTAGCCGGTCTTCAGATCCATCGATGAGAAGTACTTCGCGTGGCAGAGGTGATCGAGGGCGTCGTCGATTCGTGGCAGGGGGTACACGTCCTTTTTGGTGATTTTGTTCAGTCTCCGGTAGTCAATGCAGAACCCTTAAAGTGCCGTCTTTTTTCTTCACGAGTACGACCGGCGCAGCCCACGGACTTTTAGATGGCTGTATTATGTTGTCGCTGAGCATGTCGTCTACTTGAGTCCGGATGGCTTCGCGCTCGTGTGAAGACACGCGGTACGGTGCACTGTCGGGTAGGTCGGGCTCCATCTTCGATTATTATCCGGTGCTTCGCCAGAGGTGTTTGACGTAACTCTGAGTTCGATGAAAAACACTCGCTGTAGCGATGAAGCAAAGCCAATAACTGTCCGCTGGCCAGTAATGGTCCGCTCATTACTGAGTAGTCGGCTCCCGTGTCTACGAGGGCGACTACATCAAAGCGTCGATGGACACCCCTACGTCGGACGCCGCCTTCCTCGAGTTCCGGGTGCGTCGGGGCATCGCCTCTCGGCTTGTGCGTGTTGACGGTCGGGCACTGTGCGTCGTCGTCATCGTCTTCTCAGGAGCAGGATCGGTCATGTCGGGTACGCGTCGCGCCTTGTGGCCGTGTTCGGGAGTCACATCAGGGTTAGGTCGGGTCGTCGGGATGAGGGCATGTCGTGAGTCACAGTCTTCGGCGAATCGTTGCGTCGTTGGAGGGTTTTTGTTTTTCTGCCGTGGTGCAACTTCACCTCGAGAAGTTGCTGCCTTTAGCTGCCCCGCGTGGGCTGGGGACCTTCCACGTGCGAAGTCAGCACTGCTACGGTGGTCCGGCGACTGGTACGGGTAGGGCGACGGCGAACGGTTGAAACGGGCTGGTCCACGGCTAGTATTGGACAGGTATTCTGCAATCTTAGATGGGCATTGGCCGGGTCGGGGGCGTGGTGCGTCGACGGAGAAACCACGAAGTCCCAGTCTCTTGTATGGGCAGCGACGGTAGATGTGGTCGGCCTCTCCGCAGTGGTAACACAGCGGGCGATTATCGGGCGTTCTCCACACCTCGGTCTTCCTTGGGGCCTGGTTTCGGGTTACAGGGGGTCGGGCGGGCGACATTGGGCGGCGGTACGGCGGGGCCTCTTGACGAAGTGTTGGAACAGGGCGGGGTCGACGAACAGCCGCGGAGTAGGTCATAGCCTCTGGCTCGCGGGGTGCTTCGTTTGGCATAGAAGTTCCCAAAGCCTGCTTGTACTTCTTCCCGGATCACGTCAGTCAGGGAAGCGACTTGAGGTTGTGGCGTCGTCGTAGGGAAAAGTTTCCGCAGCTCCTCCCTCACCACTGCACGGATGGTGTCGCGTAGTGAGTCGGAGTCAATAGCGCCGGCACCAATCGTCTCCGAAACCAGCGCATTGATTGGGCGGTCGTACTGCCTTGTACGGATTTCGAGCGTCTTCTCCATCGCGGCGGCCTCAGACGTGAATTCGGACACGGTCTTAGGGGGGTTGCGAACAAGGCACGCGAAGAGCTTTTGCTTCACACCTCGCATCAGAAACCGTAGTTTCTTTTCCTCCGTCATTTCTCGGTCCGCACGGCGAAAAAGTCGCTGCATCTCCTCGACGAAGATCATGACCCGTTCGTTGGGGGTGCTGCGTTAGAGTTTCCAGCAATAGTGCCGCGCGTTCTTTTCTGACCACGGTAATAAATGTCTTCAGGAACTCGCTTTTGAAGCGAGCCAAGTTGGTCAAGGAGCTCTCGTGGTTCTCGAACCAAGTGCGAGCTGAATCTTCCAAGAAAAAGAAAACATGCCGGAACGTTTCTGCGTCGTCCCACCTATTGAAGATCCGGACGCGCTCCATTTTCTCCAACCATTCTTCTGGATCTTCTGCGGGGGCTCCTCGGAAGGATGGTGGTTCCCGTGGCTGCTGCAGGACGATTGGTGATGTTGCTTCTTGCACCATGGTGGTGGTTGCAGCGGTCGTTCTTTTGGGTCCGTCTGGCAGGAGACCCAACTCGGCCGGGAGGCCTTGTAGTCGGAGGCTGGCTCTTGTTGGACTGGCTTGGCGGCTTCCAGAGGTTGTAGAGCTCATGAAGGGTGCGTACCCCGAACTTCCACCAGATGTCACGAAGCCAAAGACGATGCAGTTGTCTTCAAAGAAAATAATTTTATTGGAGCGAACTTGTGCTCACCTAACAACTCAAAGAATACACAGGCGGTGAAACAGCAGACAAAAAAGCGACGTGCGTAGTTGAGCGTCGAGAGTCGAATGCCGCGGCATCTGCTCAGCGGGAATTCATCACTCGGCGCGAGGGTTTCTGGAATAGTCGAATTGCATCCAGAACACTGTAGATCAACCAAGATTATTCTAGGCTGCTCGCGTTAGTTCGGAGTGCTCTCCCTATCAGAAGACAATCAAGAGATACACATGCGGCACAGAAAGAAAGAAGTGAACACGCGTCTCTCTTGGCACACACAACACCGATAACACAGACCGGCGTAGCCGGGCGGCAAAGCAAAACACAAATAAACAAACCCATACATGGTTCGCGGCAATATGCAACAGGAACTTGACGCCTTACTAAACAACATGAACGCAAACTGCAGTAGGATCAACGGGCCATGGAACGAATAATGACTGGAGTAGCACTTCGGGACAGGAACCGAGCTTCGTGGATTAGGGAACAAACTAATATTGATTGTATCATAGTTGAAATAAAGAAAAACAAATGGACTTGGGCTGGTTACGTAGTTAGGCGAAATGAAAGCGGTGGAGCACCAGCGTAACAGTGGATAACGAGAGCGGTCTAGAAGACGGGGAAGGCGACTAATTCGATAGAGAGACAAAATTAGTGAATTCAGAGGCAAAGAACGGACTTAGCAGCGCCAGACAGGAGCGGTTAGAAGTCGATAGGAGGGACCTTTGTCGTGCAGTGGATCTAGTGGACTGTTGTTTTTGTAGTTGATGATGATGACGGCGAAAATTATAGTATTGCTATCGCTGTTCACAACGTTGTACAAAGCCATTTTAAGGCCGCCGAGATAAAAGGTGCTCCGTGTATTTTTTTTTTCTTTCCCATCGGCAGTTTGAAGCCGCACAAATGGTTCAATGCATGGAGGTGAACGAGATTACAGTGGAGGTAGCTCTGGCGTCCACGTTAAAAGCCAGGCGCTACAGGCCACTGATCAATAACGAATACCGTGTGTTTGGATCCTGCGAAACCAGCTTTTTCGACCAGGACGCCTCGCCAGTGCACGTAAGCCCATGCGCTCGCCTCCATAACGGAATTACGCCAATTTACTTCACGAATTTTCTACAAGCGCAGTAGCCTGACGGAAAATTAAGGTGGACTAACCTGATTTCATGTCTATAAAATTTACCTCATGACTCACAGGCTTCAAAATTATTGTTCACCAATATAAAAATTATTACAAATTTATAAGAGTGATACTAGCAATTAGTTTGTCTATTTTAGAAATATATCGCTTCTGCGCTGAACTAAACTCTCCTGCTTGCTAACCAGCCAGAGGGATCTGGTGCAAACTAGCAAAACTTGATTTCATTTCGTGTTATTTTTATTTCAGTAAAGAATATATTATATTGTTGAAATAAGCAAAACAGACCGTTAAGATCGTTTTCATGGATCTGTAAAGATTTCTTCTCATTGGCGCAGGATGATTTTTCAGCCCGTGGGTGACGATTAGCAAGTCCTATTTGAACGTGATCACGTGGGTCCCCCTTAAAATTTGGAGGGCTTAACGCATCGAAGCTACACTTGGGTTATAAGGCGCGCCGTAGTGAAGGGCTCCTGGTTAATTTTGATCACCTGGGGATATTTAACGTTCACCGAAATGTGGACACACTGGCACTTTCGCTTTTCGCCTCCATCAGAAAAGCAGTCGCCACGGCAGGGAATCGAACCCACGTCCTTGGGCTCAGCAGCACAACGCCATAGCCACTGAGCCAGCGTGGCTGCTGTGCATGAAGGAAGCGCACAATTGCTTGCAAGAACTGGCAGCAACGCGAGTTAGTAAAATATTTTTTGTGGGTAACACGCCACGAGCACATACCCAGCTTTCTCGCTCGAAATTCCAAATATCAAAAGTGATATTTGACATAAAGCAAGAAGTCAACGTGAAGATGAAAACTCTCAAATACGTTCCCGGGATTCTGAATATATGTTGTGTAATGCGGCCAAATCTTACTCCCCATGCATTTGTATGGGATAGTTTCCACGGCTCTGGAACTTAGTCGCGCAACGTGCAAGACTTGAAACTGTACACAAAGCACGTTTTAACCCCCAATATTAGCTGGGCGAAAATGTTTTACATTTCAACAAATAACTACAGAGTAATCACTGTTGAAAGGACTGCCATGAGCGGGAAAGCTGCACATGTGTTTTGTGTATGTGTGTGCCGTCTGGTCGATAGTGCTTGGCGTACAAGAACTTGCTCCGCTGAAGGTGTCAAGGTACAGTTGCAGTCATATGTCCGTCCTCGCGAGATACTTGCAACTGGACCGGCTAGGGACCATCAAATGGACAGGGTAGTAGACTTCACATGACACACCATCCGCCTTCCCTTTTCACGTCTCGGTGCAGCGCTGCCGAAGCCCCGAGGTATGCAGAGGCGTTAACAATCCGCAGAAGAAAGTAGCCCAAAGCCGAGTTGTGTAAGAGCTACTCATGAAAGGAGATGTAGTACGTGCCAGCTCAAGAGAACACCCTTTTAAAGCGATATATTTCTTATTGGCACCGACGGTGTCCCCTCAAAAATTAAATGCATTTCTCCATAAACAGATTGGTCGACCGAAAAGCTCCGATAAGATCTCTGTACACACTGCGCATGCGTGACACAGGGCTTCCATTGTGTCGAAAGGGTAACTTGAAAGTCGCGAAAAAGGAACGGTTTTAGATAAGACAATGCACGCATCGACCACGAAGAAGGAGTACAATAGTATACCTTTATCTGACAAACCACGTATCCGTATGCATTTGACCGTGCGTTTACTTAGTGCGCGAAAAATCGTCGCATGAGTTCGTTCTTCGTTTGCGATTTGGGCCTTTTGAAGGTTTGACCAGAGTCCTTCAATGATTCTCTGGTCATGAAACTCCCGGCCAAGTCTCCTACGGGGACAAAGGCTGCAGATCGGGGGGCATCGGGCGGCCTCCGCTGCTGTGTAGCCAGACCGGCAGGCAGGAACGCAGTAGAAGCATGCCTGTTCGCACCAAATTTTTTCGCCGCTCACAAAATGGCAAATCCATTTGAGTGGCCCACGACACGTAAAGCGAAAGCGCACTGCTGATAAGGCGGCGAAAGTCTCTTTTATCTTACTCCATGGTCCGTTCCCTGCCAAACGCGCTCTGTCCCCGCCCCCGGCTGCCCTCCGATCAACACCAGCGCCGCGGCGCGGCAGCGTACGAAGCTCTCCCATAGCGTGATGGCGAAGTTTCATGACCAAAGAGGCATTGAAGGACTCTGGTTTCACTATCAATAGCAGGCACTTTCAGAGAAGGTGGGACGCACTTTTAGCGAAGTTATTGACGCAACTTTACGCAGTTTTGATATCAGAACGCTTTCGTGCTTCTCTCAACTTTCTTTAGACAGGAGTGGTAAATATGTTTTTCTTTTTTTTGTGCATACTGTCGCTTCCTGCTTCCTTATTGGTTGATGGCAGCCGCAGCTTCGCCAGCGCTCTACGATGCTCGTGAAACCAAGTGAAAATTGGGCGGCTGAAATCTCCATTGACCGTGTTCCCCAGTGACCACTGACACTATTGACGATTTTCCGTGTCTGCTTCGAGAGCATGCAGACAAATTACGCATTTGTACCCTCTCCGGCCTCATAACCTTATCCTCCTACAGCTTTGCGATGACAAGAGCAAAGAATACGAGCGACGCCTGAAGACTGATCTCGATGACACAGTGGCTTTGACGTTCGACGCACAGGATCGGCTGCTGTATACATTCGACGTGAGGGAGACCAACGCCCGCAAGGTACGTCGTCCGCATAAGCACGTAGTGCGCATGCGCCACGGCCCCGTACACAACAAAATAGCTGCGGGATTTTCGCTATCGTAGAGGGGTGTAATCGCACCTCGGAAAGTTTGCTTGCAGGATTAAAAATAAACAAGAAAAAATCAAAGGTTATGTTCCATAAGCACGCGAAGGAACGTGTCTTCAAGGTAGGTAATAAAATCTTGGAAACAGTAAGCGATTACGTCTATCTTGGGCAAGTCATAAGTGCTGATCCCAATCATGAAAAGGAAATTACCCGCAGGATAAGTATGGGGTGGGCTTCATTTTGATAGATATTATGATATCATGAATAGTAAATTTCTACTGTCGCTCAGAAGCTGTTATATTACCAGCGCGTTTTTCCAGTAATGACGTACGGGGCACAAACATGGGGTCTCACTAAACGACTTGAAAGGAAACATGGATCGCCCAACGGGCGATTGAAAAAAAAAACTGTGGTTGATTCCCCTGTCGTAGGAATCAGTCAAACACGAAAGTGAAATGTCCAGCGAAATCGGCAGCTGAGCATGATTTGGGGACCGGCGGCTTTCTTGTGGGTGTGCTTGGCGAGCGACGTCCTGCAGGCGGGTCGCTTCAGAAAAGGTGTACTGGCGTCATTTCCGTGACGGATATGACGTCAGTGAAATTTTGGGGCATCGCGGCATAAAACACTTCCGTGTTTTCTGCCGCGAACACCCAAAGTATAACGTACTCATTAGTACCAAAGGCTGCTTCACCGCAACAACACGATCTGGGCGCAGGGGTGCACCCTTTACGAGCCGATTGCTTCGTTTTACAGGCGTCACTTCCGTGACGGATATGACGTCAGCGAAATCTTCGTGTATCAGGGCATAAAACACTTTCGTGTTAAAAACTGCTAGGGGTCATGCTTAGGGATAAGAAAACAGGTGCGTGGATTAGGTAACATGCTCGTATGGAAGAAATCCTAGCTCAAATTAGGCGAAGGAAGCGCGCATGGGTGGGTCACGTCATGCGCATGCGGCAACAGGTGGGCCTTTCGCTTAATAGAGTGGCTGCCGATAGACCTTAAAGGAGTACTGACACGAAATTTTCGTGTTACGTTTTTTTCGCTGCTAAACGTGCATACCAGCCCACTAATCATAGAATGACAGATTAGACGGTCGAGCGCAGCGTAAACATAGAATGACAGATTAGACGGTCGAGCGCAGCGTAAACATTCATTTACGGCGTCGTTTATTCGTGCCAGTTTCTGTTTCGACTGAAAAACGCCGAGCGGCCGCCATAACAGGATGTATCACATGACGACACCATTCTTGCCGCATCGCTGCCTCTCTGGAAGCGCGCGCGAGCGAGCGCACGCGCGCGCCCAGACCGGCCGAGGTCTTCGCCGTCCCCACAGGCCCGGGCAGCATGACGTCAGCATGACACACGCCCGAGCAGCGCGCGCCAACCACAGCCAGCGCGTCGGCTTCGTCACGGGAGCCCCGACGTCGGCAGTTTGGGGCAAGTAGCACATGATGTCATGTCGGCCCGCTCTGGGCTTTCTCTTGCGGGCGAAGATTAAAATGGATTTTAAATATGTTTCGCTGAACTGTTGCTGTTGAAACTTGCTGGGAGATATCTCCTGATAAAAAGGAAGCGTTCTGCATAGTTATCACAGCTTTGAAATTTCGTGTCAGTACTCCTTTAAACATAACAGGGGTCGGCCAAGGACACGATGGGGGGATGAGGTACGAAAATTTCGAGGAAAATGGTGCACTCAGCTGGCACTGGATAGCCGTGGCTGGATATCTTTGGGATGATACTTCATCCTGCAGTGGACACAATCAAACTGATGATGATTATGATGGTGATGATAAGAAGTCGAATATGACCTCATAAATTTCGATGGTAAAACAAGTAAGATCTCGTGTATCGCTCCACAGTGCTTGAGGACTGGATAAGAGTCTCATTGAAAACGTTTTCCTTACCAACCAGACCTCGGCACTGTAATCAGGTTTACAGTTCACGAAGTCGGCACGAGCCCCAGGTTCTTCTTAACGTCATTCTTTGAGGTGCAATATAATGTGGGGATGTTCCGATCGCATGGCGGTTTGCAATGGTTGTTGATAGCGGGCTTGCAATTTCCACGTCATACGCCGTAGTAAAGCCTGAAGTTGAGTGAGAGTTTGTAGCTCAGTTGAGACTTGATAACGCACTTTCCCGGTCGAGCACTTCTCTTTCTAGTCACGATATATAAGGTGCATGACGAAATCAATCTAATATTCCAAGTTTACGACATACAGATGTTTGAGAGGGTGTGCTACACTTACCAGTAATATTTTCAGACAGCTATTCACTTCGTGTCTTATCTGCTAACACCGTGTTAACTTAGGTAAAGTTTTGATTTAACAAGAACGAAGATTCATATTGGCGTTGTTATTTGAACACCAAAAATGACGAAAAGATGCGCCGGAAAGTTAATTCTCAAGTATTGGATTAAAACATTTTTGCCCGTTATGGCTACTGTGCCGCAGCAAATACGTAGCAACCAACATTGAGCAGGCAAGCTATCAGCTTCGCTTGCATGGAAAATGTGTGTGTTTGATAAACGTTTCGAAGAACTTGAGATTAGCAAGTATACATCTTGCGCACTCGGGGTTGGAGTGAGGTCAAGTTTCGGATGAGGCATAAAATGTTCAAACCACCTTGGCTAAACGATGTTGAGGTCACCTTGAGTCATGAACTCTTTAGTTGTGAAGCTGAAGTTAATTCGCGACCATTTGAATTTCAGGTTATGGTATTTCAGGCTGTTTGTAAGGATATCGGTTCATCCCTTTGCATCTCTGTCCAGAAAATTTAATCCTTGCCTCCCCATTACGCATGCTGCTACAAGTGTATTGATTGATTGTGGGGTTTAACGCGCCGACGCAACGCAGGCGATGAGGCGCGCCGTAGTGGAGGGCTCCGGATTAATTTTGACCACCTGGGTATCTTTATCGTGCGCCGAAATCTCGTACACACGGGCGTTTTTGCTTTTCCTGCTACAAGTGTAGCTACACTGTTTAATTACCTGGATATTCCTGGTTCCCTCGGTATTTCTGCGTTCGTGCGTACGGGCGTCCCTGTCTAGCTTATTTTATGCACACCTGACGCTTCTGTGGAGCGAGACTGAAGCTCTGCCTCCCAATTAGATATTTTCTGATGAACGAAACAGGAAAGCTTGCTTGTGGGCTGAGTTGGTGCATCATAACTGCGAACACACTGCCAGGATCAGTGTTAAAAACCCGCAAGATGAAAAAAAATGGAAAGAAACGACAGATGGAAGCGCAACTAACAACTGACTTAATTGCCCAAACCTTTGAAAGACCGTGACTTTACAGAAAAAATACATAGGATGCATCGATTGATACATAGATTGATAATCAGCGCCGTGCTTTATGAGTTAAGATAAGACGTATGACCACGCTCGTACTTATCAACTCTGCTTAAATGGAACCAATTTTTCTTGCCTTATCCCAGATGAGGAGCACGGAAACGTCAGGTTTTGAGCGATAGTGGTACGTTGTGAACATTACCGATATGCGCGTAGTTGATGTAACCTGAACTACGGCTCTTCGTCGTTTCAGTACTGCGCCGTAAAAGACAAAAACCCATCCCGTGTCTTCAGCATCGCCGCCTACGACGTCAACTACGACCAGGGACCCGGTGCGTGCTCTGGAAAGTTCAACACCGGCAACTTCAGCAGAGTTGAGCACTTGCGCAGTCTCGTGGACTTTCTCAGGGAGACCTACACGCGAACGTCTGCATATTACGACTGTTTGCAAGCCTGACTTGTGGCTGTGCGTCGGCGCATCTTGGGCCCCTGCTTTCTTTTTACTTCGTCCAACAATTATTCGACGTTTTAGCGGTCAATCTTTTATCGAGCGTTTCTGCGCCACTCAGTGAAGACTTTTTTTATCTTCTTCGATTTTCGCAACGTTCTCAAAGAAATGAATATCAACGATTAACTTACTACCTGTAGCTATGCTTTCTCATGATTGCAATGCAGCAAGCAACGACCCTGTATATTTTCTGCTCGTTCGCTTCAGGAGAAAACTGTTATATAGGCATTAAAAAAACAAAGGTTATTTCAGTCAATGGCCGTGTTTTAACACGCTAAAGAATTGCAGGACGTCGTTTGCGTAAAAGGTAGTGCTATATTTTTTAATTGATATCACGAGTGATTCCCCACTAACACGAAAGCAATAAAAATGGATACCACATAAGCAAAGAATTTTGCCTTTTCTGTCATTTTTGAAGAACATTCGACTGCAAAGCCAAGAGCAATACTTCTACTCATGTTCGCTGGTTATATTCTAAATAAAAGTACCATAAGCGATAAAGAGGACGACAGTTACAAAAGAAAAAAAAAACTTTTTTTTCTCGAAGTTGAGCTCACACAGCAAAAGCCTGTACTAAGTCGGTTATCTGACCCACTTTTTCTTTACTTACTTTAAATCTAACCTGCACATAGCAAAAATATTACACTATACTTCCCACTATACCAAAAACAAGCCTACGATAATACGTGCCGAAAGGGCGGGGCGGTTGAAAATTCTAGTGTACAATTCAACCTTCTTTTTTTCTATTTAGCCTTCTTTTCATAAGAGTGCTGGGACAAAACAAAACGCTGCAAAGCAGCAGCTTGGCGAGGACCTTGCCCCGTTGTCTTGGCAACGGCTGCAGTGTTTGACAATACGCGCATTTGATACACCGTATGGACTCTTTCATGCATACAAAAATACAGTAATATTACAACAAGCGTGTAGCAAGCGTGTAGCGTGTAGCGTACGAATACTATCTCATTCACACTATAGCTAACACAACAGTGGTACGGCACACAATAGTATTACGAGCGTAATAGTATTGCCATATATATGTAGCTTGCTGCATCAATACAATGTTTTGCACACTAAGGGAAGAAATAAAAGCACATACATTCTGCACAATGTACAGCAATATCTCATAAAATAGCAACCAGAGAAAATTGGGTTAACAAAATTATACATAGGCCGCAGCCCGAGTCACAGGTATATACACTTGAAACGCAGAAATACAAGCCAATGAAAAATACACAAAAGATTACTTTTCACCAATTTGAGGCAAGGCCTCCATTTTTAATCATATGCGATTTCAATTGTTTTTTTCAGGCACAACTTAAATCCAGACCATTTCTGCGTAATTTGTTTAATGAACACAGTACACGATACTGCAATCTTGAAAATCCGGAATTCGTACGATATGAGAGTATGATATCTGTAGTGACAAATTACATCGCCGCTGTATAGGCGTTTTAGCTTTTCAGATATCGAGGCAAAGCATTTGAAAGTGACACGCCCGTATGCACAGTTGCAGATCACAACGGCGCCATCTTTAACCCACCGCAGACAGACATTCGCCCATGCAGTGCAGTGTTTCCTTTTATGGTATCTGTGGGCGCGTTCCCTAGAGTGTACGCGCGCCGAAAATGTAGCACAGTATTGTAAAACATTCGCTTGCATGGAAAGTTTTAAGCAAAACTTAAATCTCTGCTGGGTTCTTGAACTATTCCATTAACGTTCCATTCGATATCAAAGCTCCTCCATTGTAGATCAATTCGATTTTGTAAAAGCTACTGGCATGATGTTAACTAAATTGAATTTTAGCACCTGTTTGATGTTACTCCTCCCTCGCTTTCACTGGGTCTCAGCTGCAAATTCAGTGCCCACTTGAGTTTCGAATTTGTACTTTCTTACTCGGTGTCGCTCTCTATTTCTAATAGATCAAGGCTCCCATGCTCTAATGAGCTCGTACTGTAGCTCGAAAGTGGATTACCCACACGCTACTGAGATGCCTTCCTGTCATCCTATGTGGATATCAAGAAGCCCGATAAAAACCCCTAGGCCCTTTACAAACCCGTCCTTGACATCCCACGCATCCCTGTGAAATACTTACTGTTTATCATGATTCCTTCTCGCCTTCCTTCATTGGGTAAATTTCGCAAGCCGCGGAATAAACCAACCAGTTGCTATTCAGCGCCGTGAGTCGTCGTTTCTCGTCCCGTCTTTTTGCGCTGTTTTGAATTTCAGTTAGCTATATACCGCGCGCCATTCAAGTTGACCACTATTATGCACGAATGGTTTGCTAGACAGACATTTTTTTCAGTGGCTCTATAAGGGGTCCTTTCGAATTTTGAAATTTTGTGGAAATTTTGCAGAAATTTTGTAACCCCATGCATTTTAATGGAGCGAAAGGTAGAGACTAAATAGAGTCAGCTCCACTATGGTACGCAAAGCGTTGCTGGAAAGACATTTTTATGAGCATTACAAGTAGTCCCATATCAAAGTACGGTATGGAGCTGTTCTTGCTCTCTCTCTCTCTCTTGTGTTTGATTATTTCGCGCCATGTACGCTTTTTCAAAACGTGCCTGCTTGCCCTATTTTCTGTTTTAGCAAATGTATTCATCTCTATCTGCTATCTATACGCAGCGGAACGAAGTTGCCATAACGTTCCCGCCTGAGGGATTCCGTCGGGCGTGCCAAAATAGCAGGCGTGGTGATATTTGTAATCACGGCGGCTTCAAGTTGCTTCCCCTGGTCTAGCCTCCGCAGTTGTGAATCAGACCTTGTAGACCCACGTGTGCAACGCGAACTTATAATCTTGGCTTCAAACTTGGGGTATCTCCTCGGGCCGTATTACCGACGGCCTTGTACAACCCCCGCACAAGCCTGTAAACAGCTTCTGTAGCCGGGTTTAAATAGCGGCGCGCGTAAGCAAAACGTATCCCACTGTGAAAAGTCGTGTGTCAAAGCAGAAGAGACGAGTATATCGGGACCTTCCATAAACAGGTGAGGTGACTCTTCACTACATTTTACGTCAGGAATGAATCCGCTCCCATTAGGCTTTTTTATGGGTTTACCGTTTACCTCTCACTTTTCAAGTTTAATGCATAATTTGTTACAAATGAGCGACATTTCTTTTTTGTTTTTGCAAATCAGTGTTTGATTTTCTATTATCAGCGCCAGTGGCCAGAAGCCTTAGTTTTGTTTGAAACGCGTCTACCGACAACCTTTGTCAAAGTCTCTTCTCAAACGCTTCGCACTCTTCCAGCCGAATACGTGATGCGCCCGTTTGTAAGAATATCGTTAAATGCCTTGACATTTTTCTGTGAACTCGGGGAGGAAGCCCGTCTGACCTGGCCGTCTGCAGCGGTTGGTGTGCCACAGTTTCTCCGAGTACGAAAATGCTATTACGAGTACGAATGCGAGTACGAAAGGCGCTAAGGCTCTCATACTTTGAAATCGCACTCCTCCTATTGCTACTAAAAGTTTTCGTTTCTGCAATGCATTTGTGTCTTAAAATGAAGTTGCCTTTAAGCGGGCTTGTGTACAGCGCTTCTTATGGATGTTTATAGTAATAAAAGACTTTCGGGCAATCCTATTTTGATATCAGACAGTGTAATGGCTCCTAGAAAATTGTCTTCTCCGCAATGCACGAGTTTTCAGTACCGAAGCCGACTTTAAAGGGCCTCAGTGGAGAGCAGAATGGGTAAAAGCATTTATTCGATCGACAATACCCATTTGGGAGTCTTCAATTTTTTTCTTAAATGGCACAGGCCGCTCAATATAATATCCATACGAAGGTTTCTAGAAGAAGAAAAATTCCGTGAGTCTGCGTGACCGAGAGGGCTTAGGTGGCATGGTGCTTGCGGTAGTTTCGTAGCAATTAATAACACCGCAAGAATATCTGTGCGGCCTCAATTTCACTTAAAACCGGCCGCGGCGGCCACTTTTCTGATGGAGGCGAAAAGCAAAAACGCCCGTGTGTACGAGATTTCGGCGCACGTTAAAGATCCCCAGGTGGTCAAAATTAATCCGGAGCCCTCCACTACGGCGCGCCTCATCGCCTGCGTTGCGTCGGCGCGTTAAAACCCTACAATCAATCAATCAATCATCAATTTCACTTAAAAACAAAATCGCCCAAGTGGTCCAGTAAGGGACGTGTTCTGCTGACTACGAGAAAAAAAGACAAATACGGTTGCTTTTATGTTATGTTGTTATGTCATGTTATGTTACGTTATGCAATTTTATGTTACGTTATGTTATGTTATCTTACGTCATGTTATGTTAAGCTACGTTATGTTATGTTATGTTATGCAATGTTATGTTATGTTATGCAATGTTACGTTATGTTACGTTACGTTATATTATGTTACGTTATGTTATGTTATATTATGTTACGTTATGTTATGTTATATTATGTTATGTTTTGTTATGTTATGTTATGTTATGTTATGTTATGTTATGTTACGTTACGTTACGTTACGTTATGTTATGCAGTGTTATGTTACGTTACGTTACGTTATGTTATGCAATGTTATGTTATGTTATGTTATGTTACGTTATGTTACGTTACGTTATATTATGTTACGTTATGTTATGTTAACGTTACGTTATGTTGTTATATTATGTTACGTTATTTACGTTACGTTATGTTATACAATGTTATGTTATGCAATTTTATGCTATGTTACGTTATGTTTATGTTATGTTATGTTATGTTATGTTATGTTATGTTATGTTATGTTATGTTATGTTATGTTATGTTACGTTATGTTTATGTCATGTTATGTTATGTTTTATGCACAACGGTGTGCCCGAGGGTTTGGGGCACATTAAGTACTCCGCGTGGTTTAAACTATTCCGACATTCGGTAAAGGGGCAAAAAGTATGATCTATGTGCAGTTTTACCACGTGAAATACCGGCTTGAACATCTTGAGAAGCATTGTATTCGTATCACTCCCATGGAAGCAGGGTGAAGATGAAGCTGGCGCTTGCTTCCCTCTTCTTCGTCGTCATCGCCGTTCTGAGGTAAGGATTGAATTGGATTGGAAAACGTTTGATGTTTAGTGAGAAGAAAATGTTTAAGACAGCGGCTCACGCGTTTAAATTTCCGCTCGAAGCTATGGCACGTCAAAGCCTGGTTACTGTTAAAGACGATGTCTTTCCTACGCCAGCTAAACGTGAAAAATGTTTATCTCTCTGCCACTCGAATCATCCAGGAACGTTACTGCCAGAGTTGCCAGGTTTGGCGATCTGTCGCCACACTGGAGACTTTTCGAGAATCGTGGCGACGAAAATGTCAGTGTGACGACTTGGCTACTTTCTGGCTCCTTCGAGCATTGGCGGTTTTGTATATTTCAGGGCGCTTCTGGTGCCGCACTTCCCAAAAAGGGGGCCTTATACGATCTTTCATTGCATTTCAGCCGTTGGCACAAACTGAATAAACAGAAATGAACAAACGTCTAGGCAGATGTCCGTTATCTAGCAAAGTCTAGGATAGGCCTCAACAATTCAGTCACTCAAACACACCACCATACGTACAGCGCTACCAGAGTCCTTCAATGCAAAAGCATTGAAGGACTCTGGCGCTACTTAACGCAAGATGTCAAAATTTGCCTTGCTCTTTTAGTATCCTGCACCCGATGTCGTATGAATAGCGTCAAAGCTTTCAAGCAACGCCATCTGTTTAAAGTGTAACGCTCCAGTAGTTTACGGGAGCTTAAGATGTCATGCTGAGTGGTGGGAAGTGGGTATGACGTTGTATATTAGGCACAGGAATGTAAAGAGTCAGTCAAAGTGGTAAAACACAGTGTGCAGCGAACGACCATTCGAAGTCATTCATATTCTTTGAATTCTTCCCCCATACCTGAACATTTCAATTTTTTGTAGACAGTAGTCAACCGCTGTCACTTTGCCGCACCAGAGAAGACGAATAAAAATTTGTAATACGGTTTTCTGCGTTTCGTAAATTCTGCATTTTTTTTCCGCAAAGGTAATGAAAACGTATTTACTAGCCTCGCCTTGTTGAAAATGGCGCCTTTTCTGGCTTCTTTTCAAACATTCACTTTGATTAATGTGGCACTCGTGGCTACTTTTGGCTATTTCACGGCGACATTTCATTCTGAGGGCCTGGCAACTCTGGTTTCTGCTTACAATTGTGTTATTGGTGGTGATGGTGGTGGGATTTAACGCGCCGAAGCCACACGTGGGCTATGAGGCGTGCCGCAGTAGAAGGCGGTTCCGGAACACTTTTGACTACCTTTGGGGTATCTTTAACATCCGCCCCAATTCTCAACACGCGGGCGGTTTCACCCTTCTCCGCCAGAAAAGCAGCCACTGCGGCCGGGATCAAACCCGCGTCCTTGGGCTCGGTAGCACAACGCCTGAACCAACCACAAGAGGGTTATTGCCCACTGGGAAGCGATATTCCGGTCCCCTGTAGATTGAAGTCTGCCACTTTGTGTACGCAACTAGCGTCAACCACCTTTCACTCCGAGCGTTGTGCTCCTTCCTCTGAGCATCTACTAAAAAACCTTAGCGGTTCGGCCTCCGCAGCCTAATTGGCAGAACCACGGCTTTGGGCGCGAATGGCCTGGATTGGAGCCCCAGCAGTGCGGAAATTTTCGCAAGACCGGTGGTTTTATTTTAGGGGGGAAGCACCTTAGGGGCTCGGGGTGTCGGCGTCTCCTGTCATCGTCGTCGTTTCATGTAGTCACGATACTAAAACAAAAGACACTCGTTTTCCAAAGCCTCGCGCTAGACCGTAACACGTACTAAAAGAACGCACCGGCACACTCGCTTTCCAACACCTCGCGCTAGAACTTTTCATCTCCGTGTGCAAAAACGCGTACTAAGAGAACACACCGGGACACTCGTTTTCCAACGGCTCGCGCAAGAACGTTTCGTGCTTCAAGGACAAGAGACTTTTGCAGCAAAGCTGTATACCTCTACACCCCAACGGTTTCATCCCCGAGGGCAAAACGCCAAGGCGCCAAGAATACTCATACAGTGCATGCTTCGCTCCTCCCCAGGTTTCACGTTAGTGAAGGTGGCCCGGGATTTTTTTATTGGCTCTTAATATTCGCCGCGATATTGAAAGACAATGAGAACCGGCACCGAGTAAGATGTCGACGATCGAGCAAAACTCAATACAGTGCCCCGCTGCGTGTTTTCAAACGCTTCTCAGCACAGCGCCATGCACGTGATATGTTGCGATGTCACTTCGTGCGCTATTCTATGGTGCCAAGTTATAAAAAGGCCCGCTGTTCGACCTCTCTAGCCTCAAGGCAAAATTCTTGCTACTGGTGCTCACGGCCTGGGTTCGAGCTCAAGCGGACGTACTCTATTTCTTTTTTGTTTTTCAAGAACGCTTTTAAAGATCAAATTCTATACGTTGTTTCGTATGCGTGGTTTGGTATCGTTTAGGAGGCTTTAGTTTCGGGGCGCAGCCTATTCCGACGTTTAATTACCGTTCTGAATTGCGCGACGCGGACTCACACACGTCACGTGGGGGTGAGAGTGGGGGGAGGAGAGAGGGTGCTGTGCAGCAAAACGTTTGGAAATCGCGCCCCGGCTCGCTGTGTGCACTTTGTGACGTGCTGTTCAGCGTCGCAAAAAATGGAAGTGGAACAGTAGGACGAACTGCCAGCTTTAATTACGTGTTTATCAGCAAACAAGGCGTCGTTGGCGGTCGAGCGGAAGCCGAGAGCTACGAAACGTGTGATCTTTCGACTGAAACAAAAGGCTATTCCGCCTTTATTGTCCCCTTAAAAGGGACTCACCTAATCACGTCCCTATGGGGATAACGAATTCATGACGCACGCGCTTCGTGTACCGATACGAAAGGTTTTATGAATTCAAAGAACAGTTCCCAACGACCTAGTTTGCTTCTTTTGAAAATATATCCTTCCTTTACTCAAAAAAAGTCTATACAAGGAACACATTTTGGTTTATCTAGTTATCACTAGATGGGGCTAGGTGTCAAACACGCGAGTTTTATTTCTTTATTTCAGTACAGAGGGTACATACTTCCAAAATGAGCAAATTAAGCCGTTTGCAGCATTTTCATGCATCTGCGAAACTTTTCGTATAGTTGCACGTCATGAAGCAGTAATCCTCATAGGAATGATAACAGTTGAGTGCCTTTTAATGGTCGTCCTCGTTAACTGAGCCCTTTCCACTCCTCCAGCGTGTCAGCGACGTCACCGCTGGACTGCTCGTCCTACACGTGCGCCGAAGCGGATTGTAAAGAACAGACCTGCGCGTGCGGCACCTACAAGGATGAATGCGGCTGCTGCGACATCTGCTACAAGGTGATCGAAAAAGAAATCTCAATTCAGCGGACTGTGTGATTTTAAAGAGTGCTCACTAGGCCCGAGTCTAGCGATCAACGAGACCAGCTCGCAATGGAATAATTCTAAGGAGGAGGAGGAGAAAAGCGAAAGGAAAGGCCGAGAGGTTATCCAGGCTTAGAGCCCGGATTGCTACTCGGCACTGGGGAAGGGGTGTTCAGGGAATAAAAGAGATGGCAGGCGAAAAAGGGGGGATAGGAGCGGGGTCGCGCATACACTTTAGTCCCTTCGTGGGCACTAGAGTCTCTCAGCTAAACCTGTGTCTTTCATAAAACGCAAAAGAGCTTAATTCGTGTACGTCCTCCCTGGACCGATTACAATATCGCTGGTTGTGAAACTGAAAATTTCGGGACTAACGAATTGATGGAAACAAAATACTCGCATTCACCGTTACCTCTTCGAATACAAAATAACCCCACATTGAAAAACTCGGCGCGATAAACTAGGAAAACCTCATTTGCAACAACCTACAAATTTTTGTTTTCAGAACGTCCAAGTCAAAAAACATCCGTATGTTCGTATGTTAATACATATGATCAATTCACTAGAACCCATGTTTTAATCATTTGCGAGAGATCTCAAACACAACTGCAACTCGAATGAAGTGTCTCCACGTTAACCTTCAAATTTGGTGCGCGGAATATTAACTTTTTCTAAACTTTTGATGCTCTGCAACGTTTTCATCTTCTTTATGAATGTCGCGTTTCATTAGTTGAAAAAAGGATATACGTTCAAGAGTTTCCTTATCATCAATATTAAGGCGAGCAAATTCAATAAAATCGTGAGGAAGAAATTTATCTCCGAAGTTCCTGGTGATATTCATGAGTAACCTGACGTACGACGCCTTATTATGCTGTCACAACGATTAAAAGATAAGAGATAACCAATTAGGCTGTGGTTCAATGTTTGCACAACGTACATAAGGGGGTACCGCGGATTTTCTGCAGATGCCAGAGATATACTGCTACACTGAATGGTGTTGAACAGCCTTCAGAGGACTCAAAGTGTCTCAAAACGGGCCTTGCCACGAGCCTTCGAAACCCAGTTTAAATGATAGATGATCACGCGGAACCCATACATGCGTTTATTACCAGTTAGCGGACACTTTTCTCGCTGGTATTGTGTGTAGATATATCTGTGCGCCTGTGTCCATGGTTTGGCCGCGGAGCGTTTCGTACGACTCTTACAAAACTGTTGTGGTTGGTGTACGCATGCATGCTGTAGCGTTTCACAACAACGCTTTTTCTCACCAAAAAAATGTGGTTGATTCCTCTGTCATAGGAATCAGTAAAACACGAAAGTGAAATGTGCAGCGAAATCTGCAGCTGAGCATGATTTTCGGGTCGGCGGCTGTCTCGTGGGTGTGCTTGGTGAGCGACGTCCTGCTGGCGGGTCGCTTCGGCCAAGGTGTACTAGCGTTATTTTCCGTGACGGATATGACGTCAGCAAAATCTTGAGGTATCGCAGCTTAAAACACTTTCGTATTAAAATATAAAACTCGAAAACGAACGACCATAGGTGTAACGTACTCTCTAGTACTAGAGGTTTCTTCCCCGCAAGAATACCATGTGTACAGGGGTGCACCCTTTACAGGCCGCTTGTTTCGTTGTAGTGGCGTCACTTCCGTGACGGACATGACGTCAGCGAAAGCTTCGTTTATCAGTGAATAAAACACTTTCGTGTTAAAAAACGTCAACTGTACCTTTACAGTGCCCAGACGAAGCCTGCAACACCTGGCAACAAGACGTGTGCATAAACGGCCATACGTGCGTCCTGGAAGACCCAGAAGACCGGTTCGAGTTTGGGGCTGTCGGACACTGCAAGCCTGGGAACGCTACTTCGGTGTGAGCGGTTGGAGTCGTTGCCGAGACACCGTACACATGTTCCAGCTAAGGAGCGAAGCAGGAGACTCTCCCGAGCGTCAGCGAGTAAAAATTTGCGTACTGTTACAACGTTCCATCTTCCCAGAAGAAAGAGCTTTCATTTTCGGCCATCACTGTTTGTCTCAGAATAAACCCTGCTAATTGAGTGAGACAATAAGCGTCGTTTACTAAAGAGGGCGTGGCATTGCGTGCAAGTGCTCTGCCGGAGTGCCGCCATGCCGTATCACAAACACTTGGAATCGTAACTTATCACTGCCTGCTGTGGACCACGACAACTCGAGAAGGAGAGGAGACGCGTTCCTTGACCGCACACTGCTAACGATGCAAATAAATATCTGAAAATGCAGGTTCATAAGGGCTAGTACAGTTGACAGTAATTTCCGCTCGTACCTGCTGTGATCAGGCTGCAGCAGGCTATTGCATACCTTCAGGTAAGTATTGTTGCTGAGAGTGGAAGAAGTGATGCCTTTTCCGTTAATGTGCAGCTTTATGGGTCTCCTTTTTGTCTCGCCAAAATAAAACGCACTTAGGGTTCCCAAACAACCCAAGGAGGCAGAGTTTTAGCCCTCGATCTAACTTCAATCATTAACTGATAAGTGGCTGACTGCACCTTCGGTATCGCTTTCACTGCAAGGTTGATACGCTGGCACGTTTTTTCCAGTGTGTTTTCAATGGTCTGGAAGGCTAAATGATGCACACAAAAATGCAACAAGAAATGAAGTAACAAAATCACATACTTCTACCCAATCGAGCGCGATCATGCGATCATTTAAATACAAAAAAACTGAGACTGAACTAATGAAATCATAAAAGGGTGTTTTTTCCCGCGAAAATGCCAGGTACGGAGGCATTTACGGCAGGTGCGGAGGCCAGGAACGCAGAAGGGGCGTGCGGATTTCTCCGCGTAATAATAACACAATTCTCATAATTTTATCAGTTTTTTTTAAATTACGATTGCTTCGCTTGGACCTACTTGTGAAAATAGTTTCCCTGCAGCACAAGTGACACAACTTCTGCTTTTTTTAGAGGCCCTGCAACACTTTTTTCAACTTTTTTCGAAATCTTAAACACTTGCAGAACGTAATCAGTACTCAGATTAGGGTGTTGCAAAGCAACCCAGCCAAAAATAACTGCTTTATGCCCATCAGAGACATTAGAAACTTGCTAAAAACATTTTCTCTCTTTCCCTGTCTTGGAGTTCTTCGACCGCTGGAATTGCGTCATGACAACGTGTCGCGTCTATGGGCCTGCTTTCCTTCGGTAGCAGCAATAAACGCATTCGATAACCACTGTTAAGAAAATCACAACAAAACAGAGAAGAAACGGAAGGCGTATCTGCTGTGGCTACAAAATCACGCAGTTCTGCTCAGTACTGGCGATAACTATACAGGGTGTCTCAGCTATCATGCACCAAGATTTAAAAAAAGAGCGATGGCGTTACTCGAAGAAAACCTAGTGCATAATGTTTGCAGTACTGTGGAGAAGCGGGCAGCATTTTTTGTTAATGAGACTTAACTAATTAATTGTAATTAATTATCTAACTCGAGAGAGAGAGAGAGAAACTTGTTTATTTGCAGAGCCTTGTGAGAGTGGAGCCTTCTTACAGGTAGCCATGTGCCGTCCTTGATGCTACCGCTCTCTCAACCAGCGGGAGCTGATCGCAAAGGAGGGAGCTGGACAGCAGCGTCTCCCACTGCTCGGGGGAATGGGGAGGAGGTGGAGGTGGCAAATCAGGGTTCTGAGTACATTCAAGGATAATGTGCCTAAGTGTTCCTGGTGGCGTATAGAATTTGCATTGGGCTTCGTGTTGATTTGGGAACATAAGGTGCATCAGTGTTGGATGGGGATACGTGTTTGTTTGCACAAGTCTGAGCGTAGTTTCTTATGTCTTTGTTAGTTATGGGTGGGGCTGTGAAAGTGTTCTGCGACCGAGTCTGTAGTGCTCTGTAATTTCCTGGTGGGTCCTGAGTGGCGTAGGTTCTGGTGAATCCTCCGCGGCCTGGTTGACGAAACCTCGGGCCTTGGGGTGGGCTTGATCATTGCCCTCCATGGAGGAGTGGGCCGGCGCCCACATCACTTCGACTACCCTGTCTGGTGGCTTGCTTGACAGTATGCGGTATGTCAATGGAACCACCCAGCCCGACGTGAGACTGCTGCATACTTCTTGCGAGTCAGTAATTATGACACTTGCCTTCGTTTGCGAAAGAGCTAAGACTACGGGTCGTTCTTCCGCTTCTTGCATTGAGGCAACGTCGTCGGGGCAACCCTATACCACGATCTAACTCGAGAAGTACTGTCCTAATCAGTAAAGTGTCAATGAGGCACTTGTAGGTATACACTAGGGGCACCTAACTGCGATATTTTCAGCGACGAACTAACTGCGTACTCATTTGTTCTGACTGATCAAGAAAACCCGCGAAATATGAAAAATACCACGTGAAGGTGCTTCCGCGCGCATTGTAAAGCAATGCCCTCAAACAGGCTGCCTCTGAGTTAGCCAGAATAAAATAATCAAAGAAAGAAAGAAGAAATCGCGACCGAGTTTGTGCCTTATCAGCCAGAAGTGTCCCGCGAATCTTGCTGTTGCTGCTCCTTTCATGCGTGCCATTATCAAGGTGATGCGCTGTCTCTTCGGGCGGGTGACAGGCGAAGCAGTTGCTTTCAATCAGCTTATTTGTGGACGCTGCTTTACAATGCGCGCGGAAGCGCCGTAACGTGGTATTTTTCACATTTCCCGAGTTTTCTTTATCAGTCAGAATAAGTGAGTACGTAATTAGTTCGTCGCTGAAAATACCGCAGTTAGATGCCCCTCGTGGGTACCTACAAGTGCCTCATTGAGACTTTAGTGATTAGGACAGTACTTCTTGAGTTAGATAATTAATTACAATTAATTAGTTAGGTCTCATTAACGAAAAAAATGATGCCTGTTTCTCCACAGTACTGCAAACATTATGCACTAGGTTTTCTTCGAGTAACGCCATTGCTCTCTTTTTAAATCTTGGTGCATGATAGCTGGGACAACCTGTAGATGGTATTCATTGAAAAGTTTGGCTGTCAATTTCTTCGTTTGGCGACACTGGAAACGGCCACGGACATGGCCGATGCGTCATGGACGTGGCGCGGCTTGTGCCACTGCGCCCGCGCGCCGAAGAAGGACAAAACACCGTCGTGCGTCGTCTGCTCCGTTTCAATCCGATTCTAAACAGTGGTGTCAACAGAGATGTTGTTAATTGCACTCACATTGTACTCGAGGCCTTACTTTGCGTTCGGTGGAGGAGAGTTCGGAACGTCTAACACAAATCCTGTGGTTAGCACGGACAAGTACCGCCATCCCACGGAGCCCGACGCAACTAGTGACGGCGCACTCACATGGTTGCCTGCATGCGTGCCTCGCCAGTGAATACAAGCTATAGCTCTCGCAGTGCTTCCAGCAACCAAGACTAGAGTGAAAGCGTTCCAGAGTCCCTTTAACCGCTGGTGGTAGAACGCGACGGCAGCACTTGGAGGTGCAACTAAGGGCCACTCTTCGGAAGAAAACCTCCAGACATGTTTGTTCAAGGAACCGCTGGAGAAATTTACCATCGCTCGTTTTCTCAGCGAATTCAGGCGCTTGTCTCTTAACCCGCCTCGTTTAGCCACACAGCAATTGTTTTAGCAACGGCCATAGTTAGCCAGAAATGTATTTTTTACACGCGTAAAGCAATACACTTTTTACTTTAATCCGGTATTTGTATATACATACTAGAAACGCATCCCCGTGGCACCCTGTTTTTGGCGTGAACGAACTGCTTTTTATCCAGATTTAAGTTATTCTCCCTACGTGGAGTAAGTTTCTGTGAAGGGAGCGAAGGAGAGAGTGAGTGAGCGAGTGCACGAGTGAGTGAAGGAGTGAGTGAGTGAGCAAAGGAGGGAGTGAGTTAGTAAGTGAGGGAATGAGTCAGTGCGTGAGTATGTGATTGAGTGAGCGAGTGAGTGCGTGAGCGAAGGATTGAGTGAGTGAATGAGTGAGTGAGGGGGGAGGGAGGGAGGGAGGGAGGGAGGGAGGGAGGGAGGGAGGGAGGGAGGGAGGGAATGAGGGAGTGAATGAGTGGAGTGAGCGAGCGTGTGTGAGCAAAGGAGCGATTGAGTGAGTCAGTGAGTCAGTAAGTGAATGAAGGAGTCAGCGAGTGAATGAGTGAGCGCGTGAATGCGTGAGCGAAGGAGCGAGTGAGTGAGCGAGCGAGTGAGTGAGTGAACAAGTGAGTGCGTGAGCGAAAGATTGAGTGAGTGAGTGAGTGAGTGAGGGAGGGAAGGAGGGAGGGAGGGAGGGAGGGAGGGAGGGAGGGAGGGAGGGAGGGAGGGAGGGAGGGAGGGAGGGAGGGAGGGAGTGAATGAGTGGAGTGAGCGAGCGTGTGTGAGCAAAGGAGCGATTGAGTGAGTCAGTGAGTCAGTAAGTGAATGAAGGAGTCAGCGAGTGAATGAGTGAGCGCGTGAATGCGTGAGCGAAGGAGCGAGTGAGTGAGCGAGCGAGTGAGTGAGTGAACAAGTGAGTGCGTGAGCGAAGGATTGAGTGAGTGAATGAGTGAGTGAGGGAGGGAGGGAGGGAGTGAATGAGGGAGTGAATGAGTGGAGTGAGCGAGCGTGTGTGAGCAAAGGAGCGATTGAGTGAGTCAGTGAGTCAGTAAGTGAATGAAGGAGTCAGCGAGTGAATGAGTAAGCGCGTGAATGCGTGAGCGAAGGAGCGAGTGAGTGAGCGAGCGAGTGAGTGGGTGAGTGAATGCGTGAGTAACGGAGTGAGTGAGCGAGTGGGTGAGCAAAGAGTGAGTGCGTGCGTGAGCGAAGGAATGAGTGCGTGAGTGAGTGAACGAGGGAGTGAGTGAGCGGGTGACCGGGTAAGTGAGTGGTTGAGTGAGCGAGTGAGTAAATGAGCGAAGGGGTGAGCGAGTGAGCGAGCGAAGGAGAGCGTGAGCTTATGAGTGAGTGAGTGAGTGAGTGAGTGAGTGAGTGAGTGAGTGAGTGAGTGAGTGAGTGAGTGAGTGAGTGAGTGAGTGAGTGAGTGAGTAATGCGATAATATTGACGTCCTACTTCGTCTCTCCACATATACGCCCGATGTCGTCATTGTGCTCAGTCATTCTACACTGCGATAGACCAGCTTAGACGACTGCGTAATACTGCCCGCTGGGATGAGCAAGAACCCGCAGGAAAGCGCCAGTGGACACGAGCCCCCACTCCATGAATTGGTAAGTGTAAAAGTGCGCCATGATTGACTCACTTAGCGATTAAAAACTGGCCGCGTATCTTGCTCCTTTCGTTGCAAATGTCGACGAAAGACGATAGTAGCCCGCGCCTCTGGCAAGTAAATGCCTCCCTCCTCTTTCACGCTCACCTCTCATGCCGTTCCTTTCCCTCCCGTCTTGCCCCTCCCAAGGTAAACACACTAATGATGATGATGGTTGGTGTTTCATGGCGCAAGGCCAGCGAGGGCAAAGAGCGCCAGAAAAGAAGTTATATAATGAAGCGAAGTGATTACCATAAAAAGGTAGGTATAAAAACATGTAAATCGGACATTGTAAAATCAATTAAAGGTAATGGTGATGGCTGGTGTATAGGGCCAGATTTGATTATGCGTGATATGAGATAAGGTTTAAAAACTTAACATCTGACAAATAATCAAACACACGTTTCATAGAAACACTGGCATCGTCACCTAGAAACAGCGATGGGTGTAGTGGGATATGTTGTCTGTAGAGTTCTCTGAAGTGTTTGTGTCGTGTTGTGTGAAGTGCCTTGCATGTTATTAGTATGTGGACTACGGATAGGCCCTCCCCGCACCTGCTACACAGGGGTCTTGGAGATCCCGTGAGCAGGTGGGAGTGTGTTGCATGCGTGTGGCCTATCCGTAATCGAGCCAGGGTAACTTCGTTGTGTCTGTTGTGAGTATCAGTGGTGTATGCTCCCAAGAGTGGCTTTATAATGTGTAGTTTGTTGTCAGTCTGTTGATTCCAGTGCGCTTGCCATGTTGTGCGAAGGTGTTGTCTGATGTGTGATTTGAGGTCGGTGTAGGGTATTGTTGTTATGTCAACTGTTGTTGTAAGGGCAGCAGCGGCCGCCATTCGGTCTGCGGTCTCATTACCTGGAATTCCAGAGTGCCCTGGCACCCAGCACACGGTCACCTCAAGGTTTAACGCATGCGCAGACATAATAGTACTAATGAGAGCACTGACCACATGGTTTTTAGACTTCTGTGAGGATAATGCACGCACAACACTTAAAGAATCAGTATAAATTACAGATTTCGGAATTCGACTTAGAACAATATGTTGAACTACAAGAAGTATGCCATAGGCCTCTGCCGTAAAGATACTTGTATTTCTATTCATAGTTCTACAGACATTAAAGGTACCACCACCATGCGCAGCACAGGAAACAGTTGTGGCAGTTTTAGAAGCATCTGTGTAAAATTCAGCACACTTGTATTTGTGCTGAAGGAACAAATGTTGCACGATCGCGCTTCTAGGCACTCTGTTTTTCTCGACACTTGTAAAAGATACATCACATGATATCGGGCGAAGCTGCCACGGTACTAGAAGTTCAGTAGCGGAGGTTTTGATGGTGCCTGAGAACATGACATCAAGTTGTGACGCTTCTTCTCTTACTCTGAAAGCGAAGGGAGCAGAGACTGATGGGCGATTTGCAAGAAGTTGAGATATTGATGTATCATAAAAAACTGACGTAAAAGGATGGTGAGGCATTGATGAGATTTTAAAAGCATAAAGCAGGTCTGTGTAGGCTCGCTGACGTTCTAGGCTCCATTTGTTGCACTCTACATACAGACTTTCGACTGGACTAGTCCGAAAGGCACCACACGACAAGCGGAGCCCTAGATGAAGCACAGGGTCCAGCATTCTGAGGGATGTTTTAGTGGCTGACCCATAGACAACGCTACCATAGTCCAGTCGTGAGCCTATCAAGCTGGTAAAAACACGTAAAAGAAGTTGTTTGTCAGCACCAAAAGAAATGTGCGACAGAACCTTCAGAATATTCATTGTTTTTAAGCATTTATGTTTTAGTTGTTTTATATGTGGGATAAACGTGAGCTTTTCGTCAAAGATTATACCTAAAAACTTGTGTTCTTTCTTGACAGGAATCGAGACACCATTGAGATGAATGTCTGGATCCGGCCGGATGCCACGCCTCTTGGAAAACAAGACACAAGTGCACTTCCCTGGATTAAATTTAAAACCGTTGCTGTCTGCCCAACCAGCTAGCTTGTTAACACCAAGCTGGATTTGGCGCTCGCAGACAGACAGGTTACAAGACTTAAAGGATAATTGTACGTCGTCTACATAAACGGAGCAGGAAATCGACGGTGGCAACGCCTTCCTGAGGGAATTCATTTTTACAATAAAAAGGGTGCAACTTAAAACTCCACCTTGCGGCACGCCGTTTTCCTGCACATGAACCCTAGAAAGTGCCGTTCCAACTCGCACGCGAAATGTTCTTTCAGACAGGTAACTTGCAAGCGTGTTCATCATGTTACCCGACATGCCAAAGGACTTCAAGTCGCTAAGGATACCGTACCGCCAAGCAGTGTCGTACGCCTTTTCAAGATCAAAGAAGACCGTCATGCAGTACTGCTTGTGGAGGAAAGCATCTTTGATATAAGACTCTAACGCAACGAGTTGATCGTTGGTAGATCGCCCCGCCCTGAAGCCCGCCTGGCAGCTCTCGAGAAGACCGTTGTACTCTAAGAAGTACACAAGTCTCCTGTTTATCATCTTCTCGAGGAGCTTCTCAAGGTAAACACACTAGAGGTTTGCTCAAGTCAATTTAAATTTACCGCGTTCAACTGCTCCACGCCGGGTGCCTCGATGCCAGCGCTGCCGTACGGCGGAGACGCGCGTGAATCGAGGCGCCCTACTACAATGTTTATAGAACCACATTGCCCTGCTCCACGAGCGTTCCAAGCAGAACGTGGAAACCTATCAGTGGAACCTTTTGTTGCTGTTGCTGTTTGATTTTTTTTAAATGCCGCCAGGTAGCGCGGGCAACAGCAGGCGGCGGTTTTCTGCAGTTGATGCAGTATTTCATATCCTCTCGAAAAACCAAGCATCCGCGAATTTTTTTAATAAAGGAACACTGCAAATATCGCTCATGTATTGATTTTCTGCCTTATATTTGTGTACTGTCTTGTTCTCGTTCGACAATGTTGACAAGTATGAACATTAACACCGGACTTAGACGTTTATATTTGGCTGTGGGTATATAAGACTATATAAAACTATACGACTATAGTATCCAGTCCGGCGGCGCAATTGCAGCCGCCGGACTGGTTGCATCTTCTTGAAGCGTGTGTGTGCCTGCCTGACTTTTAAAATGTATTAGTGAATGTACCATTATTGTAGTTAGGGTGGGACTTTAAACTATTCGGACTAGTTTCCCATGCAATAAAGAAAAAAAGTGGGCTCGTAGCTAATCGGCAAGACAACGGGCTTTCGCTGTGTTACGCTATTAGTTCCAGGTTCGATTCCTGGTGGTGCCAGTAAATCGTTTTAGTTGTTCGTGGGAGTTTTCTGTTGACACCAACGGTCGCGAAAGAACCCTTAGGGGGAAGAGGTAAAAATCTTTGCGTTATAAAAGCCACAAAAACAAAGCAGAAATGTAAGGCTCATCTGGTGCGATGAGCAAATCGCGCAGTGGCGCTCCGTGCTGGCGATAACTGTAGCTTTCGCAGTGGTTCCAGACGCGAAGGACAGAATGAAAGTGCTTATCGAAAGTGTTGCAGGGTCCCTTTAAGAAAATGCCGCAAGAGCAAAGCAGAAACTGAAGGCGCATCTGCTACGATTATCAAATCCCGCTGTGCCGCGCCGGGCTGGCGAATACTGTAGCTTTCGTGGTGCTTCCAGACGCAAAGGAAAGGGTTAAATTATTTATTGGCGGTGTTGCAGAGTCCCTTTCAGTCCGGCCTAGTCGCAAAACGTTGGCACGGCGCGTCACGCTGGGTGAACGGGCAAAGAAATTGCCGCTCGTTTAACGAAGCCCTAGTCTGCACTGCAGGCACATGTAAAAAGGACTTGGTGCATACTGCGGAGCCTCTGTGCAGTGAAGCGTGCCAATAAAAACATTGCTGCTAGACTCTTATCTTTCAGCTGACGGTCAGCGCGTCAATCATGGACAGTGAATGCAGCATCACCGTCCCAAAACGCTGCTTCGACGACGAAGTAACGTTTTAGCGTCTCACATCTTAAGGACAAAAAGTAAATATCTTCTGCAAATTCTTTTAATGAAAAGTTCTGTCAGCTTAAGAACACCTCTCACGAACTGTTGGCGCGCCAAAAATGTGGCACAGTTTTATGTTTTGAGCAAAACCTTAATTTTCGCTCTGTTTGTTCACTATCCGATTGGCGTTCCATTCGGCAGAAAAGCTACTCCATTCCTGATGAAACTGATTTGGGAAAAGCTGATGGCATACCACTCCTTCTTTCGAATTTTAGCTCATTCAGTAGGTCTCAGCTGTAAGCCTACTCAATAAGAGGTCTCTTGAGTTCTCTATTCAGGCTTTTTCACTCGGCGTCAAACTCTACTTCTGGTAGACTATAAGAATGGAGCCGCACGAACAGAGGGTACACAGATAGCAAACACCAACACGAGCTAGGAGTGTTCGTGTTCGTGTTTTCTTTCTGTCTTTTGGCGTTGCTGTACCGCTATAAATCTGTGTCAAGTGTCCCGATAGCGTATTTCCGAACGCTTTGCTGCACAGAGCACCCACGTGACATGTCTGTTCGCTGGAAGGAGAACGGTAATTTAACGTGGTGATTGGCTGCGTCCCAAACGCAAAGCGGCCTAAAACATACCGAACCACTATTATCAACAAAAACAACACCTAGATGTGAGTTTAGAAAAAAATGAATTTAAAAAAATGAAGCAATGAAAAAAAAACTAAGAACTATACCTGCCGTATTAGAAGGCGCTCAGAAGGATATCGCGCGCAGTGACATCCCACATGTCCCGTGGGTGCTCTGTGCAGCGAAGTGTTTGGAGACACGCGTCCCGATTCTCCACTCCTTTGAAGAGTATAAGACTCTCGTACTCTAACGAGGCTCGTTCTCTGCCTCTAAAGTGGATGCCCCACATCCTACTGATCTGTCTTTCTGCTCCTCCTCGGTAGACACCAAGAACCAAAATGGAAACCGCTACTTTCTTTCAGAAGATACGTCCATACCATCTCATGCATCCCTATAAAATGCTAATAACAAGCGCCATTGAAGTTGGAGTAACTCTTATGCACAAATGTTTTGCTGGGAAGATATATAAATAAATAAATATATATATATATATATATATATATATATATATATATATATATATATGTGGATATATTTATTTATGTATATATCTTCCCAGCAAAACATTTGTGCATAAGAGTTACTCCAACTTCAATGGCGCTTGTTATTAGCATTATATATATATATATATATATATATATATATATATATATATATATATATATATATATATATATATATATATATATATATATATATATATTTATTTATTTATTTATATATATATTTATTTATTTATTTATGTATATATATACCTTCATACCGATGTATCATAATTACCCCGCGCCATAATCCTCCCGTGCCAAAAGGACCGAACCACCCTTATCATGTGGCAATGCAAAGAAACGTCATTGTTTGATGGCTAAATGTTTGAGAAATAGTAACAAAATGTTCGACGACCGTCTCAAGAAAGAGGTCAAAGAGAACGTAGAAGGTAGGAGGAAGGAAGGGAGCTGTAGAATCGGGGCAGCATGTATTCCACCCTTAGAAGCGCTTATTAGGATACGTAGAATGAGTGGGATGGACTTGAATACAACTGCAACGTGCGTTATAACCCCGCAGTGAACATCGTCATGCCTGGGTCCGTCACTCCGAAGTAGAACCACTAAATAAGCTACGCTAAAGAGTAACGACACTGACGCAAGGCGGCAGCCATTTTGGTGCCTGACGCCAGGGTGGCCAGCTTTATGCGCCCCATTGCGGCTGACATTGACGGGCGGAATTGGTCCTGGAGCCGCTTGGTAACCATGACAGCTGTGTTTACTTTTCGAATATTTAGAGACAGCGCTCCGGTGCAAAAAGGCCAGGCTCGGTTACGCTAGCGTAGGTTATTTAGTGCCTTTACGTTACGCTTGAGCCACCAGTTAAGCTACTCTTTTTAAGTGGCAATAGGTTACGCCAGGCCACTGTCGTTCTTTCCCAGCGGGAAGCGATGCAGACGTTTTCCACCTTCCCGCCGGTTGAGACAGCCCAGTACAGAGCAGCACGGCATCGCTGCTCTGTCTGGGGGCTTGAAAACGTACTCTCAACGTGTCATACAGCCGCACTGCGCTCAGAAAATCACGACTTCTCCAAGAGCGCACGCGCGGCAACACAGATGCACCAAAATGTCAGCGCCCATGGGCCTTCCCGGGGTAAACAAATGTCACGTGACGCGGTTCGACCAATGGCAGCTGTCGGCGGCATACGACAATGACAGAAAAGAGTGCCGATACTCTGAAACCTCATCTAGTGGTTCTACTCCGAAGTATCTGGGAGCGCCACGTCGGCCGGGCCACAGCCTCGTAGAGGCAGTGAACATTCAGCTCGAAATGGACTACGTGGCGAGGTAGGTCATTCAGACACAAAAAGGGCAGGATACGCACTTCATAAATGGCTACAACGAGTGTGCCATGGCAACATGTACGACAAAATTGTTAATTAAATGGACGAGTGCTAGACATGAACTCATAGAGGACGGAAACATTTATTAGTAGACAAGACAGCTACGTCGGTCACAGTACTTGTTTGTTTGGTTTTCTTCTCCCGTTTTCATATGCCTCACAGGAAAATTACAAAACAAAGAAAGAAAACAAAACTAGAATACTGTTAGCCCAAATCATGAGTATGACGGGTCTTTCGGCGAGTCTTTCGACGCGGGGCAATCAGCAAAGGGGAAATGTGTCGGGGGGCTTATGCCACGCGAGAATGCGATTCGCCCAGAAGAACAACAAGTTGTAGTACAGGTCTTTAACTTTGAGGGAGCGCTCGACGTAGACTTTGCGGCGTTTGACGATGAAGTATACGAAGACAGAATAGGGCACTGTAACGCTAAAGCACTGGTATACGTTACGTTTGCTTTGGTATTCTTCTGACGAGATCCACACACACACACACACACACACACACACACACACATATATATATATATATATATATATATATATATATATATATATATATATATATATATAGACTGAAAAGATAAAAACTCACACAGAGCGCGAAAAAAATAAGGTTAGTACAAAATAAAAAAGAGTTTACTGACGTTTCAGGGAGAGGACTCCCTTATATATATATATATATATATATATATATATATATATATATATATATATATATATATATATATATATATATATATAGTGAAGAAATGAGGGGCTCGTCGACGAAATACAGAAAGATAGGTCGGCAGTCTACAACGCCAAAGGAGGCATAGGGTGTGGTTATGCTCTTTTTTTACTACGGTTAATAAAGTTAAGGCGTGGGTTCGGTCCCCACTCTAGGCGCGTGTTTTTCTTTCTTTCTTTCTTCCGTATATTTAAAAAATGTTAACTTCATTAACCATAGTAAAAAAAGAGCCTAACCACACCCCTATGCCTCCTTTGGCGTTGTAGACTGCCGACTTATCTTTCTGTGTGTATATATATATATATATATATATATATATATATACATATATATATATATATATATATATATATATATATATATATATATATATATATATATATATATATATATATATATATATATATATATATATATGTAAAGGAGATACTCGACGTTCCTGTAGAAGGATGGGCTCGTTTATTCGTGCACGAGGCGTCAACGCAGGAGGGGCGAGCCGAAACGACCAGCTTTTCGCGAGGCTGAGAAGAGCGTCCTCTTCGTTGACATCCAGCGCATACCCACATACGGAGATTTGACCGTTATGACTGATGCTGGTTACAATTACTCTTCCATGTGCGGTTCATACATACTTGCCACAATACCCCCTGCGAAAAGGGGAAGCCATCCTGGCGACCTAAGGGGTACACGAGACGAGTGGGTCATAGTAGGGCTTGAGCCGCGCGACATGAACTGTCTCACGCCCCCGACAGCGGCGATCTGAAGTGGGCGTTACAGGCTCAACAACATAATTCGGGAATTAGCGTGGACGTTGAGGACCTGTTTTACTCCCTGCCTCACGATGTGATGATGAGACGTACTAGAGATTGCATCACAAACGACAATGATGAGCTGGCCTTTGTGAATCGAAGTGGAATCCCCGTGGAGGCGTTTTTAGAGCTGCTCAGTTTTTACCTTCAGAGTACTGTCGTGGGGTTTGAAGATAAGGTATACGTACAAAAGTCGGGAGTGTGCATTGGGTCTAAGGTTGCTCCAGTCCTGAGCAACATTTTCCTGGGCAAGGTTGACTGTGATTTGCAACTCGCTTTACAGGGCGTTGCCACTAAGGTTTTCCGCTATGTGGACGATTTTTTGGTTCTGGGCTGCAACGTACAAATGGAGTCCTTCCAATGTGCTGTTCTTGATGCCTTCAATGCGAAAGGTAAAGGTTTGAAGTTCACGACCGAGGTTCCAGTTGAAGGCACCTTGAAATTTCTTGACCTCGAGCTTCGTTTCTCACGGCACCATACATGCTGGATGTACGCGCCCCGTTCTAATAAGCCACTCTTGAACTTCGCTTCTTTTCATTCCAAGCTGGTTAAGAACGGGATAGCCCATACGTGTCTCAAATCCGCAGTCAGCAAGTCCTGTTATCATTTGGCGCAACAAAGCTTTAATGCACAAGTAGTTCGGCTGGAGAACGCAGGGTTTCCCCTCTCCGTCCTCCAGGCAATCTGTCAGCGTCTTGTGAAACAGTTGAAAGGGTTCGCGCATCACATAACAGATACCGACCAGAGCAAATAAGTGGCAGTCATTCCCTATGTACATGCGCTGTCGCATCGCCTCAAGAAGACAGCTGACAGATTCGGCGTCAAGGTGGTGTTCTCGGCAAGGAACAAGCTGGGCAGTTTATGCGCCATGGTGAGCAACAGGCGCCCCGCCTTGGAAGACCAGCTCGTCCTCATCTCCAGGGGCCAGGCAGCCGCGGTAGCATATGGGTCCCGTGAAGAGGGAACCACCCCATCCGGCACGTAGTCGCCGCAATTTTGTGTGGCTAAATAAAGTTGTTCTCTCTCTCTCGAGTCCCGGGACGATTCCCCCCCCCCCCCCCCACGAGGTTGTTTGATAAAACACGGGCTCCAATTTGTTCGTTGCATGACTAATGTTGTGTACTGCATTCCCATGTCCTGTGGCCGGGTGTATGTCGGCCAGACCGGCCGCTGTCTTAATGTACTCCTGAGGGAGCATCATTCCTCTTTGAAAGGAAAGCCCTACACACACCTGGCGCAGCACTGTTCAAAATGCGGTTATCAGCCACGTTGTCAGCCACACTTCACGGACACGATAGTAGTTTTTAAGCACAGAGACCGTGCCACCAGGGAACTTGCAGAAGCCTTCCATATCCGGATTAAGGGTCCCGATTGTATAAGTCACCCGTCGCTGAGTATTTTAGATAAAGAAGTGCAACTTCTCAAGGAGAGGGGGTAGAGGATGAGGGAAAGGAGAAGAGAAATGAGAAGGGAATGGGGCGGTTATCTTGTACGGCCGTACGCATGTGCGAAGGGCACACGTGCTGGGTTGTTCGGTCTGGGGGTGCTATAAATGTGTATTCGTTTTCATTAAAACTTTCAGTTGATAGTAAGCGCCTGTGTCGTTCCCTTTCTCGTCCCTGTGAAAAAATTTTGCGCTTAAGTTTCACTCATGGAAATTGCGAACCAACTAGCTCGTCTCTCCGTTTTGCTTCAACATAATTCACCGGCGATGTTCGCTCCACAACCCGGTAAAGGCCGTGGTATTGCGACACAAATTTCGGTGACAGTCCGGGAGTCGGGCACGGTATGTAGAGCAAGACGAGGGATCCGTTCGGGAAAGTTGTAGCTGAGACCGAAACATCGCGACGTGCCTTCTGGCGCTGCTGATCTTCCGATGTAAAGCGACGAGCAACTTGGCGACATTCCTCGGCGCGTCGAGCGACGTCTGAAACTGGCTTGAATTCGGAGGCGTCGGGTCGGTACGGAAGTATAGTGTCCAGCGAGCATGAAGGCTCACGACCGTAGAGCAAAAAAAACGGCGAAAATCCTGTGGTTGTCTGCTTAGCGGTGTTGTAAGCATACGTCACAAAATGAAGAACGAGGTCCCAATTGGAATGGTCCGAGAAAATGTACATTGCGATCATATCCCCCAGTGTGCGGTTAAACCGCTCCGTCAGATCATTGATCTGTGGGTGGTATGATGTGGTTTTGCGGTGAACAACGTTGCATTCAGCTAAAAGGGTCTCCACGACGTCGGATAAAAACACGAGACCTCGATCACTGAGTAGCTCGCGAGGAGCACTGTGACGAAGAATGAACCGCTCAAGGAGGAATGACGCTACTTCCCGAGGCGTGGCCGCCGGTAGCGCAGCTGTTTCGGCGTAACTCGTTAGATGATCAATGGCGACGATGATCCAGCGGTTACCGCAAGCTGTGCTGGGAATTGGGCCGTATAGATCAATTCCCAATCGGTCGAAGGGACCCGCAGACAGGGCAACGGCTGAAGTGGAGCGCTTCAATGCTACGAAGGAGTCTTGCGCCGTTGACAGTCTGGGCAGGATTTAACCAACTTTTTCACAAAGGTATATATCCCGCGCCAGTAGTAGCGAAGTCTAAGGCGCTCGTACGTTTTCAGGGCTCCAGCGTGAGCACACTGCGCGTCATCGTAAAAGGAAGAGCAAATTTCCTTGCGTAGGTGGCGAGGAATCACTAGCAGCCATTTTCGACCGTCGTTGTGGTAGTTGCGGCGGTGTAGGAGTTCGTCCCGAACGGTGCAGTGGGCAGCTTGTCGGCGCAGTGATCTTGGAGCAGCGTTTGCCGGCGGGCATGAGAGATATTCGAGAATCGAGGTGATCCACGGGTCCTTACGCTTCTCAGCAGCCATGTCGGCTATGGCGAGAGGCGCCAGGGTGTTATCTGCCGTCGACAAGCTCGCGACGTCCGATGGAAGCGGAGAGCGAGAAAGGGCGTCTGCGTCGTTATGCTTGCGTCCTGACCTGTACACAATACGGATATCATACTCTTGAAGGCGGGGGGCCCAGCGGGCGAGGCGACCGGGGCGATCCTTTAGTGAAGACAACCAACAAAGAGCATGATGATCCGTCACGACGTCGAACGGGCGTCCGTACAGGTAGGGGCGAAACGTGCTGATGGCCCAAACGACAGCCAAACATTCCTTCTCTGTTACAGAGTAGTTCGCTTCCGCTTTCGTCAATGTACGACTCGCATAACTGACTACGTATTCCTCATAGCCGTCCTGTCGCTGGGCGAGGACTGCACCCAATCCCACACCGCTGGCATCGGTGTGGAGTTCGGTTGGTGCGCGCGGATCGAAATGTCGGAGTATGGGTGGCGACGTAAGGACACGGCGTAGCCTCAGAAAGCATTTTCACAGTCAGCGGACCAGTCAGAAATTTCCCCACTTCCACTGAAAAGTTGCGTGAGGGGAGCAATGATGGAGGCAAAGTTCCGTACAAAGCGCCTGAAATAGGAGCAGAGGCCGATAAAGCTTCGCAGGTTTTTCATCGTAGTCGGCTTTGGGAACTCCGTCATGGCATGGAGTTTCGCTGGATCCGGGAGGACGCCGTCTTTCGAAACAACATGGCCCAAAATGGTGAGTTTCCGAGAAGCAAAGTGGCACTTTTTAAGGTTTGTGGGGATCCGCTTGATCCCCTTTCCTCCTCCCGCGAGCGCGATGTTCGAACGAGCGCGCTTTCCCGCGCACGTGACGTCAACCTCGCGGGCCGACGCGCCGGCGGGCACCGACTGTCCCGCCGCCGCTGTCGCTCCTCCTCGCCCGGGAACCTGCCTCCTCTCCTCAGCGCCTTAAAACCGGACGCGCCCGTTTCGCGGTCTCTCTCTCTCTCTCTCTCTGCTCTCGGGTCTCGGTCGGCTCTCTCGCGAGCTCTCTGGATGTCTCCCTGACTCCAGGGACTCGGGAAGGAGATGGAGGATAGAGTATAGGGAACGCGAGGGGCCGCGGATCGTATCGCACCCTCGCCGCCCCACGTCCAGGAGAAGGGAGTCGGATACCGGGGCGCTCCATGCCCCCGGCCGGCTCGTCTCCTCCCCGCCGCGCCGGCCGGTCGGGCGCTGTTTGGCCCCGATCGGACGCGTGTCGGTACAGTGTAGTTCTTAACCCGGTCTTGGCGTTATTATGCACTGTACGACTCGGCCAATAAACCCCATGGTTCGTCCTGGCCCTTTGGAGCCTGTCGTCGCCTGTGTCGGTGAGTCGAACCCGTCGCGGCGTCTCCCTTGTGGACGCCGCGTACCTCTCTGGGGCATTTTGGATGGGTCATTTCCGGGCGTCGAGCTGACATCGTCGCTCAACGTCTCTAACGAAGCTAGCCGGGGTCGTTTGTTGCCCCGTAGCTAGACCCAGTATGCCCACATTGGCGCCCAACACGGTATCGACACTGCGCGACGGAGCAGGCCCCTGGCCTTAGTCCCTGTGCGATTTACTGTGAGGTGAGCGGTTCGGCTTCCGAGCACGACGCTTCGGCGTAACGTGCTCCCGCCGCTCACCGCTGTCCGCGGATCGAGGCAGTTATCGCCCGACCCGCGCCAGCACCTCCTGTGTTCTGTACGACTCAACGTAGTGGCGATCCCGAGCCTGCGAACTTGACGTACGATATGAACCTGGAGCAGAGCCATACGCTCGCTACGTCGGAAAAGAGAACACCTTTTGCTCGGACGACGTTAGCCTGCGGCCAATGTATCTCCACGTGCAGACGACAAACGGCTTTTGTGGCCAAGTTTGCGTTTCGCCAAGGAGCCCCTTGCGCCTCGTCGGGGAGCATCCTGCTCCGACGACGATAACGCGCATTCGTCCTACCGAGTGCATCATCGCACGCGCGGACGCCAAGGCCCTGTCGCAAAAGAGCGCATTTTGCTCCCACGACACGGCCGGGACTGCATAGCACATTCCCGCGCAGGCATTGTACGACGCTTTGTTGTCGATCTTGCCGGCGCGCGTGAGATGCAGTGCGCTGAGTCCACAGCTAGGCCCACTGGGGAGCACTCTGTTTCCCAGGCATAGCTCGCTTTACGATCTCGTGTTTCCAGAGCACGGCGGCCCGCTCGCCGCGTAGTGCTACGGACTACTTAGAGATCGGGCCACACGTTCTGAACGAGTTTGACCGTTTCCTCGACAAAAGTTCGTTCGTAGTGGAGACGGACCACGTGGCATTCAGCTGGCTTAAGCGGATACGCGAACCACGCGTGCTGGCCATATAAGCTGCGCCCGTGAAAACGTCACCGCGCGCAATGGGAGAAGTAGCACCACGTGGTGGCGGACATTACGTGAGCCCCCGTGGCCGCTTGAATGTTCCTAACGCGCCTAGCACCCGACTGGCCCCGTAGCCACGTGCTGAACGTCGGCCAGTTGGTGCGAGCCCCGAAGGGAATGCATTAAGCGTGCAAACGTTGCAATTCCCGGGCGATATTGCATACCGAGCAGACCCATTGTCAGCCGGTATTGCATCCAGCAGAGACGAGCAGGTGCCCGGTGATCAGAACGATCCGTGTTGTAAATATGATTTTAACTGGCTCTGTGTGAGTCGTGCTCTGTGTGAGCGGGCGACGCGGTCGCCGGAGGCTACTAACCGCTGGTATTGTGGTCAGCCTCGAGCGCTTTGCAGCTCGTACTGCTGCAGGCGTGTTTTTTTTTTTTTTCTCGGATTCGTATCTGCTACATGCTCAATGTCTCTCGCTGAAGTTTATCCCACCGAAGGAAATTCCCCCTGAGAGTTTCACGGTGGTGAGCACCCGCAGTTTGAGGAAGGTGTACGATACTTCCGTGACTCGCGGGCGGCGGGGCGAGTGGCCGCAATACTTTACGAAGTTGTGCCGCTCCACGACCTGGCCAAGCATGTAGCGAGTTGATCTCCACTATCCTCGCTCTTGCCGTTGCGCTAAAGGAAGGGAAACGCGAACGTGGCGGCGGATATTAGCCCCCGTCGCTAACCCGGAGTTCCTGACGCGCGCCGCACCTGACGGAACATACGACCACGTGCTCGAGTGTGTTCGTCGGTGCGATCGTCGAAGGGAACGCAGCCAGGAATATGGCAATCCCCAGACGAGAGGCGCACCCGGGGACCACATGTTGTCCGCCGGCATCGCCTTTGGCAGAACAAACCTCCTCCGAACGCAGCAGTAAGGTCCGTTTGTAAATATGTAAATAGTACGTCGTTTGGCTCTGTGTGAGTCGCGCTCCGAGATGGAGCGGGCGACGCTGTCGCCGGAGGCTGATGACCGCTGGTGTTGCGGTAGGTCCCGTGCGCTATGCAGCCAGGCTGCTGCAAGCGCGTTTTTATTTTTTGCCTCGGACCCGTGCTTGCAAGGAGCGGATGGGAGTTCTGCCGATAAAATCTCACCCGATAATGCCCCGCGAGGCGCATCTAGGGTGACGATTTGCCGCAGTCTAGGGAGGCCGCGTTGGGCTTCCCCGACTCGCGACAGGCCGGATAAGCGAGCGACCGTAAGACTTTTACGAAGTTGAGTCACTCTGCGAAATAGTCCGGCCGCGCACACAGCGAGGAGGCTTTTCTCTTCTCGCTCGTGCCGCGCATGCCACAGCGCGAAGTCCGGATCACGCAAGTTATCCCACTTCATGCACCCAATCGAGAGGCGCAACCACGGCAAAATGCGGCGTACACTTGGGGACTCCACCCCGGTAGCCGTAGTCGTCGGTTCCTTTCGGGCTGCCGCTGTTTGCTTCGCGGATCGGCGACATTTTCGCCCTGCGGAAGCGCTAGGCATGCGCGATGAGGACAAAGGACCGCGATATTCACCCGTTTGGCTTTTTCCGCGGGCCTAATCATGCGTCCTCACGTCCGAGCGGAGCGTTGGCGCGGGGCGACGTTTCCGCCCCATGACCAACCCTACCGAGCGCCAGCGAGCGCCAACGCCGCAGCCACGGAGAGGTTTCTTTGGTTTCTTCGCGACGCCCGGCTGGGCAGCGAGTTTGCCCCCTCTTCTCCGTGGCGGGCGGAAGCGCGTCACGTCAGGCGACGGGCCCACGAATTGGCCCAATTAGCCCACGTGACACGCCAGGTAGACCCTCTCTCATGGCGGATGTCGGAGAGACACCGCGGGAGAAGGGCACGCCACTCAATCGGCGGCCTAGGGAACGACGCGGGCCTCACGCCCTTCGTTCCAGTATTCTTCCCTCCATGCCTTCGTCGCCGATAGCGACGCTTTGGAAGGGGGGGAGGATGGCCGCCGACGAAGCGAAACGGGGAATGCCGGCTACCTTAGCTCTCCCCAGTTTCTCGCGACACCGGCGTTACGGCCGCTTTTTCGGCCCGAGCCTTTGCACGCCCCTATCGCTGTTCCCGGCAGGTAGTTTTGGGTTTCGCCTTTCGTCTCCCTTTCGCAGCACTGTACCTTGGCTCGGTCCCCAGCCCGGTTTTCTTCAGTCTTCGGTTGCCGCACCACACACCGCCCTTGCCACACGCCGTCCTGCACCGACCGGCGGCTTCAACGTCGCCACTCGCCATGGCCATGGCACGCCTCTGCAGCTCGGGCGCTCCGGCGCTTTCTCGGGGCACTCCCTCACGATGCCTCGTGCGGCGTCGCTCGCCGCGGCTCCCCTCCTTGGCGCCTTCGACGAGCGCGGCCTGGGTGCTTCTTCGGGACCTTCAGCCGGTACGCCACCCTGCAGCTGCGGCTACCTTCCACCTCCGGTGGCCCTCTCCTGCTGCAGCTGGTCGAGCTACGCCTGGCGGCTTCAACCCTCGAGCCTGTTGCTCGAGCGTCCGGCGTGAACCTGCCCCGCGGTCTGGCGGTCTTGGGCCTGGCTCTCCGGTGTCCTGACGAGTCATCTAGACGGCCCCTGCTCGTGCCGACCACTCTGGCGTCGTGTCGAACTTTGGAACGGCGTGTCTTCGAAGTGTGGGCGTGTGTGTGTCGGCGTGGACTCCAACGTGCGGACATTTGCGGACTTCTTGGGCTGGGGACCCGTTGTAAGCTCGTAGGGTATGTGCGGTGCCTGCTGTTGTCGAGCCGGTCCTTCAGACCGGGCTCGGTCTTGAGGAGGGGGGGATGTGGGGATCCGCTTGATCCCCTTTCCTCCTCCCGCGAGCGCGATGTTCGAACGAGCGCGCTTTCCCGCGCACGTGACGTCAACCTCGCGGGCCGACGCGCCGGCGGGCACCGACTGTCCCGCCGCCGCTGTCGCTCCTCCTCGCCCGGGAACCTGCCTCCTCTCCTCAGCGCCTTAAAACCGGACGCGCCCGTTTCGCGGTCTCTCTCTCTCTCTCTCTCTGCTCTCGGGTCTCGGTCGGCTCTCTCGCGAGCTCTCTGGATGTCTCCCTGACTCCAGGGACTCGGGAAGGAGATGGAGGATAGAGTATAGGGAACGCGAGGGGCCGCGGATCGTATCGCACCCTCGCCGCCCCACGTCCAGGAGAAGGGAGTCGGATACCGGGGCGCTCCATGCCCCCGGCCGGCTCGTCTCCTCCCCGCCGCGCCGGCCGGTCGGGCGCTGTTTGGCCCCGATCGGACGCGTGTCGGTACAGTGTAGTTCTTAACCCGGTCTTGGCGTTATTATGCACTGTACGACTCGGCCAATAAACCCCATGGTTCGTCCTGGCCCTTTGGAGCCTGTCGTCGCCTGTGTCGGTGAGTCGAACCCGTCGCGGCGTCTCCCTTGTGGACGCCGCGTACCTCTCTGGGGCATTTTGGATGGGTCATTTCCGGGCGTCGAGCTGACATCGTCGCTCAACGTCTCTAACGAAGCTAGCCGGGGTCGTTTGTTGCCCCGTAGCTAGACCCAGTATGCCCACAGGTTCAGCTGGAAACCGGCGGAAGTCAGGCATTTCAATACTTGTTCCGGGTGTGTTAGGTGGGTTGTAAAATGTGGTGAAAACACGACGATGTCATCTAAGTAGCAAAGGCATGTTTTCCATTTCAGACCGCGCAATACGTTGCCCATCATTCGTTCGAATGTCACGGGCGCATTACAGAGTCCGAATGGCATAAAATTGAACTCGTCTAGGCCATCTGGTGTTACAAATGGCGTTTTAGAGCGATCGGCGTCGGCCATGGGCACTTCCCAGTACCCGGACCTCAAATCCAATGATGAGAAGTACTCGGCCACTTGCAAGCTGTCAAGATCGTCATCAATTCGGGGCAGCGGGTAAACGTCCTTGCGAGTTTTGTTGAGACGTCTATAATCCACGCAGAACCGAATGAATCCATCTTTTTTCTTGACAAGTACCACAGGAGAAGCCTAAGGGCTCATCGATGGTCGAATGACGTCGCGTGTTAGCATGTCCTCCACGTGTTCCTCAATACCACGACGCTCGGTGGAGGACACACGATACGGTCGCTGTCGCAATGGTGCGTGGGTGCCAGTGTCGATCTGATGCGAAACAGTTGACGCGCGGCCCGAAGGAGTGTCAGGACAGTCGAATGATGTACTGAATCGTCGTAGAATAGTCAATAGCTGGTCACGTTGGGTCGAAGTAAGGGCGTCGTCAATGGCGCTGAGCAACATAGTCGCATCAGGTGAGATATCACCTAAGCAACCGGAGCTAAGCGCGGTGATATGAACGGAAGAAACGTCTTCAGCTACGTCGATAAGAACGGAAGGGTCATCTTCTTCTATAAGGCCAAGGCATTCACTGCGAAAAAGTTTTATGGGTCACGGATTAGGGTTTGAGACAGGCACAGAACAGGAACCGGATTCGATGTGGAGGACAGTGAACGGCAGTGGAAAGGATCTGCGAAACGAAAAGAGACCAGAAGGAGCGAATATGACTGTGGCGTCCGAAACACTGCTGCACGACAATGGCACAAGCACTGATGAATCCGGTGGAATGTCCGTGACATCAGCAACAAGCAACTTTGCGGCGGCTTTCTCACAATCGTTTCCAAGTACCGGAAACAGCTCTACTTCAGCCCGCGCGCAGTCAATGATGGCGTGATGGCGTGACAAGAAGTCCCATCCGATAATGAGATTGTGAGAACACGACGGCAGGACGATGAGCTCGATGATGTAGATGACCCCTTGAATTGTAACCCGAGCAGTGCATGCGTCCAGTGGTTCCACAGCTTGCGCATTAGCGGTGCGCAGAGTAACACCATATACAGGTGCCGTCACCTTTTTTAACGATCGTCAAAATTTATCGTCAATAACAGAAACCGCAGCTCCAGTATCAATGAGCGCCAGGGTAGAAACACCATCAACATACAATTCGATTTAATTAGGTGGCGAAGAAGGAGGACTTTGGCATTTTGACGGTGACGCAGTTTTTGCCTCCGAAACTGCGGCGTCTAGTTTTCCGTCTGACTAGTCGTAGGGCGACGGCGCATCGGAGAGAGTGAGCGGCGTCGTGGAGACTGCGAGCGACGGCTGGCGAAGTCACGGTCATCGGACGAGATAGGCGTCGCCGAAAACGGGGCTGGGGCGTGCGTCATGGGTGGTGAGGGCGCATAGGGAAAGGACCACGATGAGTTGGCGTACCCGTCATGCCACGGCGCCAGCAGCGTGCCACATGTCCCGCAATCCCACACGAATAGCAGATAGGGCGATTATCGGGCGTGCGCCAAGGATTTCCGAACGGAGACGCCGGATGCGGCACGACACGCGTGGACCGAATGCGTTGAACCCCGGCAGTGGCACGACTCCCACAGCTTGCAGCAGTCGCAAGGTACGGTCCCGGTACGGTCCCAGTGAAAGGTCGTGCAACGGTCTCGCAATAAGGTTAGAGGCATATGTTGTACTGCGTCGCCGAAAGTCAAATGAGCGGCCATCGGCGTTTGCGGCGTGATGTCGGCGTAAATCACTGGAGCTACCGCGAGATTGGGCTGCCGGGTGCATGGAAGTGCGTCAGCGACTTGTTGTTGTATCACGCTCTTGACGGTTGGGGCTAAATCAGGCTGAGGTGGCTTCGCTAACGAGGGAAAGCAGCCGAGCCACATCTTCGCGAACAGACTGCTGAATCCGGGTGAAGAGGACACCCCTATCATCAGAGGCTAAGCTGCAAATCGAATGGCCTTGTTCTGCTGGTTTACGGGTAAGAGCCCTCTCTCTGCGGAGTTCATCGAACTGTTGGCAAGCATTGATGACTTCAGCGACAGTGCGAGGGTTTTTCGCGAGCAACATTTGAAAGGCATCGTCGTCTATGCCTTTCAGGATATGCTTGATCTTTCCCTCTTTGGTCATAGCGTTGTTTGCCCTTTTACATAAGTCAAGGATGTCCTCCATGTACGAGGTAAAGGTTTCGTTCATACGTGGAGCGCGTTCGCGCAAACACTGTTCATCGCGCAGTTTCCGAACTGCTGGGCACCCGAACACTTTGGTAAATTCGGTCTTGAAGTCTGACCATGTGCGGAGATCAGACCCGTGATTCTTATACCACGCCTCTGCAACATCGGTAAGGAGAGACTGGCGTTATCCTGCTCCATTTTATCGTCCCAGTTGTTATGGGTGATCACCCGTTCGAAAGTGGTGAGCCAGTCCTCAGCGTCCTGGTCATCACTGCCGTTGAAGAAGGGGGACCCCGTGAACGGATTATGCCACGGCAGATGATAGGTGCCACGGGAGGTGTGGACTCATGGTGGTTACCGTGAGACGTCGCCGAGGGAAGTGTCCGACTTCGCAGCTCCAGGGTAGGCAAATGGGAACCGGAGCAGCACCGCAACCTCCACCAAAAATTGTAAAGGAGATACTCGACGTTCCTGTAGAAGGATGGGCTCTATTATTCCACCAAAAATTGTAAAGGAGATACTCGACGTTCCTGTAGAAGGATGGGCTCTATTATTCGTGAACGAGCCAAAACGACTAGCTTGTTCCGAGGCTGAGCTTGAACGAGAGCGTCCTCTTCCTAGTCAGCATCTGGCGCATACCCAGAAGTGGGGATTTCCCCGTTATGGCTGATGCTCGTCCCAATTACTCTTGCATGTGCGCTACATACATACTTGCTACAATATCTATATATATAAGAAAGGGAGTCCCCTCCCTGAAACGTCAGTAAACTTATTTTTATTTTCTACGTCTTTCTCGTTTGCCTCTGTCTCTACTAACCTTATTTTTTTCGCGCTCTGTGTGAGTTTTTATCTTTTCAGACTATATATATATATATAAATATATATATATATATCTATATATATATATATATATATATATATATATATATATATATATATATATATATATATATATATATATATATATGGTTTGGAAATGAGGGGCTCGTTAGGAAATACAGAAAGAAATTCCGGCAGTCTACAACGCCAAAGAGGGCATAGGGGAATGGTTGGAATTTTTTTTACCGTTAGTGACATTACTTTTTTAATAATTACACGAGAAAGAAAGAAAGAAAAACACGCGCCCAGAGTGGGGACCGAACCCAATCGAATCGAAAGGCGTGGGTTCGGTCCCCACTCTGGGCGCGTGTTTTTCTTTCTTTCTTTCTCGTGTAATTATTAAAAAAGTAATGTCACTAACGGTAAAAAAATATTCCAACCATTCCCCTATGCCCTCTTTGGCGTTGTAGACTGCCGGCATTTCTTTCTGTATATATATATATATATATATATATATATATATATATATATATATATATATATATATATATATATTCTTTGGGGAAAGTAGTGGCCTGAGACCTCTGCCAACGTTTCGACAAGGGTACTTTTTTTTTCAAGACATCAGGGTTCATTCTGGCACACTGTTTCTGTTTTATAGATAGAGATTGAGTTGGAGAGAGAGGGGGGTTGTTTAGAGCTAGGCTGGAAGGAGGAAAGCAGAGTGGGTCAACGGTCTATTGAAAGGAGCGAAATAGTGAGAGAGAAACGGAGGTATGGCTATTGCCACAGGACCCCGCAAGCGAGAAAGAGGGAAGACTACGAGAGGGCCGGGGTTAACAGGGGGGGGGGGAATGGTTTAAGCTGGGCTGCGGTGGTGCCGGGAGACCTGAAAGGAGGCTTCCGGGAAGGTTGGGGGCAAGGGGGACATCTTGCGGGTGGAATTGCAAGGTTACTGAACTCCTTGCAATTCCATACGCAACACATATATTGCGGACATATGGCACTCGTCGAGTTTAGTTTATTGAGATGAACACAGCTCTGCATTGGCATCAGGCTTGCACGGTTGTGCAAGCTGGCTTCGATTTTGTCACGCATGCATGTCGGGATGCGCCGCAAGGGTTGTCTGCTTATACCGGACCGCCGGATTTTCCCTTCGTCAATCCATGTGTAGCTTCTCTTTAATAAAGCAGAGCCGCTGCATATATGCACGCTTAATGTATTCAGCCCTATCTGTTATTATTGAACAGCGGAATGACCCGCCGCGCTGGCTCAGATGCTAAGGCGTTGTCCTGCTGAGCACGAGGACAGGGGTTAGATTCCCGGCCGCGGCGGCCGCTTTTCTGATGGAGGCGAAAAGCAGAAACGCCCGTGTGCACGAGATTGTAACGCACGTTAAAGATCCCAGGGGGTCAAAATTAATCCGCTGCCCTCCACTACGGCGCGCTTCATTGCCTGCGTTGCGTTGGCGCGTTAAACCCTACTATCAATCAAATCAATGAACAGTGAAATGGAATAAACGTAATAATCACCCAGCGAAGGATTCCACGTGGGCGCGGCGCAATACCAGGCCTAGTGACATTTGTAATCATAAGCGCTTCAAGATGCTTCCTCTAGTCTAGCCTTCGCACTTGTAAATGGGGCCTTGCAGACGCGTGCGTCCAGCGTATTTTTAATCTTGGCTTCCTAATCGGGCTATGTCCTCGGGCCGTATTATCGACGACCTTGCATTTCCTCACGCCAGTCTGTAAACAACTCCCGTAGCCGACTTTAAAAAGCGGCACGCCGACGCAGAACGTATCTGACTGCGAAGGGCCGTTTGTGAAAGCAGAAGGGACGAGTACGACACTCTGAGGGCACCAGAAACAGGTGAGGTAATTATTCGCATTAGCTTCAAGTGTGATCTTATAGATTTGTCGCATTCTTCAGTGCAATTCATCGACTAGCAAGGTTTTATTTTATTTTATTTTTTTGCAAATAAGTATTCTTTCACTAGTAGCAGCACCATGTGCGGAAAGGATAAGTTTCGTTTGAAACGCTTATGCCGCCAATATTTTGTTGAAACATTTTGTTAGGACCTCCGATCCCTTTATTTAAATTAAAATAGAGTGTCTGTATAATTTTGCGATATTGCAAAATTGTAAGGAGTACAATGGTCTGAATATATCGTACCGTTAATGAGCAGAATATTTTTTTCCGCCAAAACAAACTTTCTTGCAAAAGGTACCTCTGTAGTTCTCAATGCAGTGTAAATATATTGTAGAAAATAGAGATATTGACCAATAAAACGGTCCTATTATTGTTTCGAGGTTTATTTAGCAGCCGTAGTAATTTCGTTCATCGTGGGTTTGTAAAAACAAGTAGACATTGATTGATTGATTGATTGATTGATTGATTGATTGATTGATTGATTTATTGATTGATTGATTGATTGATTGATTGATTGATTGATTGATTTATTGATTGATTGATTGATTGATTGATTGATTGATTGTGAGCTCTAACCGCGCCGAGGCTACGCAGGTGATGAGGCGCGCCGTAGTGGAGGGCCCCGGATTAATTTTGACCACCTGGGGATCTTTAACCTGCACCATAATCTCGAACACGCGGACGTGTTCGCTTTCCGCCTCCAACAAGTAGTAATTCTGCTGTCACTGCATAGGCATCTATGAAAGAGCGTGTTTTCAAAAAAAAAAAAAACTGGTGTAGCTGGCGTTTTAGAGGAATTACCGCGAAACAAACGAAACCAAGTCTGACTGCTTAAACAGTGCTACGTAATCGCGGGAATCTACGCCGGCATCTGTAAAACCATCACTCGCATTTTTGACACTAATAACATGGAACCAGCGTTCCTACGCCGTTACAGCGGCGTCACAAAGCCACCGTGAAACGGAGAGCCCATGTTTGTATACTAGATTAAAACTGAAGTGCTCCGAAAATTCATCAAGCTAACACAGAAGTATTTTAAATCGTCAATCACAAAAAATAGCGCTTTGTTTTTTGCTCTTGTTTGGTCTGCGCCTAGGCCGATACTGTCGAAAGTAAGGTATTGTGACCTTGCACTCCAAAGTGCATTTGTCATTTATTTTGCAATACTACTTTTCATTTGTATTTCAACAGCCTCGCAGTTAAATCATTTTAGCGGCGGTCAATGTCAATCGTTTTTTGTTTTGTTTTTTAGTATTTCGAGTTTCAGCCGACACCGGCCGATGTTATATCAGTGTTCTCGACGGTGAACGTGCAAAAGGAAGGTTTAAGGAAGTTCCTAACTGGCATGATGCTTGGCGCAGATCTCTTACTAATTTTCACAATAGGAAAGTCCGTGGGGACACAGCTTCGCTTAAAAAATTAACAGTGGCTTAGCTCGGCTATGCCAGGATATACGTTGCATGAGTTATGGTTCAGCTGGTTATTCTTGGGTTTCCTGGTTGTCTATGTTTAGCTGATTATCATGCTTACTGCTGCTAAAACGATTTCCAATCCAATCCAATCCAATCCAGTCCAGTCCAGTCCAGTCACTGCTCCTCGCGCATGAACAGCACGGCTCTCCAGGAGCCACGCGAAACGGCTATCAAGCGGCTCCGGCGCAATGACAGACTTGGCGCTGCTGCGCAACAGAGCCGACAGCTGGGCACGCGCCGGCGCCAGTGCGTCTGCCGCGGCTATGACGTCACTTCTCTGGAATGCGCAGACTGGCGAATGTGGAGACCCAATTCTCTACACACCCGTACTACAAATAGATTGAATTTCCAATTTAATCCAATCCAATCCAAATCCAATGCAATCCAATTCAAGCCAATTCAGTCCAATCTCATGCTCTTCGCGCTTGCGCAGTACGGCCCTTCACGGTCCACGCGAAACTGCTCAACCTCGGACAGTGTAGCTTACGCTACAAAACTTTAAAAAGCGCTCAAGACGCGTTTGCTGTGCCTGTAATTACAGATTCAATCGTAAAAGTGATTCAATGAGGAATGTGTTGTCCTGATGAGCACAATATCGCTTCTTTGTTTCCAAGATATTGGCGGCGATAAGCATGCACACCTGTTTGCGCAACAGTTTGGCACGCGCCGAAGTTCTGCGGAGGCTTTAAATTATTCCATAACACCAAAAATGCGGCGGGACTAATATTCTAGCGCTAGGTTCACTTCGTGAAATACACATTTGAACATTTTGAAAATGTAGTCTATTCAAGCAGCCAGCTGGAAACATCGCAGGAAATTTCTCCCGGCAGTAGCCTGTGATTGGCTGAGCAAGCAACTTGGAGCGTCCTTGGGGCAAATACGCCGCGTAAACGTTAGGGTTAGGGTTAGGGTGGCTTAGCTTAGCTTAGCTTAGCTCAGCTTGTGTTAGCTTAGGTTCGGTTAGGTTAGGTGAGGTTAAGCTACCTTGAATTCGTTAGCTTAGAGGCGAGGTCGAATTGGTGAGGCCACTTTACGTTAGGCTCCGCTAGGTTACTTCTGGCGCTTACTTTTGGTGCTATTGGTAATGTGCCCTGAGAATAATAAACTGTTCTTATCTAAGGGAAATGTCACTGGGCATTTTAAGCCAATGAAAGGCGAGTGCCGGCAGACTTTTGCCTAGTATTTCTCCCGGCTGCCGGCAGAATAGACACTTCCTTTCCTAAAACCTTGCATCGATTATTCTCTCGTGGCTCCAGGTTGAAGATGAAGCTGAATCTTGTTGCACTCTTCTTTTTCGCCATCGTCGTTCTGAGGTAAGTGCGGCGAAAATAAGATGCCTGAATACAGTGGCCTACATGCTTAAACTGCTGTTTGAGGCACTAATACCTCTGAACCAGCTTTTTTATACCAGTGACCGCGTTGCTAGTATATTCCAGGCACTATAGCGTTGCCGGGAGGACCGTACTCTCGCCAAACAACAATTCGGTTTCAACCATTGCCGTTCCCACGTTTCAAAAATACTCTTGCGGGAAAGGGGGGTAACAGGTTAACTAAATTCGCCATGCTAAGAGCATTTAAGCTGAACGTGGGTGCTTGGGTGGATTGGTTCGTGAAAATTATTGTTCCAATTGTAATTGTGCACCATTTCCTGCATTTTTCACCTCAAATGTTGCAGCAACTGTGTTTCTTGTGATTCAATTGCGTGCACCGCCCCGCCCGAATCCCTGCTCTTTAAGGATATTTCATACTGAAGCGTCTTATTTTAACGCAGACCCTACGCACGCCTATGGCTAAGTGTGACCAGTTCACTTTTGCTGCTCTGTGTTGTACTCATTTGCATCACCCAAGCTTCACGGCAGTTTCTTCCTTAAAGCTACTTCCAGCATTGCTGAATGTGGATGCAAAGTCATCCTCAGCTTTGAAGGCTTCCAACGGCTCTTCGTCATCTACTCGAGGCAGCGGTGGCGAGATCTGCTATTTGTCCCGGGAAGGAGTGGCACACTCGTAGCCACGAATGCGGGGTGTACGCTACGACGTGTCATTTTCTTTCCGAGAAAGTGTTGCCACGATTGCGGCGAACACAGGAGCTTTCTTTTTTTCTTTTTTTGCTAAAGCCACTGCGCGAGCCGAGGACTCGGCAATCACCGCGAAGAACGCGCACACAAGCGCTCGGAATTTTCTCGCTCCTTTTGATTTATACCAGTTATTTCTTGGCGAAAGCCACTGAGCGTGCCGGGGACGCACGGCGGTCACCGCGAGGCACGTGCTCACCAGTGCTCGGCGTTGTCTTGGTATTTTTTTTCCTGCGACACCAAACTTACGGCGAGTAACAACACCCCCTGCTTTTAAAAAGTGTTGCGGGGCTTCGTGAATTTTTTTCAACCACATGCCTCGCTACTACCAAACGTTCGTGCAGTATTCATGTACAATTGAGATAAAAAGATAGGAGTACTTCGTAGGCTCAGACGCTCCGGTAGCCATCTGTTTCTCCGCATCCTTTATCAACGGTTCCCTTTACATCTTCTAGCGCTTCAGGGACGTCAGCGGTGGATTGCTCCAGGTTCAGGTGCGTCGAAGAGACATGTGCAAATAGAGACGACGATTGTGCGTGCGGTGGCCACAGGGATACCTGCAATTGCTGCACCATCTGCTACAGGGTGAGCTAAAAAACCATGATTAGTGAACTGCATGATTTGATGTCACAGTGTGCTTAGTTGGGCCTGTCTCAAGCGATCAAGGAAAGGTGATCGCTACGAAAATTCAAAGGCTCGCGGTCCTCCCTGAACCGATTCGCATATTTCTGGTTGGAAAACTCACAATTTAAGAACAAGGTAATAGTAGCTTTTACGAGCAACCCTTTTTAATGTACAATAACAACATTAACAACGCCACATTAAAACAGGGCGGATCCCATGGGTGGGAATCGACGTACAGAAAGATAGTACCGAGGTCCGAATGATTCGAGAACTACGAGCTGCAAAGAGAAGCGTGCAACGTCTCGATTCTCCAGTCAAACACGTCGTCAATCGCACCACCAGTTCATGACGTTGGTAGTGATGAGTGGGAAGGGAGTGGACTAAGAAGACGCACGCCGTATAGGCGTCTTCCCCGAACGCCGGTACCCACCGGCCCACGCCAAGGACAGGTTGGGCGATTGGCCACGTGTTCGTTACGTCTCGTATTTATCGAGGCACTCGTTCCTCCTCACCGTTCTGCAATACCAACAACCACGCCAAGAACGATAACACATCAAAAATGCTGCACGCTAGTTCGTTACAACGCAGTCATACCACTGTGAAAGCTTCACTTTGTGTTTAATAAACCCCACTATGCAGTGGCGTAGCCAGGGGGGGGCTGACCGGGCTTCAGCCCCCCCCGAAATTTTTCCGGCCGTCGCCGGGCTCCCTGTATGCCTGGTACGTCGCCTGTGAACAAAGCTGCATATCCTTTGAAAGTACCACTAATAGAAGCATTCACGACTCAATGTCTGCCCTACGCAAGGGTGTTTACACAAAACCACGGCCGGACTCGACTCTTTTTCCGCGCTGCGGAAAGGGAGTCGAGTCCGGCCGTGACAAAATGAAGCGCCTGAAGGGTGCGAACCGCTGAGGGATGATTGTGGAGGGGGGCAGCCCCGAAAGCCACGGCGCCTTCAGGTAAGCTCAGCGCACCGGACGACAAAGGCATGCGTTGTATCCCTTTGTACGAGACATGTGGCAACACAGAGAATAATAGGCCGGCTGAGTCGTTCTCAGCAGAGGAGATTGACTGGTCCGCACTAAGGAGTGGTCCGCACTAACTCGCGGCGAAAAAAAAGAGGGACCGCCGGTCATTGATGGTTGAAGACTGGTACGATGCAGGCCCGAAAGGGAACAGACGATCTTTGTATGTTAAGCAGAACAACCTGCAAGCGGCGGTGGCTGACCACGGCCGCTCCCTCTCCTAGAAAAGGGGAGATCAAGCGGCCGTGGGCACACATTCAATACTCGTGCAAGGTAACTGAAGAATGCGATGGGGCGACGTAATGGATGAAACATGCAGTTTAGCTGGATGAATGTCGTGCGCGGGCAGAGGGCCTTTGCGAATGAGACACACAGCAAGGTATGCCCCTCTTCCTCGGGTCAGCCCTTCATTCTTCCTTTTTCACGTTTCTGTCGAGCCCGGGAGGGTTTTGTTGGAGTGGGCTCAGATTGCGCGCACTGAGTGTCCCCTTCCGACGGCGATGTTGCGACAATCAATTTCACCCCTTCGATTAGGCAGCTTTGTTCGGCGGTATTCTCCTCTAATCTAGGAAACTGGAGAACAGGGGTTCGACAAAAAAGGCGCGCTGCAGCTCCCCGAGCCAGTCCCAGACTTTATCCTAAATGTGAAGGCACGGCGGTCACCAGCCCTGCCACAGGCAGACGACGTCGCGACAGTAACAACGATCACGTGGTCATATTCTACCTCGATCTCAACTAAAGCCCCTCCATTGCGTCCACGGCCGCTTTTTCCCTGGACGGCGGCTGCCCAGAGACGCCCAGATTAAGGGCCTGAAACACAACGGCAATATGTCGCGAGGATAGAAGCGCCCCTGGTTTTGAGAAGCTCATGTTCCAAGTGCCAACACCCAAAAGAGGCCTCGAATTGTAAGTCATTTCCTTCCAGTGATTGATCCTTCCATGATCACTAATTAATGTCTTTTGGCGATGGAGGTTGCATTGTACGTTAAGTTGTGCAGTGCAGATCAGTTATGCATTCTCTGATATTTAAATAATAATTTATTTATATTTACACGATGCCCCAGTATCTTGCGTCTGCGAGCTAAAATTGTGTATTTCGTTTTATTTCGAATGCAGTATTTGCGTTTGAATTGGTCGTTAAAAGCGCCCACGGTGGAGCTGATATAGGTGATTTTTAATGAGGGAAAACGTAAATTCAACTCCTGTAAACGCCTAAATATTTTATTATGCACGAAGTTGGAGAGGGTTACTCAGAGTGTATCGGGACAGCGTTAGTATCAGTACATGAAGAGTGAAAAATATATTTGTTCTGGCTGCAGTTTTAATAGCTTGCTTTTACTGGAACGAAACTCCATGTGATGTAGACGCTGTTGCATTGTGTGCGCGTTATCGGGACTTTTGTTATCGCGTTTCTTATCTACGCGTGCATCGACTGCTACACCCAATTTGAAACCCATAGCTGCGTGCACAGCGCAAGTGAAGGACCTTCATACTGGTGGCGAAGAAACGAACGTGCCTTTCTGGTAGAATTTTCCTTTAACTCTTCCTGGCCTTCTTTGAAGTTCTGTGGACGCAGGAGTATCGTTCTTGCAAGGCTCAATCGGTCGTGCAAGACAACAGAATTTCCTAATTAAATAAACGGGCTACAGACAGCAGGTCCCCTCAAGAGCACCAGCACACCTCCGCCTTCCTCCTCCGCTCACCTCCCCCCCCCCCCCCCCCGCACACACACATACGGGTGCGCGCTGTTGTCTTTCTTCCTGAATGCACAACTGCTACGTATACATTCTAAAATGTTGCATGAAGGACATTTTGAGCAATCTTAAGTAACCGAAATGACTGAGTAATTATCACGGTAAACAACTTTGCAACTTTTAGCCAATCTATCCTGTCGTAGCCTGAAACCATGCTTCAGTTTCAACATAACGCTCGCTGTCAACCAAGGAAATAGTTTAACTATGTCATTACTGTCCGCCTCATGCTGAAGCATGGTAGTCTTTGGTCTTTCTGTATACGAGGCCATGCCAATACGCATGGTTTCTTGGTGCACTCCGGAAAACGAAATGCTGACTTGTTTCGGGCATCGCACCACGCCCGAAGGTCATGCTGGCTCTGCACAGCTGCCCAATCCTCCGTTTTCTGGTGGATCAAGGATATTCCCAACATAATTTCCATTTCCCGCGTCTCTAACGAAAACTACAAAACTCCTGTGCGCCCTATACATTCCAGAGCCGCCCATGCTCATGCACTGATACTTTTTATCGTTTAGCTTTAAAACCGGCAGTGTGTACTCGGCTGAAAAATGGCAGTGCACGTGTCAGCTAAAAAAGTATCTCCTTTCATTAAAGTTAGAAACCAAAATGGTAGGACCGCATTGTAACTCTTTCCTCAGATCTCACGACAAAATTCAAAACGCAGCAATATTTTGCTCAGATTGCAGAGAACATGCCTAACCGCAAGAGTATGGTCAGACATCGTCGTCTTTGCGTTACTATTTTTTCTTGCTAAATATAAAGTTCGATACAGCATCGAATAGTGAACTTTGCAGTGACTTGCTCTACCTCATCTAGGAGTGGTAACTAAATGGGGTGGCTGCTCCAGAAAAGTTACTGGATAGTACACGCCTTCAGGCAGACTATAGGGAATTTATGCACGAAGCATTGAAAACTTGACAGGTAATAATGCAACTATTTGAGAACACCAAGCTCATTACAGCAGACTCTACATTTGGGTAGTGCCGAAATGTAAACCAGATCCATTATGTTACAAAGCACAAGCTTCTCATGTCCGCCCGGAGACCTGATAGAAGCTACGAAATGGATTGTGTTGAGACTCAAAACAAAAGCGCAAATTTAAACTGGCATGACTTAACAAATACCAATGGCTGAATTATTCCGCTTTGGTGTGGACTAATCTTGCCATGCTCATGTAATTTTCGCCCTTAAGAGCACTGTTATTGCGCATGATGTCTGTGTGTTTAGGGTTGATATTTGTTAAAATTATTGCTAGAGATATAACGCTTCTTGTATGTATAATTCATAGCCTCTCATTTTTTAAAGATAAGATCTACGCTACACATAACGCAAGTGCATAGATTCGATGTATACTGCACAGAATGAGCTCCATTGGCCTGACACTGGCCGCTACTGGGCAGGCGTATGCAAAACATTTTATTTTCCATTTTGGACAAGGACAACCAAATAAAAAAATCTAATTCTTACGGCCTACGTCATTTCATTGCGGATGTCACACTCATCATTCTCCACACGTTGAAATAAAGCAAGTAATTGCATGAAACTATGGCCGTTTAATGCAATGCCTGCACTAGGTTCCTGTGCGTGCAATGTACGTCCCGTATCACGGGCAGAGATTTGTACCACGTGGTCTGCGGATTTCCGCCCAGTTTACAACTTCAGCTGGCACAAATACAATCATAATCAACACCAATATCATGAGAGAACCTTAAAGGGCCTTTTAAAGACAAAATACAACCTTGTTCAATTGAATAGCAACTAGCCTTTGGTAACTCGCACAGCTCCATTCCAATCACAGGCGTTTTTTAAACCGAAGCAATGCAACAAATGTCAAATTTTTTTTAATTTAGCGCTGCAGTGAAGTGATATCGGAAGGAGTGGTATATATATAGGCTAGCACTAAACGTAGTTATGAGTGTGTTAACTGCACGTTCTACAACCGCGCAATCATGTTCCTTGGCGGTGACTTAAGTCGTTGGGCGCCAATCGTACCAACAGGATCCTGAACTGTCATAGTGAAATCGCCGCCGGAAAGTGGGCGGGGATTCGCCATTGCTTCAAACGTTTAATTTTATATTTTGATTATTCTTTGAAGATTGCGATAAAACTGGTAGCATTGATAACGAGACAAGGCAGACTTTTTAATGAACCAAACATGTATTTTATCTTCATAGCCTTTAAGGGTGCTTGCAAACTACCGCACTTTTTTTCCTTCGGGGGGGGGGGGGGGGTGAGAACAACCTTAGCCCCCCCCGAACAAAAATCCTGGCTACGCGCCTGCCACTATGCGTGATATCGTGATATCCACCCCATTTTGAACGTGGGAAAAAAGGCACAGCGAAACGAGTCCCGCTTGCTCGGCCAAGTAGACGGCTGTAGCCAGCGGAGTACGCAGGGAGAGCGAGGCACTGTGTACTCCCCACATGGTTTCTTCACGCGATCAAAATGGGTTGTCACGCAAAAAAGCACTGACCATTACTGCACTCCCTAATGCGAAATTTGTACGCAGCGCGAACGGCAGCCTTCCCAGTCATGGCGCATTTCTCCTGCATCTCAGGAAGTGATGGCGTTATCAGCGAACACACGGCGGCGCTCGCTACTCTGCCGTTATCTTGCAGCGCTTCGCCGCCGACGAGTACGCTGTTGCAAATCGTGTCTTACATACTCACAGCCAAATGTGAGCGTCTAAGCCCGGTTTATATGTTCATACTTGTCAACTTTGCTGGACATGAACAAGACATTACGCAAATATAAGACCGAAAATTAATACACAAGGGATATTTTCAGTGTTCCTTTATTTTAAAAAAATTAATGGATGCATGGTTTTTTGATAGCAAACGATAATCTATATCTACTGCAGAAAACCGCCACCTGCTGTTGCCCGCGCCACCTCCTGGCGGCATATGAGAAATCACGCGGCAACAGCAACGAAAGGTTCCACTAGCTCGGTTCCACGTTCTGCTTGGAACGCACGTGGAGCACGGCAACGTGGTTCTATAAACCTTGAAGTCGGCCGCCTCGATTAACGCGCGTCTCCGCCGTACTGCAGCGCTGGCATCGAGGAACCCGGCCTGTAGGAGTGGAACGCGGTAAATTCAAATCGCCTTGAGCAAACCTTTAGTGTGTTTACCTTGGGATGAGCGCGACAGAACAGGAACAGCATGAGAGGTGAGCGGGAAAGCAAAGGGGGGCATTTCCGTGGCAAATGTCTACAGAGACTATCGTCTTTTGACGACATTTGCAACGAAAGGAGCAGATACGCGGCTAATTTTTTGCATGCGTGTGGGAGACGAGAAACCCGAAGCCCACTCGTGACTAATTCCTCGCGAAACAAAACGTGCCGTAAGGTTGCGCCAATGTGACATCGCACTCCGGTAGCATGACGTTACACGAACTGTCATGAGTAACAATTAGGAGTACGGACACGGCGGACGAGCCGCTTAGCAGAATCGTCTGCTAAATACAGCTTAGCAGACGATTTCGCAACAGCAGCGCCATTTAGCAGACGATTTCGACAGAGCTTTTGATTTCGAAACAGGCCACCGGTTTACAGTCAAACCCGGCTATAACGAACCCGGCTAGAGCGAATTATGCTATATATCGAACAAAATTAATTCAGTTACGGAAATACATGGGAAACATATTCCTTTTAACGAAGTTCACACCCGATATATCGAAATCGGCGCGCCTAGAATGGCCGCCGAAATGCATGGTCTCGGAGCGGCGATTGAGATGTGGATTGGCCGCGACCACGGAGGAAGCGTTGCGGCTGCGATTGCGCCTCGCACGGAGCGACGTGACGCCCGACACTTTCCGCAACTGTTTCCGACGCGCGGGACTCATGACAGAACCCGCCCAGTCAACGAGTCCGGACCAAGACAGCAGCATTGGCGAACTGTGGGAAGAGCTCGCCAATTTTCCCGATGATGTCGCGAGTGAAAGCCGTCCGACGCTTATAATGAAGCGCTTCCGGCAGTCCATGTGCTCCGCCAATGCTTCTTCGATTTTGGAGGACGCGGACTCGAACTGGTGCAAATACTGTTTCGTGTAGAGAATGCTATGCTAGTTGAAGCCGCCAAAACGAAAGTGAAAACAAAAATCACCGTTTCTTTCGTTGCAAAGTAGGCAGTTCAGGCGGAAAGGAGCTTTATTACTATACTCGGATACAACTCAAGAAAAGTGCGGCTTTTCCTCATCAAAGGACCCCCTTCCAGTCAATGGTGTCGCCGTATCAACGTGACGTCGCGGTAGACCGCCTCCACGCCGCGCTCACGGAAGAAATCACAAAACATGTTCTTCCGCGCTTCCGGACTTCTACCAAAATGGCCGCCTCCGCTGTTCGCGTCAAACCGTCGGCGTCTTCGGGCTCTCTGAGGACGATTTTTAGTGCCGTTCAGTCGTATTCATTGTTTGCGTGTTGTGTGCAGTGTTCTTAACATGCTCGGTAATGACAATCGCTACGGTGTTTTTTCTTCTGCTTTGTGAGCGCTCGCGTTGCCGGTAAGCAGCCGCCGCTGCAGTTACTGCAGTACGCTGTATGATACGAAGCTGTCGTCGTCATCCTGTGCGGGCGTTTGGCCTTGAGCGTGAAGTACCGTTCTACCGTTTAGTACCTCCTGTGTCTGTGCTACCCACGTTATCGCACCAGTGTCTGTGCGACAGGGGGCGATAACTCCTTGTTTATTTCTCGTAGATTACGCCAGCAAGTTATTAACGCCATGGACAGTACGCACGGGGCGAAACGCAAGCCACGCGACGGCGCGCGCTGCATTTCGTTAAAGCATATATGTCGAGCCGTGTGTCCCAAGTTCATGTCGGGCGCAAGCGTATTCGCCCAAATTGTGATCAAGTTGCCAAATACAAGAAGCAGAATTTTCGCACTTTTTGACCGTGAATGCGTACGAGCTGTAGCTTAGCTACGTGATGGGATTTAATATGCCACCTTTTCTATTTTTTTTCTCGGTTACGCTGAGATACCATTGTTAAATGTGTTAATTGCCACAAGTATGTTTTTGTCGCCTGTTTTTTGTTGGAGTGCCTTAAGTTGTTGTTTCGGACAAAAACCTTTGTGAATTAAATACGAATAGGCATCTGCTTTGAGTTTGCATTGTCTATGATAATTAAATTAAGATTCCACAGGAGTGTTACCACTGTAAGTTCAATTTCATTGTCCCGTTTATGCTTTGTGAATGAGCTGTGGTTCGCGATAGTGACATTGCATTAGCTAGATTTCACCGGTATGACCAGCTGCAACAATGCATGTGAAGACATGAAACGCAGCACTGAAATCAAATAAACCACCTTTCAGCTTTTTCTACACATGCGCATGCATATTGTTCACCAAATCAAATTCTTGCATGAGATGTGCATTATTGAAGCTATATAGACACTGCCCGCCTTGTGTTTGTCTCTTAAGTAAGAAGCTGCTGCTGCAATGGTCATCTGCATGCACGTGCTCTAAATTCAAAATAGAGCATTCAGGGTGGAAAACAGCTCAGCATTTCATCCATTCTCACTGTTGCGTCACAAGTGGCCGCTGGAGCGAGAAGCTCGCTGCTCCAAGTCAAATAGCAAGCTGCTGCTTGCCACAGGACTGTTCGCAACTCAACTCGTGCAATGTCTACACATATATTAGGAGTGTAAATCACAATGACAGAACATGAATTGATGCCCACTTCATAACACAGGCAATGAAGTCTGTTTGAAGGGTTACGTAGTGATCTGCACTGATTGATGACATGTCGGTTGAGTTGATGCATGGAACCACACATATGGTACACATCGCTGCACTGAAACTGGTCAATGCATATCATACTTTTCTTGCTACGCAAAGGCAAAATCGGATCATATGTTCAGGAGGAAATTTATAATCTCGCCAAATATGCACTACATGAAATGATTCCCATACATGGGAGGATCGATTGAAACCAACCTTGTTTCCCCTTCCCAAAGCTTTGGGGATTGTTTTTAACATTGTGATTCTGCATTTTATCCAGTGGAGTAGGCAACAGATAAAACCTATTTATCCTAAGTCGTGCGTAAGACAGCAGATAGCTAAATACAATCAAATTAGAAATAAAACACCGAAGCAACGTTTCTTGTCCTCACTGCTGTATCCTGTCAGATTTGGCTCAGACAGCTAAACAGACGCACTGCTGAATTATGCATAGCAAATGAAACGAGCAATAAGACACTTAAACAGATTTATTTGTTCTCAATGTTCTACAAGAAGACTTGGCTCAGCCAGCCACACGGACACACAATGTTCAGTTACATGCTTTCACGTAGGCATTTAATTTGCAACTTTGTTTCTGCATCCAATACACGCATAAGTGTCCAAACAATGTAAAAAACGTGGGGTGAAAACTCGAGCTAGCGTCTTTTCCTGTAGGTGAAACTTGCCTTTATAGCCATTTATATAGTGTCGCACAAGGAGCCGTAGAGCCTCACACTGCAGATGATTCTGCTTGAAGTGAATTTGCGAACTCGCTTGACTGTGCTTGCACACACCTCATGCTACACATGCGAATAGCCATCCTCCCTGTGCAGCGAAAACTATCGCATAGTGCAAGCGTGGCCCTGCCAGAAAATAGTTTGGAACAGTGTGGGTTTCCTCTAGCTCGAGATGTACAATTTTCTTTTATGGATACGTCTGCCACGCAGTGTCTTGTCAGGACTGCATTCATTCGGCCTAATTCCTGCACCACACTTGCAACAAATGCAATCAGAAACCAAGCACTGCAACAGCCTTTTCTGATTCTCATAGCTACATATCAAGGCAACCAGTCCTGAGCCAGCACCACACAATACACCGCTCGGTTCACTACAGCAAATGATATCATGCATCGATTGTTGAAATAACTTGTCACCCTCACTGTCATACCGGAAAATCCCTGTCGACTCTACAACACAGCATACAACATTCAGTAATGGCAAATGAAATAAAAACCAAACACTGCAATTCCATCTTCTGATTCTCATAGCTACATATCAAAGCATTCAACCATGAACAAGTTACGCAGCACACACAGGCAGCTCAGTTAACTCCAGAAATAAGTCTTAATAACGCACACAAACAGCATGTCTGGTCTTCTCTGCTGTCTGATGGAGTTTCTTGCTCCTGCAGCTATGGAAACACCTACTTAAGCTAAATTGCGCACTCCACACTAACTGAAAGGGGCAAAGGCGGCACTGGCGAATAGCTGGCCGCCTTACACATCTTCAAAGGACTCGATACCAGATAGGTCACTGTCGGAGTCCATGTCATCTTCATCCAGATGGATTATAATAGGTTGAACATGCGCACTTGCTCCACCGTCTCCCCTGAACTTTGTTTCAATGCTGATCACATGCTGAACTGCGTTTGCCCAGTGTTGAGCTGTTACCTTGGCAGCTTCTTCCCTCAGGAGCACCTCTACATCTGCCAGCTTAAATGTGGCATTTCTGGCTGCGACACCTCGTTTCATCTGCGCCCATATGAGCTCAATGGGATTGAGCTCACAATGGTAGGGTGGGAGCCTAAGCACAATACATCCTGCCCTTTCAGCTGCACCGTCAACACGATATTTGATGTACCGTGTCTTTACAGAGGTCACAAGGCTGAGGAGCTCCTTTTTAAGCATTTTTTCATCCCAAGCAAGTCCTTTGGACGTCAGCCAGTCCTGAACGACCTGTTTGCGCGAAGACGTCGTAGGCACTGCTTCTTCCAGCCGCGAGTGGTACGAGGCATTGTCCATGACAATTACACTACCTTGTGGCAGTTGCGGCAAAACGGCGCCAAACCACCTTTCAAAGCGGGTGCCGTCCATCTCCTCGTGGTAGTCGCCGGTCTTCGTACCCCGAAAGATATCCAGGCAACCACTGACGAAGCCGTCCTCGCTGCCGATGTGCGTTACAATCAGGCGCTGTCCTTTCCCTGACGGCTGCTTCAAACCTGTCGTCAGACCACGCATGAAGGCGTCGTGGTGGGAAGCAACCGTCGTGTCCGTCCAAACAGTCGATAGCGTGTGTCCCGCATTCACCCAGGTTTCATCAAGGTAGAAGATTTTTCGACCTTCCATCCTGTACCTGGCGACGTCGTAGAGGTACTTCTGCTGCCACGCGACAATGTCGTCCCGCTCGATCAGCAGCGAGTTCCGGCCCCTCTTCTCATACCTGAACCCGATGTCATTCAGCAGGCGGCGCACAGTCCATGGCTTGAGAGGAGTAACATCGCCGCTAGCGTTGAAATCCGCAGCAATTGCCTTCACTGTCGGAATCTCATTGCTGCGAAAAAAACGATGCACGGACGACCGCAATGCGCACTTCGTGAAGTCGTCGTACACTTCTGTGCGTCGTCTCTTTCCGGCGCTTCGCGGGCGCTTTCGGGAGGGCGTCGCAACATTTCCGTCGTTATTTTTCATCTCCTTCTTCACGTCCATCACCAAGCTCACGCTGACTCCAAGAAGATCGCTCACGGTCGCGGCCGTTTCTTCAACGCTGCGCTCTGGGTGAAGATGCCGCAAACGAACGTACGCGTTCCGGATCATCTCCCGTCCGCAGCTGCAGATGACACGGCCGCTTTTGTTTTTCTTGTACCATCGGCGTGGCGTAGATGGCAACGCACCACAATTCTCAGTCGAGAACGATGAAGCACATTCAGATGCGACTTCTTCGGGATCCATGGCGGGAAATGGGGCCGGCAATGCATAAAACCAGAAGCTGCCAGAAGCAAGCAGCTGAGGGAAAACCCGGAAGAGCAGAAATTCACCATCAGGAATATAATTGAAACTCGCTACTGCAGCTGACGATAAATTCTTTCACGCATTGCATTAAAACGGGCACATAAAAAATTTTAGCTAAGGTTTTTATCTCCGCTCAAAGTGAAGGCGCCCTTACGAACTACTTTTCGGCACGGACGCATTAAGGAAAGCGTGGCTCCGAGTGCTGCCCGCAGGTGCAATGCGGTCGGCCACGACGTCACCTTGATAGAGCGACACTATTGGCTGGAAGGGGGTGGTGGAAGTGGGGGATTAGGCGACGCCCCTTTTTTCTTGACTTGTATCCGAGTATAGCAATAAATAGATCATTTTGGGTATGTAATGGCTACTTTACTGTGTTCGTTTCTGTATGCGGGGATGGTGGAGTTGGGGAGGGGCAGGAAGGCCGGGGGGGGGGGGGGGGGGGGGGGCTCCCGCGGATTGCGAACTTGTAACAATAAGTTCGTTATAGGCGGGTTCGGCTATACCGAACTATTGGGTATATCGAACTAATCGCGGTGCATATTGCAATTCGCTATAAACGGGTTTGACTGTATGACTCATGCCCCGGGCACCCGCAGCCTGCACATAGCTTTTTTCGCGCAGGGAAGGCATTGGGGGAGAGTACACTGCGTGGCGCCGGAAACTACGCAAACAGGACGCGTCGCGTGAGTTGGCCGGTTACCTGTTTATTGTGAATGATTCTTAATAGTGTTCACATAAGCAGCCCGATGGGCCAAATTTATAGAATTGTACAAAACAGACGCTTGTTCTTGGCCGCCAAACCCAAACCGACATCATTTTAGCGGCCTTCCTCGCTCCTCCTTAGGGTAACCTTCCGTGCGCGTGTGGGTACCCGCTGGACCTATTTAGTAAAACCGCTCTGTAGCCTAGCCTGTGTGCCTTCTAGAAAGCGCACTATTCTGAATCTTATTTGGAGACTTATTGAAGTCTGTCAATAAGACTAGATTGTCAGTAAGACTGCCAATAAGCATGTTTGTTCGAGAAAGCGGGCCCTGTTCATTTTTTTTTTTCGTTTTGTACAAACGACTGCAAGTGCGCAATATAGTACATTGCGCCCGAACGCAATTTGCAACCCGGAGCAAAGGCCCTAGTCAGGCTCCAAGCCTGTAGCCTCCGCTCCCCTTTCTGTAAATACAGAAATAATACAGAAAGAGAGGAGCGGGAGGGAAGGCAGTGAGAGAGATGACGCCCTAGTAGCGCGTGCCGCCCTCTCCCTCACACTTTCGCCAGAGCTCCTCCGTTTTCTTCCTGCGTTCGCTCGCCCGGTTGCGCAGATATCGACTCTACCAACGCCAAACTACGGTACCGGGCGCCAAAGTACTGCGCTCTAAAAGAAAGCTTTGGTTATATTGTTGCGCCTTGACAAACAGAGACGCAGGTTGGCTGCACGCATGAAGGGATCCATTTATTAGACGATGTGTCATTGTCGATGTGAGGTGGGGCGAGGCAAGATAGAGGTGGCTGGCAAGATGGCGAACATCCCGAAGTACAAACCGCAAGCCAACGCGCTTTTTCGTCCTCGTCTGCTGTGCCACATAACATGGCACGTACAGGTTCAGAAGTAATTGGAGCACTGGAGCTGAGGCCGAACCGCATAGGAGCACCGAGTAGCTGCACCGGCGGTAAACGAAAGGAGGAGAACACGCATGCGTGCCTGACGACGCGGATAGCTACTCTATACTTCTCAACCCACTTCCTTTAGCGCGGCTTCAAGCGTTGTACGAGGGGCCGTATTCTCGAGTTTTGTCCCTTTTGCGTCCCTTTCAAAAGTGTCCCTTTTGGTGAGCCCTGATTGACTAAAAGCAAACAACCGGAAGTGACGTAACGCAAGCGCGGCGAACCTACTGCCAATCTTCCTCCGTGCTGCCAACGTTCACTTCTTAACCGGAAGTACGTCACGATGAAAGGGGCGCAAAAGGGACGTTTTCAAAAGGGCATTACGAGAATACCGCCCCAGGGGCGGTATTCTTGTGTTTTGTCCCTTTTGTGTCCCTTTCAAAAGTGTCCCTTTTGAGCGAGCCCTGATTGGGTAAAAGCAAACAACCGGATGTGGCGTAACGCAAACGCGGTGAACCTACTGCGTTTGACCGCGGCTCCGGGCTTCTTCGAACAGGCGTTTTGAATTTCAAACAGACGGTTTTTGGAAGCAGTCATGAATGCGCCGATTATCGCCTTGTTGTTGGCTCGCCGGCAGAAGAAGTGGTCGAGAAGCAATGTAGACGCGTTTGATATGCCCCGAGAAGCATTCCGCCAGCATTTCCGCCTCTCAAAGAGGACCGTGCGGTGGCTGTGCGACGAGCTCCGGGACGAACTTGGTCGGCAGACGCGCCGGCTCAGCGTCGAGGAGCAAGTGTTATGCGCCCTTCGTTTCTTCGCTACCGGTCGCTTTCGGTCAGCGGTCCGTAACGACGGAACTATATCGCTGTCGCAGCCCTCCGCGAGTGTCTGCGCATCTACGCCGGCGCCATCACACAGTGAAATAAACGATAGTCTGTGATCTAGCTAACGGTCAACAGGTGCAAAGGAATAAACGATCGTCTGCGAGCTTGATAACTGTGGAGGAGACGACCAAAATTACACAAGCACTCCGCATGAGACTCATTACCTTTTATCGGTACTTTACGCATACCAGCTTAACGTTCGTAGACTTTTCGCGCAACAGGTACGTCGTTAAGAAACAAAAATCCCCCCTCTTACACATTTTTTCACTCTTAGAGCACCACAAAAATTTCAACGACGTAATTTACCATTCCAGGTCCTTGGAAAAGCCCGCGTCGGCATGCCACAAGTGCGTCGATGCCAAAATACGTAGCTGGACGGTTATCTTGATGCACGGGCATTGTCACCGACCTCAAAACTGAGTCCAACCACGAAAAACTGAGTAGCTGCAGCATTGTTTACACTTCACTAGCCGCCATAACTTCACTGCTCACAAGCATAGAGTTTCATACTAATATATACTAGAGGAAAATCTGGCGCCACTGTCTAGGGGAGCCGCGCTTCAGCGAGCGTTCCGTCATGTACCCGGCAGGTACGTTCCACTTGTCCTTGGCGTGGCTCATGAACAGGTTGAAACGTTGGCTCTGGCTGCAAAAAAGCAACAATATTACCGTAGATGGTTCATGTAATTTGTTTTGTTATTATAAAATTGAATCTCCAAATTTTCAGTAGTTTTTTAGAAGCTTAATGTACGATGAAAAAAAAATGTTACTTTGTTGTTAATTTTGGATTCGAGACAAAAAATAAGCCGCATGGCTAGCTAAGCCAAGTAGGCGAGGAACGTCGCTAGCAGCAATGGGCCCGCGACTGCAGCGACAGATTTCCCTCTAGTATATATTAGTATGAAACTCTATGCTCACAAGGAAACAGCTGACTGCAGCTGCCATCTTTGGACGTTCCTCCCCTTGCGGTAAAAACTTTCAACGTCGTAACGAAAAAATTTTTATCGCGTCTAGTTTTTCAAAATACGTTCAAATAAACACATAAAAGATACTCTGATACAGTTTTAGTTCGTTATAATGTGTTTGCAAGAATATTTACAGTATTTAAATCGAAGGCTCACTGCTTAACCGGAAGTACGTCACTATGAAAGGGACGCAAAAGGGACGTTTTCAAAAGGGACAGTTACGAGAATACCGCCCCAGATCCCTGCGATTGCGACGCTTCTCGAGCAGCTCGTGTGCGCTGAAAGTGCATGAGCGACGCTGCCAGACACCGCCTCTGCTATCAGCGCCATCGCTGAGGCCAGTATGCTGCGAATAATGCTGGAAGCCGCGTTAAAACAAGAACTGGGATGAGAAGTATAGATGGGCTATCACCGTCGGCAGGCGCGCATGCGTGTTCTGCTCCTTTCGTTTACCGCAGGTGCAGCTATACGACGTTCCTATGCGGTTCGGCCACAGCTCCTGAGCTCCAATTACTTCTGACGGCACCTGCACCTCACAGGGGGTAGCATGCCCCATAGTATTTGCAGACTTGTGACCTAGAGGGCTCGCAGTTACCCACATGACAACATTGTTTCTCGTTGGGATGCAGTTTAATGGTCATAAATAACAAAGGCAAGGTTGGTTTGGCTGAGGCAGGTCCAGCGACGTTATGCCTAGGCCGTACCGGAGTCGTCGCGGTGGCGGCCGCTGCCGGTGGCGGGTTGCTCACACCGTGCGTACTTTTGCGTGTCCTTACGTCGATGCACAGTCCTTACGTCCGATGCCCTTTCGGGGTTGCTGTCGTTTGTAGGCCTTACACACGCATTTCGCCACTACAGGTGTCTTGACAAAAAACATTAACTGCACCTTTACAGTGTCCAGAGGAAGCCTGCAACCCCTCGCTGCAGAACGTGTGCACCACCGGCCATACGTGCGTCCTGAACGACACCGCAGAGTCGTTCGCGTCTGGAGGCAGCGGACAATGCAAGCCGGAGATCCCTACTTAGGCGTACACGTCTGGACTCGTTGCATAGATACCGGACCCATCCTACACCCAAAGGTCAAGAGCGTCAAGATTTTCACACTCTTGCTCGATGTTTGACACTATGACACGTTACGTCATCCCTTCCTCCTCGTGGGCTTTGATTTCCTGCCGTCACCTCGTTGTCTCTTAATAAACTCTGCTAAGGGAGTGAGTGAATAGTGCTCCCAGGCGGACTTAAAATGTCATGACTTCCAGAAATCGCTCTGCCTTACCCGCGCCATGACAAATCACGAACACGACGCGTCACCACTTATCACTGGCTTCTGTAACCCGTGACAACTCCGGCAGGAAACGAGACACCTCCACTGAGGAAACCGGCCACTTGGTTATTTTCCTTTAATAAAGTTTACTCTCCCTCTCTCTCTCCCTCTCTTCAGAGCACCCCGTCAAAGCTACTGGTGCAACACCCGAAAATAAAGATTCCCAACTGCTGACTCTGCTGGCAGTGTTGTCTTATCGTACCCACTAAACTAAGGCTGCAGTGAAGCTGGCTATTCCATTTCCTCGAGCAATTTGTTCAGCCAAGAAATAGGCGGCTTAGGCATGGGAAAGGCTACTTGTCGATGCTTGAATGTGGTCTAACTGTTGAAGCAATGAAACATGGTAAAAACAGCGCAGCTAGAGACAGGACACACAGGAAGAACGGCCAGCGCTAGTTCCGTGTATTTCTTCCTTTGCGTCCTGCCTCTAGCAGCGCTGTTTTTGCCGTGTTTCATAGGATAGGCACTCGCAAACTCAAGAACCACTTGAGATACGCCGGAATATGAGCACTTAGAAGATATTTCGTGAAATATAGAAGCAACAAAAAAGAAATAACACGCTGTGCCAGTAACCCCTTGATGCCTCTTTATTAGCCTGAAAGTGTTTAATTCCCGGATACACGTGGATTTCGCTGACGTCATATCCGTCACGGAAGTGACGCCAGTACAACGAAGCAAGCGGCCTGTAAAGGGTGCACCCCTGCACACACGGTCTTCTTGCGGGGAACCGACCTTCAGTACTAAAGGGTACGCAATACCTAGGGATGATCGTTTCCGGGTTTTATATTTTAACACGAAAGTGTTTTATGCCGGGATCCACCAAGATTTTATAAACGTCATATCCATCACGGAAATGACGCCAGTACAGCTTTGCCGAAGCGACCCGCCAGCAGGACGTCGCTCGCCAAGCACACCCACAAGACAGCCGCCGACCCGCAAATCATGCTCAGCTGCAGATTTCCGTACACATTTCACTTTCGCGTTTTACCGATTCTTATGACAGGAATAAACCAACGTTTTGTTGTTTTCACGCCTAAAGAAGGGTATTTACAAGACGCCTTGTAAAATGTAGAACTAGTAAATTGCTAAAATATTTCGGATTTACGTTCGTAACACGCTGTGCCAGCAATCCCTTGATGCCTGTTCTGTGTTCCGTCGGAATGTGTACTCCTCCCTGTGTACAGTGTCCACAAAGGTTGCCGCTACGTGGGTGCATAGCTGTTTCGTGGGTGAATAGTTGTACTTGGCGTGTCCGTGTAATCCAAATCTGCCGTGCTTGGTAGGCCTAATAATGCCATTGCATCTTTAAACTGATCATTTTCTCGCAAACCATCAACTGTACCCTTATAGCACCCAGAACACTAATTTTTTTAATGCCGAGTGCTTTTTTTTTTAATTGCGCCATTTTGCCACATGGCATAGGGGACAGGAAAACGATGGACAAAACATGACAGGGGTACGACACAGAAGGAAAGCAAAAAGCGCACGCACGCACGCACGCACGCACGCACGCACACGCACACAATGTGATGTGGGTGCACCACAGGAAACTATAGAGTCCAGTTTGGGAAAAGAATTGCAACAGTTTCTTGTAAAGTGGGCCGTGCGTCCACCTATGAATATCGTGAGGGCGGCCTGGGCGATATCCTGTGGGCCCCATGTGTCGTGCTCGGGCTTGTTGAAGCCCTGGACTCGTCCCTAGCAAGTGTGCCAATGTCATCTCAGCAACAGGAGCAGGGCAGTGGGGGCAGGTCGGGGAGGAATCCGCAAGACTAGAAGTCCACGTGGCTCGCACAGCGAGCGTCAGTGTGACCTCTTCACGACGTCTTCACGACCTCTTCACGACCTCTTCACGACCTCTTCACGGCGGGTTAAGCCGCCAGGACGGTCAGACTTGCGCGGAGGGAGAAGGGCTATTATACACCGATTCCACCCAGGCTGCTCGAGAGCTACGGCGCGTAAACAGTACACTGGGCATTAAATGCCGAGAGCTTGGCTTGGACCTACTTGTGAAGGTGGTTTCCCTGCAGCAGAAGCGACACAGTTTACTTTTCTTTAAGCGCACGTGGTAGAACACGACGGCAGCATTCGGAGATGAAACTACAGGCCGCTCTTCAGAAGAAAACCTCCACACATAATTGTTCCAAGAACCCCGGGACAAATTTACACCGCTCTTTCCTTCGCATATTCAGACGCTTGTCTTTTACCTTTCTGGCTCTGTCTTCGTTTAGCCACGCAGTGGTTGTTTTATCAAGGAGCACACGAACTAACTAGCCAGAAATCAAGTGTTATTACAAGCATAAAGCATTGTTTTCGGAGGGAAGCAATAACTTTTCAGTGTCATGCGGTATTTATAATGGAAACGTATCCCGACGGCACCCTGGAATTGGCATGAAATAACTGTTTTTTATTCATATTTAGGGGATTCTCCCAAAGGGAAGTAGCTTTCTGCAAAACAAAATTTGACATCCTCCTGAAATGCAACCGAACGGCTATAAAGTAGTTTTTATCTAACGGCGATGTGTCTGAGAAAGCTGCCAAGCTTTCCCCTATCGCCATTTGCTGGATTTCCGGAGGGTGTAAATTTTCCTTCGCAGAATCTACTCTTCTAACGTAAGTAATGACGTTACGTGGCGTCTTCCTTTGACCACCTGCAGCCTCTTTCCTTCAGTGTAAATCTTCGGGGCGTCCAAACTTTGACATTCGCTCGGGCACGGCGCTGTTTCGTGTTCGTAACTACGAATGCCAGCGCCTCAGCACGGTTGAATCGGCCGCCCACACCGGTTTTGCAATTTCATTTGTGTGGTTTTTTTTTTATTAGTTATTTCCTCCTTTTTTTTGACCTCCAGCTTACAGACATCTGATATCGACTTCCCCTACCACCTGTTTGGCTTCCGGCGTTTCCGACAGCCTTGCTGTAAGACCACGTTTCGTGGCAGCAAGCACCTTCTCTCACACCCTGTTTCAATGAATCGACCAAACCTTACTTCCTTCTTACCGGCGGCACAGCTAAAAATATGCAGCCTTGCTTCCACATATCTCCCCATCCCACTCCCAATCCAATCATGCTCCTACACTCTCATTCCTTCTCTCTCACTACCTTTCTCTCCTGGGGGAACTACCCCTATATAAGGCGTGCCAGCCAGGCGAGTGTTTGCCCTGACGAGCTTTCAATATATATATATATATATATATATATATATATATATATATATATATATATATATATATATATATATATATATATATATATATATATATATATATATATATATATATATATAAGAATTGGCAGTCAAGAAAACCTCGGAAAGCAAAGGGGAGAATGTCGTTGGTCATTGAAACAGATAAAGGATTTGGAAATAAATAAAGAAAGAAAATGGAGAAAAAATGCCCGCCGGGTGGGATCCGAGCCCACGACCTCCAGAAAACCGGTCAGGTGCGATGGCCACTACGCCACCGGCGGGGCTATTTTCCCCTCCACTTTCTGGAGTATTTATGTTAGGTATTTTTGTTTCCTTCGCTTGGGGGTGGTAGCCAGCGCCACTCGTACTACTCGGGGTGAAGGGAACCTTCTTTTTAACTCCCGGGCCGTGACTCGAGTATCAACGACATGTCGAGAGTGGTCGACCAGCGTTGAACCCTCTTAAGCTCCCTATGGCACCAAGACTGCCAGAAACGAGGCCCTCGCTATGCACGTAGCGAATTAGAATAGGAAATGAGGGACTCGTTGAAATAAGACAGAAAATACGGGTTGGCAGTCAAGAAAACCTCGGAAAGCAAAGGGGAGGTTGTGGTGGGTCATAGAAAGAGATGAGGAATTTTTTTAGTCGAAAAGAAAGTGGTGAAAAAGTGCCCGCCGGGTGGGATCCGAACCCACGACCTCGCACCAGACCGGTATTCTGGAGGTCGTGGGTTCGGATCCGTACTCCGAGATATCGAACTGCAAAGTTTAATTGCCCTTCGCATGATTACGCATGCTAGACAGTGAGGACCGGCGCAAATCTCCTCCCTTTTGTGACGTGCCTGCTGTGTACGGTGTTTAGTTCGACAACGGGGCGGAGGCATATCTATAGGCGAAAGTGATAACTGGCACCCATTCAGTCCTAGCTGGCGTTATCTCAATCTGCAGTACTCTCAACCGCTATCGAAACACAGAACAAAGAGGAGGAGCTTCGGCCGGTCTTCACTGTCTAGCATGCGTAATCGTGCGAACGGCAGTTAAACTTCGCGGTTCGATATCTCTGAGTACCGATGCGCTAGAATTCTGTCAAATGAAACTACGTAGAAACACGATTGCGCCTAAATTTTCAATACAAACATGCCTGCTTACTGCAGCCACTAAAAGTTAATTCAGCAATTTTAGTTAATTAAGCAACTGACATCAATAATTACCACCTAATGCTGTGTCCCCCTGGGCACCCAATCTCACGGTAGAGGTGGTCTTCACGTAAATCTAAGCGGCGAACCTATATTATATATATATATATATATATATATATTGCCCGGTTCCGGCTTGCGCAGCCGTATCTCTCGGCTTTTAGGCAGCGAATCGCCTCTATCGTCTTAATCACCTCACAGTATAGTTTCAGAAAACGGAACCAGGTATTCGACCGATGTCGATGATCAGTGTCGCATTCGTCGAGGTAAGCAACAGCGCAAACGACTGCCAGGAGCAGACTCTGGTTAAGTGGAGCCTCAATGAACGGGGAAAACATGTTCCACTTAACGTGAGTTTTGTTAAGCGAGAGAATAGGTTTAGCGATGCGCGATATGAAACCTAGTCAATAAGGAGAGCGCTACACTATGGGCGCAAACTGTACTGCACAAAAGTAAGCGTAGGATGTTCCTGTTTTTTGCAGCGGAGCTGTTATAGGCTAGGTTCTGACCAAATCTGCGTGCGCTCACAGGATGTGTACAGAAAGGTCGAGTCGACAAAACTATCCTTGTTGCAAAGCCCACTTTCTGGTGAATATACTCCCCACTCTAACTCTAATGTGCACAACCTACAAAAAACATATCGAAATTGGCCGCTAGGACGACGCTATTATAACTCCGAGTTTAACTTACTTGAAATGATTACTTAGCTCTCAGTGAAGTTGCAAACATTGCAGAATTCCGGCTGCTGTTAGTACATGGCAGTCTGCGGAGAAAGTGTGTTCACAGAACACGGCTGTAATTCTTGTTTATCGAAGCCGGCCTGACACAAATTATACGACAATTAACCGCTAAATCGTCTCTTACATTACGCTTATATTCGCCTACTTTTAATAATTACGTAGTTCTCAGTGAAGTCATAAATATTGTAAAATTCGCGTCTGCTGTCATTACGGGGGCTTCTACGGGAAGGAAACGCAAAGCCCCATGTTTGTCGGCTAGAATAAAACTCTCTGGGGAGCTCTCTCTCTCGACATGACCTTCCCCGACGGGAGCTGAGACGCGTGGAAGAAGCCCCCGTCGGCTGGAGTGTCACAGGTGCGTCGTCGCTGTTTACGCTATCAGCTGGCAGGTGCGGCGTCGCCTGCGGCGTCGTCTGCGGCGAAGCTTTTAGATGCGAAGGCATCTCATTAACCCGCCTTGTCCCTGCATCCGGCGTCGGCGTCGTCGTCGTTGTCGGCGTCCACCCCTCCCCCATTCTCCTCGCCGCGCCAGCTTCGCTCTCCGCCGCTCACCCCTTCTCCTCTCCGATAGAAAACACTCTCTCGCAAGGGGCATTGGATTGGATTGGATTAAAGTGGATTGTGTTGGATTGTGTTGCGTCATAGCCGCGGCTGACGCACTGGCGCCGGCGCGTCCCCTCACCGTTATGCGCGCTATAAAACGCGGTGCCTGCACCGCTCCGCTCCATCATTCCAGCGCTGTTCCTCCGCTGTACTACGCTCCCTTCAATGGAAACGTGCCGTGAACCCCCTATGCGTCGCATCTACACAGGGGTTCCTGCGAGGGGAGGTGGGAGCTTTTTCAAACGCGTCTGACTGCATAACGACGCGTTTCACGGGGCTCCCACTCGTGTCCCAGCTGATTTGGAGGTGCTTACTACACATTAAAAATAAATTTGGTCGCGGTGAAATTTGAGTGCAGTTGGCCTTTAATAACTAGGAAGTATGCGCAATCACAAATTACAAACAAATTCGTTTTGCTTCGCACACCTCTTCCATCTTCAAAGCATAAAAGGGCACTGAGTGTTTTTTGTTTTGTTTTTTTGCATTTAGTGCGCGGAACTTAAGCGTCCGCTGCTGTGGTTTGGCTCGTCGGCCTTGTAACCGAGTTCACGAAGGAAACACCGAATACAGAAGGAAAATGGAGGTGGAAAGTGTGGCGAAAGTGCGAGGGGGAGGTCTGTATGCCAAGGCGGCGCCACAGAAGCCCAGCACGGGCTGAGTTATGCACGTACGTAAGTCCATCGGCGCCCTCCTCTTTGCTCCTTTCTCTTTTAATAAAGCAACCTCCTCTCCTCTTCGTTGCGTGGTCCATCCGAACCACGTGACATGTGCCCGGGAAGTTCAAACAATTTGCAACAACATGCTCGGCAGCAGCGACACGCTGCGAGATAGCGCCAGAGTCGCGCGCGCCGCCGTGCGTTCGCCGATACGCGATCATTTCCTGCAGGACGCAGCAGCTATGCGCAGTGACCGAGAAGAGTGCAGTTCGCGCTGCGCACAAATTTAGCATTAGGTAGTATAGTAATCATCAAGCATTTTTACATACTTAATTTATGGGATAAATCTGTGCCATGCTGTTCTTTCTTTTAGCACGTGTTCTTTTTCCGTATTTAATATTTTACTAGATGTGTTTGCCACCGATTCTCGTTTCGTTTCTTCTTGCGTTGCGTTCTGATGTGATGAACTGGTGCATCGCGCATACGCACAAATCGTTCGTGGGTCAACCTACTCACCCTGACTACAGCAATGACCACGGTAGCTGACAAGAGAGAGAGAGAGAGAGAGAGAGAGAGAGAGAGAGAGAGATGTAAATCTTTATAATGATCATCGCGGCATCAATGACATTATCATCATCGGCGCCCGTCGTCACTCGTGAGCAGCCCTCCCCCCAGCTGCTCCGTCTTCATCTAATCCGCCATCTTGTAAAACAGAACACCACCGCATCAGCGGGACGTCTCGGCCCTTGGTCTATCCTCTTATTTTAGATGGTGCTGAAACCCGGAAACCTGCCTATGCACGAGTTCTTGACCGTCAGTGCAACACACATACATTCGCCACACACACACACACACACACACACACACACACACACACACACACACACACACACACACACACACACACACACACACACACACACACACACACACACACACACACACACACACACACACACACACACACACACACACACACACACACACACACACACACACACACACACACACACACACACACACACACACACACACACACACACACACACACACACACACACACACACACACACACACACACACACACACACACACACACACACACACACACACACACACACACACACACACACACACACACACACACACACACACACACACACACACACACACACACACACACACACACACACACACACACACACACACACACACACACACACACACACACACACACACACACACACACACACACACACACACACACACACACACACACACACACACACACACACACACACACACACACACACACACACACACACACACACACACACACACACACACACACACACACACACACACACACACACACACACACACACACACACACACACACACACACACACACACACACACACACACACACACACACACACACACACACACACACACACACACACACACACACACACACACACACACACACACACACACACACACACACACACACACACACACACACACACACACACACACACACACACACACACACACACACACACACACACACACACACACACACACACACACACACACACACACACACACACACACACACACACACACACACACACACACACACACACACACACACACACACACACACACACACACACACACACACACACACACACACACACACACACACACACACACACACACACACACACACACACACACACACACACACACACACACACACACACACACACACACACACACACACACACACACACACACACACACACACACACACACACACACACACACACACACACACACACACACACACACACACACACACACACACACACACACACACACACACACACACACACACACACACACACACACACACACACACACACACACACACACACACACACACACACACACACACACACACACACCACTACAGGGTTTAGCCCCGTATGTCGAACCATCTTTTCAGGCTGGGTCGTTCGAAACTGTGAGCCCGAAACGGGCTCACGGGCCCGAGCGTGAGCTGCTCCCGCGAGATGGCAGGCAGCACCGATGATGATGATCTCATCGGTGCAGCGATGATGATGATCTATAAAGTTTTAACAAGAGAGGCCTTTCTATCGAAAAAAGCAGTGCGTTTTGCCATTTTTCATGGCCTGCATGCCTCTCTGCTCAGGATTAGGACTGAAGGAAGAAAAGGCCCTAGAAGGAGCAGGGCAGGATAGTAAAATAAAAACAACTGGTTTGGACTTTACGTGTGATGGCGGACTAACACGTACTTTGCCTTGAGCTAGCTTGGGCCACAGAATTTACAAGCACGCAATTAGACCAATGGCATCTAAATATGAGAATACATACTTTTCACAGCTTGGCGCTGCTTCGAGGGGCAAGTACATGGTCCGAGAATAATGTTGGGAGTTATTGGTCTTTGTCCTAATTAGCATTCGATGTCATGAAGACACAGTGGTCTTGGTGTCATGTGGTAATGGGCAGCTTCGATAGACCAACGTTTGATGATTGATGCATGGACATTTTCCAGGTGTTGTCAAGACACTTGCGTAAACTCCCACTGTGGAATGCTTGGAGGAGGGGGAGAAAATCGTTCCAGAGAGGAAGGAGGGCAGTTCATTTGACCCGCCGGCTCTCAGGAGCGCTCGGTAGAGGAACTGCACCCTCCACCCTGTTTATCTGCAGCAAAAGCTAAAGTCATCAACCGCAATGCAGTGACACGACTTGATTTTGTTCAAAGAGACATCTCCCAAAAGTCAAACACCCGGCAGCCCACATGAAATTATAGTCGAAGCCATTCGAAGCGCCCAAAACTAGGCATGCCACGTGACACGTAGCGTTGACTTCAGTTTGACCCACCATAATAAGCAGGATAAAAACATTTGCAGGCCAGAATCTGTAACGGCACCAAAAGTTTGAAGTTAAAAGTAGGGATGGACGAATAGAAAATTTGAGGTTCGATGCTAATTCGAAGCGAATTGTCATTTGGTCGAATAATTTCGAATATAATAGTTCGAATCGAAGACGTAACAAATTACAAAAAAAATGGGCAAACTGCGACCCGACTAAGCATTAGAACTCACGTAGGCACAGCATTTTGTGGAACTATTAGCAGATGAAGCTTTATTCAGAAATTACATGCAGAGCTTTCTTTTGCTGTATACCCCAGTTTTTGTGGAGAAATACTAGTTGCTCCACTTGCTCCGGGGGGAGCAGCTCCCGCCGGGTGCTGCAACCTTTCCTGCCATCGGGAATGGCCTCTCATCGCCTGCGCGGCAAAATCGAAAGGTACTTTTGTGTTCCCTTGTCCAGCGCTGGTTAAAGCCGGCTGCCATGGTTCCTCCACCACTCCAGAGGGTTTTCAGACCGTCGGAGGACAGGGGCGCCCAAGTAGTCTGTCACCTGTCTGTCACAGTTCACGCAGTGAGCTGCTGTATTTACTATATTCTAAATTACTAAATTTTAAGCAGATACTGAAAAAAATGTAAATACAGCAGTTTTGGGTCCACCTAGATTGGAATATTTATATTCAAGCGCAATTAGTAGTCGCCAAAAAAAATGACACGCAGTTGGCTCCAGGGCTTTTAGCGCCACCCAGAAACCACCCTAAAAAAAGAGTATTGTAGCCACTAGTATCCGCGGCCGTAGCCGACCAAACCGCAAGTTACAGGCCGCCGTTTTGAAAGGTGTTCCGCTAACTTTTTATCGGATCGGCATTACAATTGCACCGGCTTGCTGCCGCCATGTCGGCAGCGGTGTCGTTTCAGTGTCGCCTTTGAAGCGGATCGTGATGGCGGCCGAGAACTCGTCGAACCTCTACGCGAGGCAACAACATGGCAATGATAGAAGTGTCCGCGTTGACGGGGTCTTGCAACAAGCCTGCAATGACATCGCGAAAGACCTGACCGAAAAGCTTGGCCTTTGGCTGCCTATTCGGGAGCTCCGAACAATTCGAAAATATCGGATACCTGAATTCGGATCGAAGCGAATAACGCAGACAGAGCGATTCGGTCGAATAATCGAGAACACCGAATATTCGCCCATTCCTAGTTAAAAGGTATACTGAGCGTCGTTGTAGCTAGTTTTGCCTGCTTTTCAACCTCGACGACACTCGAGAGTCCGCGCTGCAAAAAAAAAAATCATTACCATTGTATGAAATGCGTCGTATGATATCGCTCACGCGCTGCGAAAAACAAAAAAAAATCTCCTAACCCATGCTAGTTTGCCAATGTAGCAAGCTCGGTTATTCTCACAAACTAGACTGGGACGCTTTGAAACAAGCTACTCAAACTTTTCCTCAGGCCATGGAAAGCGAATACGTTGAACGCTTCGTCCTACCAAACTTTGCGGCAAAGAAAGCATGTGCCCATCTACTCGCTGTTTTTTTTTTTTTGCCATCCCGCAGGAGTGCCGACAGCTATTGCTATGGCAAACACGAGGCCGGACAAACCATGTCTAGACTCTCCCGCTGCATGGCACGCCACAAATAAATCCCGACCGACAATACAAGTGCTGCTTACCGTCCATCGTGGAAGAATTTCCCATTGCCTTTCTGTTTTCCTGACCTACTTGTGCGTGGTTGTCCCGGAAATCGGGGTATGACGATCAATCCTCTTTTTTTCCTGGGAGCATCCTAAGTGCCGAGAATAGAAATCAATGATAATCGGAAGGAAAATAAACGTCGTGATTAGTCGCTCGGTCTCCCTTGTGTGAGTACGAACATATACAGATACATGTCCTTGGAGCAGTCAGTTTCTAGTGCCTCTTGGGAGTTTTGGGAGTTATTCTACGGCCGCTTCATTTCGCACATAACGCTTATTCTAGCTGTTGGGTTCATGTTGGCTGATTTCTATAGTACTACCATAACCACAAACACACGAACACAGGAGCTACAGTAACCAGAGCTACAGTACCATAACCAGAAACATAGGAGCTGCAGTATGAGGCGAGTGCTTTGCATACTCTTCGTCCTTTGGCTGCAGCGAGCAGCGGCCGAGCATGCGCAGAATGCATCGGACGCTCAGGAGGTCCTGAATACCTGGTTCCCAACAGGCGCTGACATTGTCTTCGTCGCTCACGCTGGCGAAGGACTGACCTCATCTTTGCTCAAGCTTTCTAGCAGCAAGTACACTGCGTGGACCTACAACTCCCCTGGGTTGTGGAAACACATTCTCAAGAACAGATTGCACAGTGTACACACGAGGGTGTTTGCCGATGTTTCCGGGGATAATGTGAGGGCCGTAATAAAGTCGCTAGCAGTGCCAATCACCAAAGGGATAGCCACAGAGTGGGTATTTTGGCTGAAAAGTAACGACTTCGATCGACTCGTCCAGGTTTTCTACGACTCCCCGGCACACATGGCGTTAAGCGCTATCCTCGTTGACGGCAAAGGCGTCAGCAGGAGCCTGCGCTGCATGAAGGCCCCTATTAAGAACAGATGCTTCAACGATAGCTACGAATCCCTGCAGCAATACCAACGACACACGACTAAGCGAAATATATTTTCCGGTGAGAGCATGCGCTTGGCTTGTATAGACATTAGTGGGATGAGGTCTTGTAGAACCACAATAGGCGTTGCCTTCATGCAACTTTTGTCGCTCAAGAACGTTTCCTTCACCGTGGAGTCCTATAAAAGCGTAGACGCAATGTTCAAAGACCTCATCGCTGCAAAGGTCGACATTGTAGTTGGCAATACCGAAATTACGGAACCGTTCCTAATTGATCAGTATTTTGCCGATGTCACTTCCAATTACAAGACTTTCTATGCACTCCACGATGGCACGTACGTAGTTTCCCTACTCGATGCCATAGGCAGTTCTCCCTGCGTTGTTTTAGCTGCATTATGTCTAGCCTTTTGCGTCACCGCGATAGCTATAGCTCGGAGATTTCAGTTTCCAAGACTCTCTTTCCCTTTCCCATCGCACGAACTGCTCTTTCTTCTGGCCTCGTTGTTTGGCACATCGTATGGGACACACACCAACGCGGGACAAAAAGTAAGGATTCGTTCTTTGGTGTACGCTGTTTGGCTGCTAGGAATCCTTCCTTTTTCCGTTTACTTCAGAAGCCAGCTAACGTCTCTTGTCACAACTGCTCAGCCGCAGGATCCGTTGGATACAATAGATGAGCTCGAAAGAGCTTTGGACGACGATTCAGTCTTTCCCTGCGTGGTCAAAGAATCGAGCGAGTGGGAGAGCTTGGAAAAGGGGTCCAACGGCTCGGGAAGCTTTTTCGCGAAACTGAGGGCTTCGTACCTCCGCCACAAGCACGAAGGAATAGAAAAAGGGTCGCTTTTGGGGTGCATTCATTGTGCGACGTCCAAAAAGCGCGTTTGCTTTGTCCACAGGACGCATGATTGTTATGTCAGATCCCGTTTTAAGGATGTCGGGGAATTTCAGGAGCGCTTTACAATGACCTTGACGGCGTATCCTATCGCCAAGGAATGGACCCTTACTCGACCGTTGAGGGGGCTTATGACTGCGATGCGAGAGATGGCGCTGATTGAGAAGCCGCTTACGGGTTGCCCCATCCAGGCTACTTCTGCTAGGAGCACGTTCGAACTCTGGGGTTTCTTCGCACAATTTTATGTGCTTTTGTGCGTAGCCACACTTGTTTTCGCTGGGGAGATCGCTACGAACAGATTATCGAAAATGCATCAGTAAATCCCTAATCTACGTGTTGACGCAGATTTGTAGCAGATTACTCGCAGCAAAATGTTTTTCCTGTGCTTGATTTATGTTCTCTGCGTAGCTTAATTCCTGTTAAGTGTTTCGCGAACCTTTAGAGATGCACATAGGTTCAGTTCAGTTCAGTTCAGTTTCAGTTTATTATTCGTAACAAAGTATACAATGTGTGAAAAAATATTATACAGACGCGCTTTGAAGTTTTGCATCAGTTATCGTTGCAGGGACCAGCGCTTTTGCAATGCAGAGGTATGCGGAAAATGCAGTAGTTAAGGGAAATCTATGATTTATGAATAGTTTCACAGTTTGCTCTTCACTTCGTAATTGGCTTGAAAAGTGTTTCACCGCCGGTCATACTGCACACAAAGTTAAACATTGAGCCTCAAGAAACCCGCAAGAAAGCAAAATAAATTGCAGCAATTTGAGCTCAAGTGGCCATTAAACTGGCATCTTGCTGCCGCCACTAGAGCAGGCCGTAAAATGTGTAATCGCGTTTTTTAAATGTCATAATAAAATTACCTGTCGCACCTAATTCTACTTACGTGGTTTGAATGCGAAAACTAAACGACAATGGGAATTGGCGGATCAGCCGTGAGCGTCCAACGGCTGCGGTCATCACTGATAGTACCTTTAAGTGGCTCTTAGGAATATGTCGCAGGTATGGTGTCGTCGGAACGAAATGAGAATTGTAAACGTAATATTCCCTTAAGTGGCTATGTAACCATTCCGAAGTCAAAGCGTAACCCCATACTGAGATTCTACGAATCTGTATTGTGGTAAATGGAAGAGAGAACTGGCAACCTACAGCAGCAAAACTCAACTTCGGCTGGTGGAACGTGCGGAAAAGGCAGCAAGCCCCAACGGGATCCTGAAATAAGGAATCCGACCACGTGTTCTTTTTTTCTTTTTTTGCAGAGTAAAATTTACTCTCTCTCTCTCTCTCTTTTCGTAGAGCCAGCACAACACAAACGTTTTGCAGCAATAAAATTACGCCCATCTTCCCGCGAGGGAACCCTGATGCCATGCGACGCATCAGGGGGGAAGCGTTTGGACTGACGCTGGTATTGGATTGCGTCAGTCCACTCGCTGAAGGGACTGTCGCTTCCATCACGTCTTCATCGGAAGATCTTGCACGGAGGCATCGTCAAGCAAAGTCAAGTGCGAGAGCGAGAGCGAGCGCTGGACTGATCCGGCGCCGTGCGCTCCCCCGCTTATATTCCCGCTTTTGAAAGGAGAGGAGCCGGGGAGGAGAGTCGCGCGCATGCACACACATGCGCGCACCCAGAGCAGCGAAGCGCACACGCGCAGCTGTTGTTATGATAATGAGATGGAGTGAGAGTGTTGCGCACAGCTGTCGGAGAGAAGAACGGAGGAGAGTTGCGCATGTGCAGTGAGCGTGCGGACAACGGTGCGACAACGACAATGGACGGACGTACCCCTGAGCAAGAGATGCGCTGCATCTAACAAATCTCCAGGGGGAGCTATAACGCTTCCGCATTCTAAGAGCGTAAGCAGACTTTAACCCCAAAGTCAGGGTTCGTGTGGCAAGTTGCGTGATCTAATGAACCCTTCAAGGTCGTATTTCACCGTCTTATTAGTGGAAACAGCGGTCTAAACTCCACGTTCATCCATGCTGACCTTTCGGGTCAGCCATACCGTGGCCCGGACTTTCGTAATGCATTGCTTACCGAAATGGACACCCAACACATCCTCGCATGTGTTCGATATTACATGAGTCACTTGTGACTCGTCCCGCTATTCTCAATCCCATTTTTGCCATTCGGGTGTCCTGGTAAACCACCCTAAGACATGTTCGTTTTAATTATTCTATACAGCCCATGGCGGTATCGGCTTTGTGATAGGCCTGCCGAGCTACGTAGATAAACAAAGTCGTATTTCGGAGAAATGGTGGCGTTTGTACGTATAGTTCTTTGGCTCAACCACCAGACCGGTTTCTTCTTGTGAACGCTTGTGTCTGTTTGCCCGACTTTCGATACACCGTATTTACTCGATTCTAAGCACCCCACCCCCTTTCCACGATCGCGATGCCGAAAGTGAGGGGGGCGCTTAGATTCGGAAAACCTAAATTACCGTTTCTCCGGTACTTTTCTTCGCGGGAATATCTCGGAGATGGGCGCATGGAATGATGTTTTATTTTGCAAACATTAAAAAATTAGGTACAGACAGTGCATCTACCGCTTACGTCAGATACTCAGTCACCCTCACTGCCATTCGAGCCCGCCGTGCCGCTTGGGCCGCCGCACTCACTATCCCGCAGCAGGTCGTCTTCTGTTCCATTGAAGTGATTTGTAATTGAAAACTTCATAGACCACTTGGCCCAACGTCAACTCGAGCCCATTTCCACATGTCTGAAATCCACCTTGCAATGGTTGCTTAGAAAAGGGGGTGCTTACATTCGCAAGCAAACTTTTTTTTCCTGTTTCTTTCCTTAAAAGAAAGAGAGGGTGCTTAGAATAGGGGGGTGCTCAGAATCGCAAAAATACGGTATTTGTGCGTGCCCCAAATTTTCTGTGCTCTTTTGTGCCCGTAACCATGTAATACGTCCTCGTACTGTCGTTCTGTTTGTGCATATTAGCCCATGCATATTAGAAATCTTGCATTTCACCGCACCTTCCTGTGCTCGAATCCTGGTTCTTTTAAGTTTTTTTTTGTTAGTTAACGGCACGTGGAATTTTTGGGCCATCTGCTGTTCCAACGCCGGGTTGTTAGATCACGGGGTACGTTGTGCTCTCGCATTAAAATTTTTAGATTCACTTGACTTCGCGTGCTACGCATCAACCTTAATGCTTGCCTCTATGACCACCCCGTATATGCGCTGTGGCTTTAAGCACGTGGGTACACTCAGTTTGACCAACTGAACCCCTGTAAGTCCAGCCGCGCAGTTGTGGCCATGCACTGTACCTCGGCGACCGTCGTCTTTTTTCCGCACCCATTGCCGTACTGAACATCACTGCTGTCTGGAAAATTCATTCACATAAGTTTCCCTTGTCTGCGCAGATGTATTTTTACGCACGCTTAGTGGCACTACTTCAGTGCGCATGCAGAAATTGTGATTTCAATAAACAACAACTGCTGCCCACTCAAAAGTGATCAAGTCGTTATTTAAGGTGTGTGTTGTACATTGACTGCGAAATGTAGACTACGAAGAAAAAAAATTACCCCATGGCCTTCCCGTAGGGGAACCCTGAGTAGTATGCGAAGCAGCCATGGGGTCGACTCAAGTGCCCATTAGTTTTCAGTTCGTCGTTTCGGTTAGGTTGAGGTACGTAGCTACGGTTATATTTACCATTTGGTTTCCATGGTAACTGCCACACTTTTCACTTACCGGAACTACATTATGGGAGATTGCGTTGAGCCCATGGCTGCTTCGCATACTACTCAGGGTTCCCCTACGGGAAGATGGTGTAATTTTATTGGAGGAGGGGGGGGGGGGTTAGAGTGGAGAGGCATTAAAGACAGAGAGAGACATTGTACGTGGTATGAGTTTGTCTTTATTTAGGCATTATCATCATCATGTTCAACGTAGATGATGTCGAGCTGTGGTTGGCGTTCCGCTTTGATTATGACCGCCTTATGGTCTGTGAATTGAAAAGTCAAGGGCTGTTGTAGTGGATGAACCCTAAAGTTGCTGAAGATGAGGTCGATGCACGTTCCCCGGATGGCTGTGGGCTGCTTGTAATCACGGCCCGCCGAGACTCGCCGACGCACGCCGCTGCCGACGACGATGAAACGTCGAAGGCGCGTGAAGCGTGCTCGTCTCGTGCCGGCCCAGGAAGACACCGGCAGTACTGTCGCTCCAGGAGCCATTAAAGGGTAAGACACCACCGGGCGTTCAGCAAGCCGAGTATGCGCAGTAGGGGTGTGGACGGCGCAACAACAACAACAAGGGAGGGACATAGCCCCGACCATGAGATGCTTCGCATCTAAAATTCATCAATGAAAGCTACAACTATGTTGTCTATGAGCTTGTCGTATGCGCGTCCTTCGTGCAAAGCAGTGCAGAAGCTCGAGCTTTCAAGCTCTATGTTGGACCTTTACGCCACATCCATGAAACATCAAGCGGGTACAAATGAAGGTGTTGAATTCAGGGTGTCAAACTGGAACCGAACCGAACCGAAAACCGGAACCGAACCGATATTTTTTGCCGCAACTGAACCTGAACCCAGGCCGTTATATTTTGAGAACGCTGAACCCGAACCGGAACTGAACAAAAAAAAATACATAACGGTTAGTGGTTCACGACGAAACGGTTCGACAATCCGCTGTTGGTATTGCGCAGTTAATGCCATTCAGGCCTTTTTCTTTCACATACCATCAACTTCGTACCCTCTCATGCCGTTCCCTTCCAGACCAATCAAAACACTACGTTCTTCTAAAACATGTAGAACACTATGCAAAACACTATAGTCGCAACCGGGAAAACGAATGAGCACCAAAGTAGCAATGGTGTGTTGCTGCCGGTAGCGCGGGCAGAACTCAAGGCTGGCCAAACGAAATGTCATTTTCGGCAGCTTGCAGGCGATACAAAACGACTTCGCCCTTCTCTCGCTGCAAATCTATAAGAGCAGTCAGGTTGTAAGAGTGCTCCAGTGCGCGACGGCAAAGGCCCGGCCACACCCGAAGTGTGCAAACATTTTGAATTTCATAATTTGTTTACAAGGTCGCACACCTGACAAGTGGAAAGTGTAAAGACAAGTATGACCCGCAGGAGTTGCTCAGTGGATAAGCCGTTTGCTGCTGACCAGAAGTAGGAGGGTTCGATCGGCGTTCCCCGCGACCGTTTTTCTAGTATAGACGGAAAACGGCATTTGTCACGCCTCGCACCATGTTTGGTAAAACCGAAACATGCTGCGAGACGTGGCAAATGTGCGTCAACCTCACGGAGACAGTGGCAATGACAATAACTAGAAAACGGCAACTTGTAAATTTTTCATTCTCTATTAGTGGTCATTTCTTATCCTTTGTGCAGAGGTATACAAGTACTTGGGCGTTCAACTCACTTCAGACCTTAAATGGAACGAGCACGCATCTTTCATTCAGCAGAGGTCAACTCAGAAGCTTATATATCTTAAAAGGGCATTGTCAAAAGCGCCACCGGAAATAAAGCTATTGGCTTATAAAACCTTCATTCTCTCGATACTAGAACATGCGTCTGCTGTATGGGACCCAACAAACTAGAGACCGTGCAGCGTAAGGTCATTAGATTCGTCTGCAACTCATATAGTTGGCATCCATCACCCAGTAGTCTTTTCAAAAGTGCCCAATTAGAAAGCTTGCACTTGAGACGGTATTGGGACAGGTTCAAATTTATGCACGCACTTTACCACGATAAATTAGGAATTAACAAGCTTAAAAACATACAAACAGTAACATTGTGTCCGACCCGGTCAAATCTCGCTAAGGAACTGATTAACTTTTTGTGTAGATCAGGTAGTTTAAAAACTCGTTTTTCCCACGAACTGTTCGAAGTGTGCTTTTTTGCTTCGGCGTTTTTTTCGACGAACACTTAACATGGAACAAACACGTCGATAATATTTCCAGCAAACTGCACGCGTCGTTGGTGTCCTCACAAGGTTACGGTTCTTTCTCCCGCAGAAAATAAAATTGCTTATTATTCTCTTTTTTTCTCTCACCTTAACTACTGCCTCTTAGTCTGGGGACGTACGACCGCTACTAATATTACTAAACTACATCTACTACAAAACAAAGTCGTGCGAGCCGTCTCTAATTCTGCTTATGATGCTCACACACAACCAATTTTCATAAGCCTCCGGGTTCGCCCCGTTCAAGGTCTGCATGATGAAAAACTTTTTAAGAGCTACAATCGTGAAACAAGAACAAATTGTAATTTTATTAGAAAACTGTCGAACCTGACTCCACATCATAGCATTTATAACACACGTCATCCAGAAGCATGGTTTGTGCCACGCCCACGTACCAATTACGGAAAACAATTATTGTGCTACACGTTACCATGTCTGTTGAATTCACGTAATCAATAATCAATGAACAATGTTGTGTTTGTATTTTCGGTTTTCGTAGTTCGTAATTAGCTTTATTGGTTCTGTGCAAGCATCTTATGTCAGTGTGTGTTAAGTTTGGATTTATTATATTGCTGCCAAGAAATGTGAATTATGTTTTTACTACATTGAGTTATGTATATTTGTGTTTGCATAAGTATACACAATTGTTTTATAAATACATTAGGGTGAGGACCCCGTCAAGCCGCTTCTGATGGCTTTTTGTCCGCGCTCCGGACATCTGAATTGATGGTCCGTAGTAATATCTGTATTTCGATGTCGAATAAACTTGACTTGATAATGGAACGCGCTTCGCCCCGATGCTATGGAATGTTTGACGGTATAGATGTATTTATGTCATCTCTGAAAAAGCACGCGTCGCCTTAAAAGTGTGCACTATTGCTATGCATTTGTTCTTTCTTTCTTTGTAAGGCGTGGTTTATCTTGTCTGTTTTCCATGGGCTTCTTTTCTGAAATGTTCACAATAAGACTGTTCACCGCCTGTGTCGCCATTATCGGGACGAGGCCCCGCCTCTTGTGCAGACTATGTATTTGCAAAATAGACTGCGCACCTATTTTCTTGCATCTGTCTATTCAGTCATATCGTTCTTTTCTGACGTGTACGACACTGCGCGCGTAAAAAAGACGCATTTCTGTTTCTGTTTTTGCATTTCTTTACTGTTTTTGCTTACTACCTCCTTTCTATTCTGCAGCTTGTATTGTATTGTACGTTTCCAGAGGCGAGTCAGTTTCAAGCTGCAATGTAGATAGGCAGAGAATAAGCGTCCGCTCCTTCCGCTGCCCCCGCTGCCAATACCTTGTGGATAATGTAGTGTTAAGGCGTACGTGAGGTTTTTTTTTTCTTCTCGACGATGGCGTCACCTGCCGATATCAAGTATCCTAGTGATGGTCGCTATCTTTCCTTCTTGCACTGCAATGCGCAGTCTGCACGCAATAAAGACGACGACCTTACCATTTTTCTAAACGAGTTTCACTTTAATTTCCAAGTAGTCATGCTCACCGAAACTTGGTACACGTGTGAAAACGAAGTGTTCCGTCTACCTGGCTTCAATAGTTTTTTCTTGAATAGATCATCTCGACGCGGCGGGGGTGTCATGCAGCTGGTGTCAAATGAGCTGGCATGCAGCATGCTAGCAGATTTTTCAACCATAACATCAGATTTTGAAGTTCTGACCCTGAAATGCAATAGATTAATTTTGTCGGTCGTTTACCGCCCACCCGATGGGAAAACGGATCAATTTTACTCTTTTCTGGAAAAGCTGCTTTCTTTTGTGTCTCTTAACCTAGATATAGTAATAGGTGGTGACTGCAATATTGATCTTTTGCATGCAGTGCACAAAAATATCTCTAGATTTGCTGTTGCTACTCGATTCTTTTTCGTGCAAGAATGTGATTACGCAGCCTACGCGTATCACCTGCCACTCTGAAAGCCTGTTGGACTTGTTTGTGACAAATAACATGTCTGATAGCATAGTATCTGGTACTATTATGTCGGACTTGAGCGATCATTTTCCCATCTACATGTTTCATAAGCGCAACGAAACACTCGGAAAAGTAAAAGCTGATCTCCAATTACACAGTGTGCAAGACACCAGTACCAAAAATTTAGTAAAGTTCCGGAGGGAAATAGAAAGAACAAACTGGAACTCAGTATTTCAATTAAATAGGGCAGACGAGGCTTATGACACGTTTATGCATAGTCTTAAGGAAATTTATCATGACTGCTTTAATCTAAAGACAGTACGAACATCTAAAAAAATAAGGAAAGCATGGTTAACAAATGAATGCCTTGAAATTATCAGAAAGAAAAACTCCCTTTTTTCGAAGTTCATCAAAACAAAGAAGCCGGATGATTTCAAAACTTTTAAGAAGTATCGCAATTTTGTGTCGAAGTTCCTGCGTAAGGCGAAGAAAACTTACTTTGACAATATTTTTTCTCGCTCCCGTAATGACGTCATATGGCGTGAAATAAACAAGCTCCTAAACCGTGGGTCAAGGCAGGCTGAAAAACTTGAATTATTAATCGGTGATAGAACGATACAGGGTGTCGAGCTGGCAAACAGTTTCAATACATATTTTACAACCTTAGTGCCAAGTCTTAATACAAGTGGTTCGAAACAGTTTTTGGGTCCACCAAACAGTTACTCCGCCTTTTTTGAGCCAACTACTCCCTCTGAGGTTTATTCAGTCTTCATGTCCCTAAAGAATAGCACAGCGCGCGATATTGATGACCTTCAAATAAAACCGCTAAAATTTGTACTTGACCTGTTGGTGCCCGTGCTTTGCCATATTTTCAACCTATCTCTATCCACGGGTGCTTTTCCAAAAAATATGCAGCACGCCTCAGTTACGGTGTTGTTTAAATCTGGAAACCAAAATGAATTTGGCAATTATCGACCTATTTCTATATTGCCTGTAATGTCCAAAGGATTGGAAAAAATAATTTGTAACCGCATTGTGTCCTGTGAGAAACATTGCATCATATCACCGAAACAATTTGGCTTCCGAAGAGGTATGTCTACAGAACTCGCCCTGCTAACTCAAAAAGAACACATACTTACCGGATTCGAAAATAAAAAAAATTACTTTAGGCATTTTTATCGATTTGTCAAAAGCTTTTGACAGGATAAATCATGAAATTATGCTAACCAAGCTAGAACACTACGGTTTTCGTGGCGTTACTCTAGAACTTATAAAGTCTTTTCTGAATTTCAGGAAACAATGTGTCAGGATCAAAGAAACTAGATCTTCGCTAAGGAACGTAACAGCGGGAGTTCCGCAAGGTAGCATTCTCGGTCCTATTTTATTTAATATTTTTATAAATGATATATTCAATATTAGTGAAGGTGCCCATTATGTCGTCTACGCTGACGATACCAGCCTCTTTTTTCAGTCTGATGACCTAAATGAACTTTCAAACTCAGCCAATATGACCCTTAAAAATTTGCTGAAGTGGTGTGAGTTAAACGCCCTTGAAATAAACATAAGAAAAACGAAAGCTGTACTATTTTCTACTGCACAAAAAAACATTACTTCGGATTTGAACCTATATCTTGGATCCGAGAAAGTAGAGGTTGTAAAAGAAGTCAAAACCCTGGGAGTAACTTTCAATGAACATTTATTTTGGGATACACACGTTCAACGCGTAGGAGGAAGCTTGGCTAAGGCTTGCGGTATTCTTTCCAGACTGCGACATGTTATCCCCACAAAAACGAAACTGCTCCTATACAACGCACTTTTCACCCCCCACCTAAATTACTGCCATCTTGTATGGGGCACCACATCTCAAGCAAATATAACTAAATTATTTTTACTGCAAAAGAAAGCGCTTCGCCATATTGCAAACGTTTCATACGACGCCCACACTGCAGAACTTTTTTCAGAATTTGACGTGGTGCCTCTGCCGAGCTTATATAATTATAATCTTGGGATGAAATACAAACAGGCTGTCCATTACAATAACAAATGTTTCCTCACTTTATCCAACCTTACACCACCTTTGGAAGTTATATATAATATCAGGCATAAAAATCCTTGGATGACTCCTTTCTCACGTACAAACCATGGATTTCGCAGGCTACAGTACTGTATGCCCAGTCTCTTAAATAATTTAGCAAGCAAAAATATCCACATAAATATTATCTCCACCAGAAAATGGAAAGAACACGTCATAGAAATGGGTATTCGCTTATGACACTAATACATTTGTGACAGCCACGCACACCGAAATTATATTCTTTTGAATGGATTTCTCTCCGAAACATTTCCTATTATGCAATTTTGTTTTCGCTGTTCGTTCACCGAAAATGTTCTCTTTTAGTTTGTTACATGGACCTATTATTTCTCTGGCTGTATATTTTTTACTACTCAGGCTGTTTGTTTTTTCATTTGGTACGGATGTTCATTAGTACCTACCACTGCGTCAGGTACATTAAACAAATATTTGTAATATTTTAATCGGGTGTATGTATATGTATTGTGTGTTTGTATCTACTTTCTTATTATATATGTATATCCCAGTGTACATATGATTGCTTATGTACATTTTTTATTTGTATTCAGATGCATCCACGTGACAATTATTCTTTAGTGTATGCTCTTTTTATCCAAAACAGTTCAACCATTTGTATTCGTTTTTCTGCTGTTCTTTTGCTGTCAAAAACGGGGCAGAAACCCTGTCAAGTTGCTTCTTAGCAGCTTTTTGTTTCTGCCCTTATTATTTCCCCTTTGTATGAGAGTACAATGCTGAATAAATGAACTTTGAACTTTGAACTTTGAACTTTGAACTTGCATTACTTATAATTTTTCTGACTGTATAGATTTCTCTTTATTGTATGTGTTACAATGTACACCCACTCCTGCCGAGGCCCTTGTGTAAGGCTGACAGTATTCTTGAAATAAATAATAACGTCCATATGTCGACATTTTGACGCACGTTGTAAGTCTCCAAGTGGTCAAAATTGTTCTGACACCCTCCAGCATAAGCTTCGCCTCGAAGCAGAAGTGTAGCGTCGGGGCATCAAATGCGCCAATATTTTTAAAAAGTGTTTTTCTACGAAAAAACAACAAAAAGAAAAGGCACGCTGTTTTAAATTATTACACGTAAAGTAAGCAGTACCTAATAAGAAAAGCACCGAGAGGTGGATATTGCTGTATACACATCCTTTCATTTGTCCTAGCTTTAAAAACCAAACGTGTTATCAATATCAATCAAAGTTAGCGAGTGTCGTGGCGCCTAGCATGATCGGCTGGTTTTCAGGACGGTACACAGCGGAAAAGTTCGCGTTTTTTTAACAGATGCAAATAATAGTAAATATAGCAGGAAAAAGTGTTCGCGTATAGTGTCCACTTATTTCTTTATCAAGACACTGCATCACTCGACTTTGCAGGCACTACGTATTCCTTCTTGGTAGGAAAAAGAGCCGTAAAGCAGGTAACACATGCATGAAAGGCAGGCCGGTCCCATAGAGTCTAATTCGCCCAGCGCTCGTCCTTTCTGCTTGTTCTGCAGTTTTCAGCTCTGATTTGTTTTTAAGGTGCACTTTCACTGACTGCCCAAATCGCTACATTACTTCTACTGCTACTCGTTCCGGGGGTTGGGAGGGGGTGGGGGGGGGGGGGTTCTAGAGCGTCTCTCCAGAAAAGATATACCTCTATACCTCGTGCTTCGCTCGTAGAATTGCCCTTTCAGTTTGTAATGGCATAATCTCTTTAAGATTCCGCAATGTAGCGGACAGAACGATGGCGGGAGGTAAGGCGGAACGATAACATATTCGCTGTTACGCACACTGCCCGGATAGCTATCGCAAAATCTATTCCAGTGATTAGAGACTAAAATAATGCAATGACTGAGCGTTAACTAAAGCTTACTTTTAACAAAACTGTGACTAACACGCTCGAGGGGGTGACCGCTAACAAATTATTATATATGACAAAATAATCTAATTTATTTGCTGCCCTTGCGTGACTGCTGTAGTATTTAGTTATTATGCTACAACTGATAAAAAATGCATACCGCTGGTATTCCAAGCTGATATTTAAACGCGCCAGTACGCAGGCATAACACGAGGGTTCAACGGTTAGCGCGATGGGCGATTCCGTAACGAGGATTGCGATTTCAACAAAAAAAGGAAAGCGTAGAAAATATGTCCGACCGTGATATCTCTTGGCGGTAGCTTTTATGTAGTATTAGGACAACATAAGGTCTTGGCGAAAAAGTAGCTGGTAAATTGCCACCACGTCATTTGTTTTCCCAATAACTAGCCCATTTGCCTTGAAACTGCACCACTATTATTAGAAACTAACATTTTTAATTCTCGTTTTTGTTGTCGTTTTAAACTACTAATTATTTTCTTTTCTCACTTGGCTCACTGAACATTTTTTTCTCTCTTGGCTCGTTCAACTCTCCCAACCGGCACGCGAACCGGTTTAAGGTTCCGAACCGGTTCACGAACCGTTTCGGTACATGATTTAGTCGAACCGGAACTGAACCGGAACGAAATAAATTCGCCCGAACCCAAACCGTAACGGAACCCGTATTTTTTTCGGTTCAACACATTGGTTTACTGATGCATGAACATATAGCAGCATTAGAGATCCCAACAGAAATGTCAATGCACAAATCTTTATCTCAGTCACGTTTGTCGATGAAAGAAAGCACATCGCGTGTTCTGCTGCTGAAACAAGGGGATACAATATTTCACACTGCGTCGTTCAGCTATTGGATAGAAACAAACAAGAATTTTCGCCCCTGAAGCTTTCTTTGGAATCCTAAGCATTCCATACGCATGCGGGCGCTTTATAAGCTCTACCACGTTGCTGCTTTCCGCCAGTCGGCTCTTGCATGACAGAAATTCTGCTTGCTCCTGAAGCTCGCCATTGTGGAATAACTTGAATAGAAATGAATATTCACAGCGATAATAAGAACGGCATCGAGCTCTCTACAGGGGGCCCGGTAAGGTATCCCGATGGTGCAAAAATAAAATCAACGTAAAACGCCAAAGGGTTAACGTCTGTACGTATCGAAATCTTAATCCTTGGCGATTGTAATGGTTGCTGTATGCAATAGTGGGGCAAACACCGACTTTGGTGCACCTACGTGGGGGAGCAGCGGAATAAGAAAAATCACCAGCCCGTCTTCTCTGTGAAAAAGAACGAGCAGCGAAGCTCCAGCGAATATATGTGTTGACCGGGGCGCAGTCCAAGGAGTGGAAGAAACAAAACACGTTCACTTGTATTTGCGATTGAGCACACTTCGTAGTTAATTAGCTTAATAGAACTGAAAGTACTAGAGTTTTATTCTAGGGTATACACAGGGAGCTATCCGTTACCCTCACGCGTAGAAGCCCATTTATTGACAGCAGACGGAAATCGCAAAACATTTGCAACCTCACTGTGAACTACTTATTTATGAAATGTAAGTGAAACCCGGCGCAATGTTGGAGCCGTCTTAGCAGCGAATTGTCAATTTCGGAGTAGTTTCGACGATACCAGAGTTACAGCCGTTTTCTGTCACCGTATACTCCCACCGTAGAGGGCCGTGAATTGACAGAAGCCTCCGGAATTCAGTAACGTTTGCACCTTTAGTGAAAACTAATACAAGTAAGTGAAAGTTGGCGTAATGATTGAGTCATCTTATCGCCCAGCTTTAGTATACGTTTTTTTTTTTTTTTTTTGCAAGATTAGATTGAGAGCTACAGAGAATACACGAGAAAGTGGAGATAAAAAATTGGCCGCGTATTGGTTCCTTTCGTTGTAAATGTCGACGAAAGACAATAGTCGTCTGGCGCCCCTGCCAAGTAAGTGCCTCCCTTCTTTTTCCCGCTCACCTCTTATGTTGTTCCTCTCCCGTCTCGCTCCTCCCGAGATAAATACGCTAAAGGTTTGCTCAAGTCAATTTAAATTAACCGCGTTCCACTGCTCCAGGCCGGGTGCCTCGATGCGAGCGTTGCCCTACGGCGGAGCCTTACTACAACCAGAGTCCGTCAATGCTTTGACGGACTCTGCTACAACTTTAATAGAGCCGCGTTGCTCTTCTCAACGTGCGTTCCAAGCGAAACGTGGAACCTACCTAGTGGAACGTTTCGTTGCTGTTGCCGTTTGATTCCTTAAATGACGCCTCGAGCTATCGTAGCGCTGGCAACAACAGGCGACGATTTTCTGCAATTGATGTAGTATTTCATTTGCTAACGCAAGAACCAAGCATACATGAATTTTTCAATAAAGAAACACTGCAAATATCACTTGTGTGTTGATTTTACTCCTCATTTTTGCGTAATGTTTTGTTCTTGTTCAGCAATGTTGACAAGTATGAACATTGCCACTGGACTTAAACGTTTAGATTTGGCTGTGGGTATATAAACTTATTGTGCTGCTTCACTTTCACTTTGGCCGGGTGGCTGAATTGGGGGACAGACCGACAAATAGGTGTAACACTTGCGTGTTGTCTAGGGGAGGGAGTCGTATGTTCAGAGGCCAAGGCGCAGTTTAGGCAGCCTGGCTGAGCATGCTCCTATGCACGGACATACACATAAATAAATACAGTGTAGAACTGATGTGTGTGAACTGTTGTGGCTCTTATGTTGACTCCCACGCGTGAACTCTGGTGTCTGGACCATGGGCCGTGGACATTAATTTAAAGAGCCTTCGGTGCGGTGGACCTTTTTTTTTTTTTTGAACTTGTGTAATGTTCACTTCGTTTCTTGTGTAGCACATTACGTATACTCTGTGCACTGTCGGCCCCAGCTGTAACTAGTTTCAATAAATTCTCTTTTCGACCGACAGACCAAAATTTTTGCGTAGTAGCCCAAGAAAGACTATTTTCTTTAAATTTCTTTGTGTTGGCACGAAGCGTAGACGGACTGACATGGACCACCGCCGGAGGGCAGCTATATTACGCTCTGCTATAATAATATCTATGCTTCCAAGAAATTATCTCTGCTAAAGCCACTGCCTTACTTGATCGCAGTTCTTGCCGCGAAGCTGCTAGGGTAGCTTTTGCCAAGATGTCTTGTTACGCTGGCGTCAAGCATTCACCAAAAAACCTTCACATAATCCACACGCACCAGGCCAAGGGAATTGGTCAGTGATGGTGACAAATTTTAATAGAAATGTAATAGGCTATTGGCTCCTCGGAAGCAGTTCAGGTCCCAGTCCCCAGCGCCCCACTCAGGTGAGGTGCAGGCTCTAGAGAGTGAGCTCCCCTTCCGTCAACATCCATGACGGTCACGATAGATTACGGCTTTCGTGGGACTCAACATCACCTTCTTCGACTTCTCGGTCGCCTCTTGCAGGCTTCTGCGACAACATCCTCCAGGCTCCAAGGCGACCACTATAGTTCATTTAAGAAGCTGCGTACAGCACTGTGGAGGTTACAGTGTTGTCAACAGTCCGCCTGTTGAGCACGCCTGGTGCCTAGAACCGCTAGATAAGGTTTCAGAGTATCGGCACTCTTGTCCCTCATTGTTGTATGCCGCCGACAGCGGCCATTGGGCGAACCGCGTCACGTGACATTTGTTTACCCCGGAAGAACCATGGGCGCTGACATTTTGGTGCCTCTGGGTTGCCGTGTGCGCGCGTTCTTCGATAGATCGTGATTTTCGGAGCGTAATGCGGCTGTACGACACGTTGAGAGTGACCTCTTAAAAGCCCCAGCCAGAGTAGCGATGCCGTGTCGCCCTGTACCGGGCTGTTTCAACTGGCCGGACGGTGGAAAACGCCTGCTTCGCTTCCCGCTGCGAAAGAACGACTGTTCCCGCCACCGAGCATGTTGTTGTAAATCGTGTTTGAATCTCCCGTGCAAGTGTCAGTAATGGTAAGCCTTTGCGTCGGCAGCGCGAACTGCGCCTCAGGAAGTGATCGAAATATGCGCCTCAGGAAGGGACCGCGAACTGAATTTTAGGAAGTGAAAGCGTCATCGTCGAGCGCAAGGCGGTGCGCGCTGCTATGGCGTTATCTTGCCGCGCGTGGCCCCCGCCCAGCATGTCTGGTGTAAACGTGGCATACCGCCCTCCCCCTCGCACTTTCGCCACACATTCCTCCTCCGTTTTGATTGAAGGGTTTAACGCGCCGACGCAACGAAGGCGATGAGGCGCGCCGTTGTGGAGGGCTCCGGATTAATTTTGACCACCTGGAGATCTTTAACGTGCGCCGAAATCTCGTACACACGGGCACTTTTGTTTTTCGCCTCCACCAGAAAAGCGGCCACCACGGCCTGGATTCGAACCCACGTCCTCATGCTCAGCAGCACTTAGCCACTAAATCCTCCTTCGTTTTCCTTCTGTATTCGGTGTTGCCTTCGCTCGCTCGGTTACGAGGCCGACGAGGACGTCAAACCAAAGTAGCGGACGCTTAAGTACTGCGCACTAAAAATAGAAATGTTTCAATTCTGAAAATCATATATCCCGCAGGCTGCAATAAATTATAGCGTAAGTCATTCGAAGGACCAAAAACAAGCATCCCACGTGGCATGGGCATGAAGTGGCGTCGCTGCATTTTAGCCAACGAAAAATAACAAGCCCGAAATTTCTAAACTCAGGTCTGTATGGGACGAAATGTTTAATGTTGGGCTCACAATGAGCGTCGTTGTGGCTACCTTTTGTGTGCTTTTGAACTCTGACGATACTCAAAAGCTCGCGTAGCAACAACGTAAGAGCACCACGCTTCCAGAAAACTTTGTCTGAGCTCTCACCCGCCAGAAAAAAGTAAACTACTCTCAAGTCATGTGAGTTTCCAACGTACAGTGCTCGGATTTCGCCACAGACCAAACTCAGACTCTGGCGCAAACTACTTACTTTTTTCTTCAACAATGGAAAGTAAAGAAGTTGGATTTTTTTTTTCTTATCAAACTTTGCTGCAAACAGAGCACTCCCTGGTTTTTAGGTCGCCCCACAGTAGCCTATGGCAGGCAACAAAAATATGAAACAGATCTTGCTGTAGCAAACACGAAGCCGGGCCACAGCTGGACTCCTTGGAGGCACGACACGCGAAAAATAAATCCCTGCCGGTAATCCTGCAGTTGATCAGGGCCCGTTATTCAATAAGTGCCATGTTTCTTGGCTTGATTGCCCAAACTCTTCCCAGCGATCGGTACGTCCATCAACTTTCTCTTTCTCAGAGTACCGTGAGTGATCCTAAAAAAAAATCGATAGTGATCATCAGAGGGAAAGCAAACGTCACGACGAGCCGCTTGGTGTCGCTTCGTCCCTAGAATAGTCCGTTCTTAGTGACAGAAATGATACAATGAATGCTACGTCCGATGCTTATCACTAATTCACCCTATTGTAGTTCGAGCGTGCTGATTTCTACATTCCAATAACCAGAACACAGGACAAGCACGAGTGAAACAGAATGATCCGAGCTCCTTGCATCTTCTTAGTGCTTTTGCTGCAGCGAACCGCAACTGAGCATGCGCAGAATGCATCAGACAAAGAGCGTGGACTACAACCGTGGTTCGAAGCAGACGCCGACCTCGTCTTCGTTGTTCACAGTCACCAACGGATGACCAGTTCTTTGGTAAAAGTTCTGAACCGCAAGTACACTGTGTGGACCTACAGGTCACCAGGTTTATGGGAACATATCCTCAAGAACAGACTGCACAATTTACGAACGACAGTGTTTGCCGATGTACAGGGGGATTATGTGAACACCGTAATTCAGTCGCTAGGGTCACAAATCACAAACGGAATAGCCACAGAGTGGGTATTTTTGCTCGAAGGGAACGACTTTGATAGACTCGTCCAAGCTTTCTACGATTCCCCGGCGCATATGGCGTTAAGCGCCATCGCCGTTGACGGTAAAAGCGTCAGCAAGAGCCTTCGTTGCATGAAACTCCATCAAAAGAACAGGTGCTTCAGCAATACTTTCGACTTCCCGAAGGAGTACCAACAACGCATATCTAAGCGAAATTTTTTTGCCGGTGACAAAATACGCTTGGCATGCTTAGACATCGGTGGCATGAAGTCCTGCAGAACTCAGGGTGCTTTTACCTTCATGCGACTTTTGCGGAGCAAAAATGTTTCATTCACAAGGAGATTTTACACCAGCACAGACGCAATGTTCAGTGACCTCATCGTCGGCAAAGTGGGCGTTGCAGTGGCCCCCGCCGAAGTTACGGAAAACTTGCTCACGAATCAGACTTATGCTGACGTCGAGTGTAACTACAAGACATTCTACGCTCTCCACGACGGCACGTACGTAGTTTCCCTGTTCGACGCCATTGGCCGCTCTCCCTGCGTTATTCTGGCAACCTCCTGCCTAGCCTTCTGCGTCGCCACAATCGTGGTCGTGCGCCGAATCCAGTTTCCAAGCCTCGCCTTGACTTTCCCGTCGCACGAAGTGCTCTTTCTGCTGGCCTCGTTGTTTGGCACGTCGTACGCACACCCTCGAAGCAGAGTGGAAGGGAAAATTCGCATTCTGGTGTACGCTGTCTGGATGCTGGGAATCCTTCCTTTCTCGGTTTACTTCAGGAGCCAGCTGACGTCTCTTGTCACAACAGCTCGTCCTCGCGACCACATGGACACAATCGCTGAACTCGAAAGAGGCTTGGACGACGATTCCGTCTTTCCCTGCGTGGTCAAAGAATCCAGCGCGTGGGAGAGCTTGGAAAAGGGGTCCAACGGCTCGGGAAGCTTTTTCGAGAAACTGAGGTCGTCGTACCTTCGGCACAAACACGAAGGGATCGAAAAAAGGACGCTTTACGGGTGCGTTCATTGCGCGACGTCGAAAAACCGCGTTTGCTTTGTCCACAGCATGAATGTATGCTTTGTCAAATCCCGTTTCAAAGATGTCGGGGAATTTAAGGAGCGCTTTACAATGACGTTGACGACGTACCCGATCTCCAAGGAGTTGACTCTGACTCGACCGCTAAGAAGGCTCATGAGCGCCATCCGAGAGATGGAGCTGACTAGGAAGAGGCCTCCCCGTTGCGACATCCAGGCTACTTCTGCTAGAAGCACGTTCAAACTCTGGGATTTCTTCGCGCAGTTGTCTGCGCTCGGATGCGCAGCCGGAGTTGTCTTAGCTGCAGAGATTGCTGCGAACAGAATAGCAAAAAGACGTCAGTGAACTGCACCAATATCAACACTTACAGTCTTGATCCATTGTCGTTGTAAGAAATCCTTCGCAGCTGTACCTATATGGGTGACAAGCATTTGATTTGTACTTGATTCACGTCGACTCTGCGCAGCTGAGTTCTTGGCACGTCGTCTTTAGAGATGTGTGTTTCTATACGCTATCATTGCACAAACCAAAAGGCTTTGTAATGCAGCTGTACTATGGAAGATTCACCATGTGGAAGAAATCTCTAGTACAGAATAACGGCGCAGATTGCCTTTTTTTTTTTTACTAGCGTTACATCACACATTGAGATGGAAGGACCCAGCGAGGAAGAAAAACGAAATTGCAGCTCTGTGCTCACCACACCAACCAACAGACCTCTTGCACCCGCCACCAGTTGTGTAGGATGGAAAAATTTGCTGTGTGCTAATAAAATTCCCAGCTTCAATTTATTTCGTGTGTTACGAGTGAACCTCATTACTTGCCTCCCTCAGTTGCCCGTATTTGGGCCCAAGCTTCAAAACGGTACTTACGCTCTGTTTTGACAAACTAAGCAACTGTGCGTACCGCCGAGCAGTGGCCTTCTTGTGCATTGCGGCGATCATGGCCTTATTCAATTTAAATTATGTGTGTTTAACACGCCAAAGCTTCACCTTGGCGGCTATGAAGCGCGCCGTAGTGGAGGGCTGCGGATTCTATCTTTAAAAGCCGGGGATGCTTAACGTGCGCCGAAATGACGACACACGGGCGTTTCCGCTTTTGGCGTCCATCTAAAAAGCGGGCACGACGGCGAACCGGCGGCCTTGGGCTCAACAGTAAAACGCCCCGGCCATTGAGCCACCGCGGCGGGTTGATCGTGACCTTTTTCCCGCAGCCACTGCCTTTCTGAAGGTGACTGCTCCTTAATGTTTTGCAGGTAAGTTCAATTAGACAACTTGAGTTTGCCTCTGTAAACGCATGTGAACAAATATACTCCTTTCTAAGGTTGAAATGCTGGTGCATTTCAACCTCAGAAATGCACTGGTGCTTACGCTGGTTCTTACGCAAGTAGAATTGCAACCAAGGCGCTGCAAAATTGTCTAGACTGGAACCGTAAGAACCGCAAGGCCATAAATCTAGCCATCTGAGCGGCATCTTTGTTTTTAGCAACGGCCTACTCGAAACAGAGGTACTAACGCAGCGACACAGGTACCGTACCGATACTCAAGAAATGGAAAAGCTTGCCGATCTATATCACTGCAAGCGAGAATATAAGTATGAAGTTAGACCAGAAGTGACAGAAACAGAACCAAAGCAAAGCATGCTTCGAAACGCCTTAAAAAGAGAAGGAAACACGAGCATAACCACTATCTGAGTTGCACTTAGCAGCTAGTCAAGAGCGCTTGCCGGCACGTAGCTTGGTTTCTGGGGGACCATGGGACACAGGCGCTAATTCTGCGCACTGCTTAGTACTTGTTTGTCTTCTGGCTATGAATGGCCTGATGAATGAATAGAGTAAAATTAAGCTGATTTGTAGCGAGCGTCTGCAGCGCAGTTTCCAACATTGCAGCCCTGCTTTTGAGTTCATTAGTAATAGCGCAGTTCTCTCCAAACCAACTGCTAAAACTGCAACAACTGCTTGTGAACTGGTCCGCCGGAGACTCTCATTCGTTAATAGCGCGTTTCCAGGGTTGTAAAATGTGTGCGTGACCACGTCACACCCCTTGTTACCTTAATCAGTAACCAACGTTCTCAGCGTCTTGAAACGAGGATACAGAGCGGAACATCTTGCCAGCAATAGGACAGGAAATTAAGGGCTGAACGAACAGCCGTCAGTTTAACAGCGGAGCTGTTGTACGAGCCACAAGTTCGGTGTTGCAGAAAAAAAATACCATGAACATGCGGAGCGCTCGTGAGCACGTGCTTCGCGGCGAACGCCGAGCAATCCCGGCACGCGCAGTAGCTTTAGCAAAAAAAAAAATTTTAAATCTGGCAAAAATCACGAGGAGCGAGAAAATGCCGAGCGCTCCTGAGCGCGTGCCTCCGAGTCCACGTCCCGCGCAGTGGCTTTAGGAGAAAGAAAAAATGACACCATCTCCGCAGGGTAGTATGCAAAGCAGCCATGGGGTCGATTCAAGTGCCAATTAGTTTTCAGTTCGTCGTTTCCGTTAGGTTGAGGTACGTAGCTACCGTTATATTTACAGTTTGGTTTCCATGGTAACTACCACACTTTTAACTATACCGGAACTACGAAATGGGACATTGCGTTGAGCCCATGGCTGTTTCGCATACTACTCAGAGTTCCCCTACGGGAAGATGGTGTAATTTTATTAGATGCGACGGGGCTATGTCCCTCCCTTGTTGTGGCGCCGTCCACACCCCCACTGGGCATGCTCGGCTTGCTGAACGCCCGGTGGTGTCTTACCCTTTAATGGCTCCTGGAGCGACAGTGTTGCCGGTGTCTTCCTGGGCCGGCCCGAGATGAGCCGAGCATGTGCAGTGGGGGTGTGGACGGCGCCACAACAAGGGAGGGACATATGCTGGAGCGACAGTGTTGCCGGTGTCTTCCTGGGCCGGCCCGAAATGAGCCGAGCATGCGCAGTGGGGGTGTGGAAGGCGCCACAACAAGGTAGGGACATAGCCCCGACCATGAGATGCTGGAGCGACAGTGTTACCGGTGCCTTCCTGGGCCGGCCCGAGATGAGCCGAGCATGCGCAGTGGGGGTGTGGACGGCGCCACCACAAGGGAGGGACATAGCCCCGACCATGAGATGCTGGAGCGACAGTGTTGCCGGTGTCTTCCTGGGCCGGCACGAGACGAGCACGCTTCCCCTTAAAGGGCTCCTGGAGCGGCAGTGTTGCCGGTGTCTTCCTGGGCCGGTGAATGGACGGACGACGGACGACGGAGCCGAGAGCAAGAGATGCTTTGCATCTAAAAAATCTCCAGAGCTGTCGTCAAGCGCTACCGCGCATGTAATGAGGAACATTGAGGAACATGGAACATGGGGAACATGGCATGAGGAACACGACGTTAACGATGCATATGACGTATACTAGTAGCCCAGTGCAAAGCAGCAACAGAACATGTAAATAAACAATTTCAAACTTTTACAAATGCGTGGTGATGTGTCCTTCAGTGCTCACGTTTAAAGAAATCCTGCAGCTTCGCTATGTTTCAAGCCTTGCGCGACTTAGTGCAAGCTTCAACAATTGAGCTGATGGAAGTCTACAAGGCTGAGGATAACTTTGCATTCACCACTCACCGCGATACGACTACCTTTTCGATGCATATGACAGCACCGCAACTATGCAAATAAACAATGATACTGAAGCTTAACTGTGTGTCCGGCAACGCTCACCTACAACAGCTTCGCCATGTGAGTCTTGCGCAAGCTTCCGATTTTTTTTTTTTTCGGGGCCCTGTAAATAAATGGGCCGAAAAAAATAAACTCTCGTTGTAAGTGCTGTGATTGGGTCATGTCTTCTTAACCCTCCAGTCTTTCACCGTGCTAACCTCGCTTTCATAATCGGCGCCTATCAACCAGCCTACTTGATCGGCTTTCAGTCCGAATTCACAGGTTGCGATTAATCAATCAATCAATCAATCAATCAATCAATCCTTTATTGGAAGAAACCAAAATACATCGTGTGTTACAGGGACAGAGACTAAAGGCTAAATCGCCTGACGAGGACTCTGTCCCTCTGCAGTTCAACAACGTTGCGTGTACATTTTACGCAAGTTTACATTACATTACGCAAGTTTACATTAAACACTAAGTTTCTCCGTCACTTTCACTTATTCGTATTATTGTTACTGTAATAGGGTTTTATGTCACTCGGTTCACCTTCGCTGGAGTACAATGCAAGTGTAATTGTTTACTAACTCTTCACTGGTGACTTTTCAAATGTTTTTGCCTTGTCAGTTTTGTTCTCCCTTAGAGATAGTCTATCTCTACTCGGGTACAAGTTAAGAACGGCAACGGGAGTTGCCGCTGTGCCTCATCACCGCAGCCGGATGTTGCTCCGCTCGGCGCAAGTAGTGCGTTACTGGGAATATTTTGAACATAGCACGAGCCGTTTCCGTGACTTTTCGGACTTAATGTGCTTATAAAATACTGCAGCGACGGCAAACAAACTACGCGAGAAACGGCAGGTTATATCACGCATTCATAGCAATCTCGTTTCAAAACACGTGCGCCCGCTGACATCCGGGTCCGCAGCTTAGGCGGAGTGATACCGCACATGAGATACATTGCCGTTCTTAACTTGTTCCCGAGTATAGCTCTAATGAACCCGTCAATAAAACGAAAGCGAACGCCTCCGGACGGCATAATGCTGTCTCTTAAACCTTTCTAAAGAAAATTTAAAACGCGGATGGTTAACTGCACTACCTAGAGCTTCTCTTTCGCTCCATTAGCAGAACTTGCAATGGCATGGGCGCTATCCGTGAGTTCCAAGTAACGCAACGAAGCCAGCGTTATGTCAACCAAAAAGGGATTTCACGAAGACTGGACAGAAAGCCAGCTTTGAGCATCGCGCAAAGCCAGGTCTTGCGACATTTCTTATCGCATTCGCCTCAAATTTCCTCCTCCCGTCGAGCCACCAATTATCGAATACAAACTTCGCAAGCCAGCGCGTTTCACGTATTCGTCATCTTGGCTTCAGGTTCTATCGAACGTCTCCGCCTGTATTCCCCACAGCCTCGCGCGCGCGTAGGAACTCTATAAACAAATTCTGTAAGCGCCGCCCTGCATACCAAGTGACCTTATCGTGGGGGACGAAGCAACCGGCTTTAAAACGCGCAGCACCACAAGCAAACACGTTTTCCTACCAAGTGTCTTCTGTCAAAGCCAAGAAAGGCTACTGCAACTTCTGTACGGAGTACCAGACAGAAGGTGAGTCGGACGTCTTTTTTATTCCCTTGTGTAGTATCAACCCATGGCTTCTTGCAAGCAGCGATCAGATGTCCGCACTTTTCAACGAGATGTGCTGTCACGGACGAATGAAATGCAAACACGAAAGTATAAACCAGAGCACGAAAAATTTAAAAAAAAAACACTGTTTGAGAAGGTCGAACAATGGCGCGCTGTTGGTATACTTGGAAAGCCGGATTTCTCAACTTTGTCGCTGTAATCAAGTCAGGCGCCATTTTGACTTGCATGGAAAGAAATTGTGTGTTCTGGTTTATATTTTCGTGATTGCGTTTCATTTGTCATTTACTGTACATTATTTTCTGCAGTGGTTATATTCTCTCAATTAGGCGTTCAGTGCTTTTTTTTTTTTTTTTTTGTAAACCTGAGTGGGAAGTGGTCCGTTTTGATTGGGAGGTTTTTACGATATTGGTCTCTTGTTACCAACTGTTTTTAGGTAACTCGCACGCTTCCAACAAAATGGGCCATGTGCAATATACCTATACTAGTAATATATTTTAATGGACATTTTTTCTTCACGACCTACAGGTTAGTATATTCTTATAGAGTACTGGGCGGCAATCCATACGATCATGAGGAGAAAAACAAAAACGACGAGTGGGGTCATGCGATGGAGCTGTGAATTATCTCAGTTCCCTTCGCAGCGTTGTAGCTAGTTCATAATACGGGCGGAAAAAAATTGTACGCAAATCAATTTTCGTTAGTCTTTGATATCTCCGAAACCGAAACGAATATACCCACACCACGAGCTTCCTTTGCCCAGAATAATTATACTTGACCCCCGCTGGTGGCTGATCGGGTTCTGCGTTACGTTGCTGAGTAGATGGTTGCAGTTTCTGTGACAGGTCTGGTGCAGCTGACGAAGAAACTCGCACGTGTTCACGATAAATCCATAAAGAGACAATTAACTTGTCAGTGGTCGTGGAATGTGGCGCGGCCTATAACGCACACATGCGTAGCTTTACCGCGTTTTAATAGACGGAATTTACCATCTTCAATAACCTCGTTTCAATATTCTCTTGTGACACCAGGGGGAAGATGAACCTGGCTCTTGTGACAATCTTCTTCGTCATTGCCACCGTTTTGGGGTAAGTGCGGATGGTTCGGTAAAAACGGAATTGCTTTGGGCGGGGGGCCACTTATTTCAAGTATCGCTTGAGGCAGCGATACGGCTAAGTGAGTTTCCCTTTCCTCTTTTTCCTGAGTAGCGTTCTCACAGGATCAAAAAACTACTCAACGAGAGTAGTTTTCCTTCAGCGGCTTGAAGCCTCCCGCTACAGGCCTCATGCACCATGAAGCTAACAAAGGGAACAACGCCGAGTAAACACTTAGGCTGAAAAAAGACGGTCGAAATGAGTAGAATAATTATAGCATAAAAAATGTTCACACAGAGAATCAAGTATGCACCTACTGCGTGCTTTTTGTTACCCCATGTCCTTCACAATTTGAATGATGGCTCTCGCAAGTCTTAAAGCCTAATTGCTTGCTTGAAAAAGCAGTATTTCAGAAGTAACTTCAGAAAAAATAATTTTGAAAATAATTTCACTAATTCAAAGAGAAGGGCAGAACATAAAAGGCTGTCTGCACTATATTCCGAATGATTAAACACCAACTCTGGTGCACTAAGGCAGACAATTTGTCTCCACCTTTAAACGAAACAAACCAGCTTTTCATGGCAACGATTGCGCAAAACAAGCGAGGACAAAGAAGAAGCGACAAGGACCAGTGTTACCCAATTTTTCTCAGTACTTTTTTTAGCAACACGATCGTTACTCAGAATCTAGCGTTACACAATTTTTTATATGATTCCAGCAATTTAAGTTATAACATTCTGGTGTATGGGAATGTAGTCACTGCAGTTATTTCTCGTTTTCGCCCAGCTATATGGTCGTGGTGGCTACTACATGGGTCCGTAAAATGGCTGTCGGTAACTCCTGCCTCGTCTCGTTTATCTTTAACGGTGCAGACAGACAGACAGACAGACAGACAGACAGAGAGAGAGAGAGAGAGAGAGAGAGAGAGAGAGAGAGAGAGAGAGAGAGAGCATTCTTAATCGCCGGACGTATGAGCCCAGCTCCTGTCGTCTTGTTTGCGTATGCTGTGGAATTTGTGCACATAATCCAACATCTTTTCATATTTATCATTATTAGCAAGCCTTCTCTCTCTCTCGCTCTCTCCTGTAGCTGTCTTTCACTAGCCATGCGTACTCATTCGCTAAAACCATGGATTCCTCAACGTATGTTGGTGGAACCAAACGAGTACAGTTCAAATGACAGACTCATTTGATCAGACAGACATTCTGATAGTTTAAAGCCAGTATGCATACGTGATAGAGTAAATATGTTCTTCAGATTGCGACTATAATTTATTTATTTTCTCGCTAACCGTTCCCTTCTCGATCCCAGCGCCCCCGCTAATAAGACACGGGTGGACTGTTCGACGTACACGTGCGAGCAAGCCCACTGCCGGGAAAGGACGTGCGGGTGCGGCAGCTACGAGGGCGTCTGCGGCTGCTGCGAACTCTGCTTCAAGGCGAGCGACGACAAAAATCGCACCTTTCCTAGGTTATGCTGGCATGCATGCCAACAAGAGTGCATGCTTGAGCATGAACGAAGCGAAAACGGCTACGTGGGTCATGTTAAGAGCTATAGTGCAATTAAAAAAAATCAAAGAAGTACGGTTAAAACGCGAAGGATTCTCCAATGCTACCTGAGTGAAAGTCAAAATCCAAATTTCTTCAACTGTGTCAAAATGGCCCGACCGGAGAGACGTCGGCTTCATAACGCGAGAGACCCAGATTCGATTCCGACCACGGAAGGAGTTTTTTTTTTTTCTTGAACAGCTTGATGTGACTTCGGTTATCAATATCATCATCATCGTCGTTATGTGAAACATATTGTGTAAAGTTGGCTTTTCTGTAGTGCATTTTACTCGGACCAGCGACGCCATCATTGAGGCATAGAAAGTTTCGCTTTAAGAGCGCTAACTTGAGCTTGAAAACAGCCAACGAAAGTTCAGAAGTCCGTGCCTATGCCTGTGCCTATCCCAATCAAGCCGGTTGTAAGACGGGGGTAAGTTTGAAGCAAAGGAAATGATCAAAGCCGAATTCTCGGCGAGACTGAGATTCTCAAGTGCTAAAAATTCAAGCATGTTAAACCTCTGCCCCAGAAACTTGCGGAACTGTGCTCTGTAAAGCACGAAACATTACGTTAACTGGTATAAACTATCTTTGGGGAAAAATATTTATGTTAACTGGTGTCATTTCAACCCGCCTGACATAGCTCAATCGTTCGCGCGAACTGCGTTAGCACGAAAGAAGGTTTATGGAGTTTTTTCTGTGTTCAAAATTTCAAGTTGAGAGCCCACGAGGTATAAACTTTTCCTCCATATCAGGCTCTTCTTCTGGTGGTGGTAGTAGTAGTAGTAGTTGCAGTTGTAGTAGTAGTAGTAGTAGTAGTAGTAGTAGTAGTAGTAGTAGTAGTAGTAATAGTAGAATTAGTAGTAGTAGTAGTAGTAGTAGTAGTAGTAGTAGTAGCCGTAGTAGTAACTTTATTTTGCCCAAAAGTTGTGGTGAGGTACCACTGAGTTGTTCACTCAGTCATCTAGACTATCATTCCCCACTCCACACCTCATGTCTATCATATATCATGCGGAATATAGAGACGCTTGCCCCTTACCTTCTTAGAACGACCCTCACTTCACCACATCATTTGGTCATGCCTGTAGTGATACCGGCATCACGTGGAACTCATCCCTCCTTCATAACGTGCCCTTCCCCGAGTGGAAGGCTGCCATTTCTAGCCCAGCTCCCCTCATGCAATAAGCCCTCGTCCAATTGGCTGAAGACACCGAGCTCCCTAAACATCGGGAGCCCCACTGCTCTTCTGGAAGAAGTACTATTTTGAGTAGATTTCTTACGCTTAATCTCCCAAAATCGGAAATCATCCTTTAACTTTCTCTCTAATGCCAATTTATTGCACAGAAACAAATGAAATCACGACCCAAATTTATTGCTCCGGGGGCGTGGGTTAGAGGATACCACCACCGCGAATAACGGGAAGCAGTTGAGCTACGGTTCAATCATTATGTGCGGTGCGTATGGCACCAGCAGTTGTTTGCTGCAGCCAGATATGTGCGGCTGTGTGAAATGCAATAAAAAATAAATTATCGCATGATTGCAAGTTTGAAACAAGTTCTTCTAGTAAGTTTGGATCTGCGTATGTCGCCACGAGGGACTGTATGTTCGGCGTTTAGTTTGCTATTGTTATTGTTGTTATTATTATTGTTATTTGCCATTGTTACCGAGCTGCGGCAGCTCGTACAGAGGGCAACACCCTTGTCTATAACACAGGTTTCGTACTTATAGTCTTATCTTGCCTCAGCAGAGAAACATCTGAAGAAAACTATTGTGTCATTCTGAAGTCTTGACCATATATTTTGACCTCATCGTTTTTTGTGACAAGTTTGAGTCCGCAGTTTTGAGAGGTAACCAGTTCAAGTTGAACTCAGTGTTATAGACAAGGGTGTTGCGCACTGTACACCTTGCAGACGCCGTGTCCTTTTAAAACTGCCTAACTTCTGACCCCCGCGTCCCGTCGACGTTTGCAGTGCCCGGAAGAACTGTGCAACACTTCGCTTCAAGACATCTGCATGGCGGGCTACAAGTGCGTCCTGGACAATCCTCAGGAACGCTTCGAGACGGGTGGCGTCGGGCGCTGCAAACATCTGCATGCGACCTCGGCGTAGACATTACGACGACAAACTAACTCCTCGCCCAGCCAAAGATCAAGGCAGCTGACCGTTTGCAAACCTCCACGGACCTCACAACCATTTCAAACGAGCAACAGTTGGTCAACCGGACCATGATTGGATATACGTCGTTCATTTCTCACGCAATAAGGGAGTTTCCCCCGATCCGCGTGATCAACCCTCGGTCTATTAACGAAGCTGCATCTGACATACCATGCAATGAAGATTACTCACGGCTAACGCCGTCGGAAGTATATGGTACCTACAGAACTATAGCCGCAGCAAACGTGGCAACCCCACGTCTCCAAACAATTTATGTGGTTTGAGGCAGAATCAATGCCGTTCCCATTAACACGCAAGTTGTTTTGACTTAATTTTTTTACCAAAGTAAACGCTGCATACGGTAGGAAGCCTAAGTATCCCAAAAGTGCAAAGTTTCCGCCCTACGCTTCCGTTTTCGCTGAGGATTGAAGGTCCTCCTTTCTTGGTCTGGAGGTCATACTTCGTCCTATCACAGCTAAAGGTTAGATAGAAAATAAACCGGCTGGAGAGAGAAAAAAAAACAAATTGAGCAAAAAAATAAACACTGGCGAAGCTTGCCCTAATTCCGGCAAGGCTTGACCGACACACCACCACGCATTTGTACTAGCTTGAAACTGTTTATTTCCATGTTCCGTCATTGCTTCGCACTGTGATAGTAGTAGTCATCATCAGTATGCATCGATATCGTCGTGTTCCTCATTCCAAGCATTACATGCGCGGTAGCGCGTGACGACAGCTGGGGCGCAGCGTCGGCGCGTATACGTGCACGACGCATGCGCGCCGTTCCTGGAGTCGCGTCGAGGTCCCGTGGGTGAGGTGTTGCACCAGCTTTGGCGTTGTTGGTTGCTAGGCAGCGCCAGGCGCTCCTCGGGGTTTTCCAGAGGGTTCTTTCTTTCTTTTTTTTTTTTTTTTGCTAAAGCCACTGCGCATGCCGGGGACGGTCGCCGGTCGCCGCGAGGCATGCACCTTCTTGCTATATTTAACGCGTTACGCGCCACACATTACGGCCAACTACAGCAGCTCAACTGTTAAAAACTTGGTTAAGAGCCCAAGAATGTTGATACCATTAAAAAAAATTCGGCAGACGATTTTATCAGTCGGAACGCATCACAACCTCGCCTTACTTTTAGTTCTGTATAGAATAAAACGAATCGTTTTTATTAAAAAAACTATGGATCCGGCAGTCAACCCTAACAATAGTCGAAGCCATCCTCAGCGCTAAAACAAAGGCATGATACCCGTTCTGAATTTGGACGTCACCCTCCTGCACAGCGGCGTGAAAATTTCGGAGCCGAAAGCTACCGGGAAGAAAAGCTTCAGATTATGAGAAACAGGAGATGGAAGGTTGTCATGAGTATGTTTGGTGCGCTTTCTAGTGGCGACCCTAAAACTAAGGGGGGGGGGGGGGGGGGGGGGGATTAGCAGAAAAATAAAACAGGCACTTTTGGGAGACAAACTTTTTGCCAGCGCACGCGCTCTTAAGAATTGCCTCACGAGCAGCGTTACTAACGTGCGTAAAAATCAGAAAAACGCTGGTACGAAACGTTCAGATTATTTGTGTTGTGGCCAAGGAAAGTAAGTACCGACGTTGGATTTCCCTTCCCATGAGGCCATGCGACATCCGAGTCGCGTGCATGCCCACCCACAAGTTTGGGTCACCCCACAGGAGCCAACGATCGAGCGACAAATGCATCGTATGACAAACACGAAGCGCTACCACGGTTGCACTATACTTTTCCTCATAGCACGCCAGAGCTGCATTCAGACGGGGAAAACTACTCTTGATCGTAGTCTATTGGGGAATCACTCTGTGCGCTGTCTCGCTTTTTCCTTCGTTTCCACGGGCTGTTCTCGGTGATTGATGCATAGATATATCAGTGGTATTTTTCTCCGACCAGCGTGAGTGCTGTTGGGAAAGAGACCTTGAACGCCAACAGACCGAAGGTAAACTAACATAGAAATCTGGGCCCGCTAGTCCAGTGACGTCCAGTATATAACAAGTGAAATTACGCAAGGCACAGTCGAGAATGAAGGTTGCTGTAGGGTGCTCGTGTCCAGCGTTACTTACGTTGGTTTGTTACATTCATTGAACTCGGAAGATTTACTTCTGAAAAAAGGGTCGGTTGCACAGGTCGGGGGTTTTCAGGATCGCGAAATTCTATGTGACGGCGTTATCGGTCGATCGATTCCCAAGATGTTTCCTATCCTTCCCGTTGTAGTTGATAGGCGCTTGCGTCCATATTACCACGCACGGCTGACGCAGAGCAGGTCATACCGAGCTAAAGGAATGCGACGAGTCTCTTGGATCGTCCTCGCGCTTTTGTTGCAGAGAACGGCATCTGAGCGTGCGCCGAATGCAGTGGACTCCGAGACTGGCTTCCAACCCTGGTTCGAAACAGGCGCTGACATCGTCTTCGTCGCTTACCACGGTGAAAGACTGACCACATCTTTGCTCAAGCTTCAAATCAGCAAGTACACTGTGTGGAACTACAACTCACCCGGGTTGTGGAAACACATTCTCAAGAACAGACTGCACAACGCTCAAACGACGGTGTTCGCTGATGTTCCGGGGTATCAAGTGAGGGTCGTAATACAGTCACTTGGAGCACAAATTGCGAACGGAATAGCCACAGAGTGGGTTTTTTTGCTAAAAAGTAACGACTTCGATCGACTGGTCCAAGTTTTCTACGACTCCCCGGCGCATATGGCGCTAAGCGCTATCGTCGTTGACGGCAAAGGCGTTAGCAGTGCCGTTCGCTGCCTGAAAGCGCCTCTAAAGAAGAGATGCTTCAACAATAGCTCCGAATTCCTGCAGCAATACCAGCGACACATGACCAAACGAAAGCGTTTTTCCAGTGAGAGCCTGCGCTTGGCTTGCGCGCACATAGGTAGCATGAGGTCCTGTCGAACCAAGGTAGCTCTTGCCTTCATGGGGTTTCTGTCGTTCAAGAATGTTTCCTTTACAGTGGCGTCGTACAAAAGCGTCGACGCAATGTTCAGCGACCTCAAAGCCGCAAAAGTGGACCTTATAGTTGGAAATACTGAAGTTACGGAAGCATTCCTAATGAATCAATCCTTTGCCGACGTGAGCTCTAACTATAAGACTTTCTATGCTCTCCACGATGGCACATACATAGTTTCCTTACTCGATGCCATAGGAAGTTCTCCCGGCGTTGCTTTGGCTGCGTTTTCTTTAGCCTTTTCCGTCGCTGTAATAGCTATCTGTCGGAGACTTCAGTTTCCAAGACTCTCTTTCACTTTCCCATCGCACGAACTGCTCTTTCTTCTGGCCTCGTTGTTCGGCACGTCGTATGAGACACACGCCAAAGCGGGACAAAAAGTAAGGATTCGCCTTTTGGTGTACGCTGTTTGGATGCTAGGAATACTTCCTTTCTCCGTTTACTTCAGAAGCGAACTGACCTCTCTCGTGACAGCCGCTCGGCCGCGAGACCACCTGGACACGATCGCTGAGCTCGAGAAAGCTTTGGACGACGATTCTGTCATTCCGTGCGTAGTCAAGGGATCCAGCGCGTGGGAGAGTTTGGAAACAGGGTCGAGCAAGTCGGGAGGTTTTTTCGCGAAGCTGAAGGCTGCTTACGTCCGTCACAAACACCACGGAATAGAGGGCGAATCAGTTTCCAAGTGCTTCCGCTGCGCGATGTCAACCAACCGCGTGTGCTTTATCCACCAGGCGCCGATCTGTTGGGTGACGTCACAGTTTAAGGGTCTCGGGGAATTCAAGGAGCGTTTTGCAATGACGTTGACGGCCTACCCCATCGCCAAAGAATCGATTTTGTCTCGACCGTTGCGGAGGCTTATGGGTGCGATGAAGGAAGGCGGACTGGCAAGGGGGCCACTTCCGCGCTGCGACAGTGACGCCATGCCGGCTAAAAGCACGTTCGAACTCTGGGATTTCTTCACACAGTTCTTCGTGCTCACGGGCATGGCGCCAGTTGTCCTCGCCGGAGAGATCAGCATGCACATTATCTCTAAAAAAAGACGCCCGTAAGAAGTGCCTACGCCTGTTCCACAGCGTATAGCCCTGGTATGTTGTTGGCGTAGATTTGTAACGAATCCTCTTCGAGAAATCGCCGCAAAAAGTGATTTTCCGCACTAGATTGCACGTAAACGAAAGTTCTGTTGCACGTTTCCTGGACATTTTGAGATGTACTTTGCGAGACGCCACCGAAATGTTGAAATAAAGTATCGTTTCACGAACGTATTTGATTCTGTACGTTGTATCTACATTTGCAAAGCCGCGACCGAAGGTGCTGAATATCAACCGGCGCTGTGATAGCAATGCTGTGTTCTTTTTATCAATTTCAATCTTTTTTTACACGGCCATGCTGGCGTTCTTGACAGGACCGCTCCGCAATATTCCCGCTCTTTAGTTCCCTGAAAGGGTCAGCTTGCCTTCAAACGTGTTATGTAATATCAGCGTTATTTTTTTTTTCTTCGAAGTTTTCGATAAAATTGGTATCATTATTATCGGGACAAAACAGCCTTTGTAATGAATTAAACTTGTATTTTGTCTTCATGGCCCCTTTAAAGGCAATCTGCAACACTTCCGATAAGTGCTTCCACTCTTTCCTTCACGCATGGAAGCACTGCGAAAGCTGTAATCGCCAGCACGGAGCGGCATTGCGGGATTCACTCATCGCAGCAGATACGCGTTCCGTTTCTGCTTTGCTTATGCGGCTTTCTTTTTAGGGTGGCTATCGAGTGCGTTCATTGATGCAACTGAAGGAAAACCGGCCAGTAGCCGCTACACCACTGTAATGACGTAATTCCGGCCGCCAAATAACGCCAAGACGGGGAAAGAGAGAAAAATCTTTTGAGCGAGTTTCTAAGTTATCTCATGGGCATAGAACAGTAATTTTTGGCTAAGGTACTTTGCGACCCCTTACTCTAATTACTGGATGTGTTGGTTGACTACATTCTGCAAGCGTTTAAGACTTCGTTAAAAGTTAAAAAGAAGGGTTGCAGTGTCCCTTTAAGTGAACGGTGAGCATCATCAATCCTGTTACGAGATTTGAGCCTGCAATGCGTAGGCCTTGTTCACAGTTTTTCCGGACAGTTTACGCATATTTTTTTAAAGTTGAAAGTGCGTTCGAAAGTGTCGTTTACCTTCCGCCATTCTCCCCGCTGGTGTGCTGACGTCGGCTATGGCGACCCACTCGCAAGTTGGTCGGGATAAATATAGCGGATTACACGCGTATTCACCCTATATCACACGTTCGTGGATTAAAACGTTGGCGCCCACCGGCTTGCTTTGCTGCAAATGTCGTCGTCAAAAAAGGACACCCCTTCGCCTCCCCTGCCACATAACTTACTCCATCGGCGGCAAGACGTGGGGAGCATCTATAAAGTCAATGTTTCAGCTGTACAACGCACTATTCTTGGGCTCCCTACGGTACAGCCTGCCTGTACTTTCGGGTACGTGCCGTACCAATATTCAGCAACTCCAAGGCATACAAGCGCAGGCCCTCCGAACTTGCCTTGGCCTACCACGGTGCACCTCAACAGCTGCAACCATGGCTGTGGCTCGTGATCACCCCTTACCCACTTACGTGACAATTGAAACACTCAGGGCGCATATTAGGCACCTAACCAGGCTGCCGGATCATCACCTTGCTAGTCTACCATCTAAACGCCCCCATGCGTCTTTCGCAAAGGTTGTAGCCTCCAACATGACCAGCATGCCATCCAACTACACGCCTGCGATGAGGCCGCCACTCCCACTTTGGTGTACGACGCAGCCTCGAGCATGCCTCACTATCCCAGGCTTAACAAAGAAGCAAGATTTTCCAACGCTGGCAGCACAACAGCTAAGTCTCATTTATTTACACGAGAGATACAGTGACTGCACCCATATTTACACCGATGGCTCCGTAACAACATCTAGTTCTGCCGGCGCCGTCGTTATACCACGAATGTCCATGTCCACAGAATATAAAATAGCCCATCTCACCACTTCCACGGCTGCAGAACTTACCGCCATCCGTTGTGCCCTTCATACCGTTGAACAAACTTCATGCCGAAGATGGGCGATCTTCTGCGACTCAAAACCTGCGCTTCAATCGCTCCAGTCAGCCCTGTGCCGTGGACCTCATGAACAGCTGCTGGCCGAGATAAGACTACTGTACGACCGTGCCACCCAAGCGGGTCATGACATTGCCTTTCAGTGGCTTCCCAGTCATTGCGGCATTGTCGGAAACGAAAGTGCGGACGCTGCCGCACGCTTGGCACACCAAAAAACGGAGACCATATCTATTCCGTTATCCAGGACGGACGCCGCTAGGACTCTCCGAAAACTTGCTCGGGAGACCACGCTATCGAAATGGAGCACCCAAGAGTTCACGAGCGCTCGTATCCATGCCCTGGACCCCCATCTTCAGCGCCCCCTCCCATTAGGCCTCCCACGATCTGATGCAACCATTCTTTGTCGCCTCTGGCTTGGAGTCGCATTCACAAATGCTTACTCCTATTTGATTGGAATGGCAGCCAGTGAGGCGTGCGACGTCTGTGAAACACCAGAGACCATACGACATGTACTCTGCGATTGTCCACGGTTTTCAACCGAACGCAGCCAGCTCTCTGCGACTCTACGAAAGTTAGACTCTCGGCGCCCGTTCTCTGAGGAGACAATCCTGGGCTACTGGCCTTCTCCGTCGTCTGCGGACAAGGCGACAAAAGCGCTCCTGTGTTTCCTCAAAACGACGGAATTGCACAAAAGACTGTAGCGCAAGACTACTCTCTACGAACTGTCTGAACTTTAGACAATGTCTATAGTGTCCTACCGCTGGGCACACCACTCCACGCTCTGTCCGTACCTTTCCCCTTCTTTTTCTATTTTCCTCTTTTTGCTCATTCTTCCCCTTTCCCCCGTGCAGGATAGCATACTAGGCCGTAGCCTGGTTAACATTCCTGCCTTTCCTTTACTTATTCTCTCTCTCTCTCTCCATACCTTGGCAAAACTGGACGCCACTCAGTCGCATTCACTAAAACTATATTTTTCCTCAAGCACTCACTCGCGCTCACGCTCACCTCTCGCCCTCACCACTCGCACGAACAGACAGACGGAGCAAAATGTTCGGGTTTAAGCAGCCCAAAAAAGACTATCGTCTTTAAAATCCCTCGTTGTTAGCAGCACCGCTAGCATTCGCGAAGCGGTGCTGCTATAAGCAGCATACAAACGAAGGTTCACAAAGCGACCGGGTGTCTGGACATCGCTGAATGAAGGTCTGCGCGCCGCTCAGAAAGCACTTCACTTGGCGCAATGACGAAGCACAACTTCGCCATGCCCCGGCGCCACCGGCGCTATCGCCAGCTATCGCTAGCAGTTTACAAGGTATATATGTTCCGCACATCTGTATATGTAGAAGCTTCGGCGAGAGTTTGCGACAGCCATTTTCGACCGTAAAACCAGTTTTCGAATCGCAAAAAAAAAAAAAAAAAAAATACAGAGAGCTCTACTGCCGTTACACAAAATTTCGCAGTACTGACACTGCTATTTGCGGATATATGGTACGGTAATTCGCATAGTTCGCATAGCAGTCACGGAACACGAAGTACTACGAGGTGCGCAAAGTGCGAACAAACACATATCGCTGTTTTCCTGACCCGCTGGCGCAGCTGTTTTGGCTATTATTAATTTCCCATGAGGGGGAAATGACGCTTTAAATGGTAAGCTTACCGGCAATCTTGTTTCCATGCTGATCCATCCTTCGAGCCAGCAGGCGGCACAAAACTTTAGCAGGAGACTTCTTGTATCAGCATCATCGTTAGTCAACGCCCAAGTCCCCGAGCATGTCCTCTAAGTTGCTCCTCGCCTGCAGTCTCCATCCCCACTGTGACCGACACAAAAACAGACATAACTGCGCATCGCCACCGAAGGATGTCAGTCGTCGCTTAGTCCATAGGGAACGGCCCGAACCTCGTCTCTGTCATCATCATCATCAACAGCCTACTCAGGTCCACTGCCGAACGAAGGTCTCTCCCATTGACCTCAAAGCGCTCCTGTCCTGCACTGCTACACATATCCGCACAACTCACAGCGCCGAGGAAGGTATGCCCAACAAAACACGTTTCCACACAGGCAACTACGTAAAACAGCTCAAAATCCAACCACGGGAACCAGGGTTCTGCGAGCGTCCCAGAGGCGCCGATGCAGCTGAAGCGTCGTCTGCGAGCGAAGGCAACTGGCTGTCTAGACAAACGTGACGAGGCGTTTTTTGCGAGGCGGGCGACGCACTAGCACCGGCGTCGGGAAGAAAACGCAACTTTACCACGCTGTAGTATCGCCGACGTTATCGCCGGCAGATCGCGAGTGCTTGCATCTTTAAAAGCGTTGCAAGCATTGCCAGTCACTCTTCTCGTCGGGACGCAGAACAAATGGGCGGCTTTGGAACTGCGTTCGGGAAAACCCCGAATGAAGGGAAGGACGATGGAACGAAAAACAAAAACGGCATCGCTGCATGCCGATGAAAGCCACCGTGCACGATGGTTACTGAAAGAGAAGCAGCGCTAAACAGCTTCTGTGGCAACGTGAAAAATTTGGGCGAGTCGGTGATGCATGTTGAACCACAGCGCAAGGGAAACGACAGCAAGAGGACAAACGAAGCGCTGACTTACAAATGAACTTTATTTTTCGGGAAGCTGCCAATATAAACGAAACTGAAAAAAAGAAAACATGGAAACCAAACATGAAAAACACAGCGAGAACCCACAACTAACCGTTATCGGCACGCGCCCTATTACAATAGTCCAGTTATTTCGTCAGTTCATTTGAAGCTACACTGACACAATGCTCCCCCGAACGTTCAGTCGCGGCTGCCTCGAAAATTTTCTGAGTAAGCGCGCCCCAGTTTTAGCCGGTAACAGGGCAACTTTCAAATTCGTGGATCACAGCCACATGGGTTGCAGTGGGTGGCAAGATGGCCATCCTGCTTTGTTTTTAAAGTTATTGCAGTGCACCCGCAGGCGGCCATTGAGCATCTATCCACAATCTAAAGGCAGGCCGTACACTACGCCTTCCATGCAATCCACGAACGGCTTTCGGTGCTTTATCTGACCCAACAAGCACTTATCCTTCCCCGAACTGCGGTTCATGCTGCAGAGAGCCGACAGCTTCTTTGGGGCACAAAAGCACGCTCACGGAATGCCCGCTGTGTCAACTATCCTTCGTGAGTTCAGGGAAGCGCCATGACGGGACAGCCATGCATAAGGAGATAACGGAGGATGAAGTCAGCGTTTCGTTTGTACCCTTGCTGTCGACTGAAAACGTAGCTTGGATGGATGGATGGAATAAACTTTATTTAAGACGAGCTTTAGGTGCTGATGTTAGGGGCACCTGCCCTGTGGGGGGTCTTCTTCAGTCCGGAAAACCCAGGTCCTCGCTGGCTGCTCTTGCTCTTCGTACCAGGTCTCGCTGGTCGGAGAGGTCTGAGCTGGTCAGCCGGGCCACCCACTGCTCGTAGGTGGGGTTGGGGTTTGGGGAGAGGCTAGGGGTTTGTGAGCACTCCCATACCATATGGTATAGTGTGCTAGGCTGGGTGCAGAATTTGCAGGTTCCGGGATACAGGGTGGGGTGGATTGCGTGTAGAATGGTGCCATGCGGGTATGAGTTTGTTTGTAATTGGCGCAGAGTGGTGGCTTCGGTGCGGGTCAGTTCGGGGTGAGGTGCAGGGTAACTTCTGCGCTCGTGGCGGTGGTGAGCCAAGATGTCTGTGTAGTTTAACAGCGGCTCAGGTCTTGGAGCGTTGCCCTCTTGAGAAATGGCCCGGAGTGTATGTGCGCGGGCCGCGGCGTGCGCCGCTTCATTTCCCTCAAGGGACTCGTGTCCGGGGGTCCAGACAAGTTGGATTTGCGGTAGCGTCTTAGCAGAACGCAGGATGTTGAGCGCAGAAGGACATATTCGGCCAATAGTGTAGTTTCTGCATGCTGCTTGGGAATCTGTAATTATCGTGAGGAATTCCTCTTCATCCTGGTGGGGGGCAGTAGTTGCGGCCAATGCGATGGCTAGTTCTTCAGCAGTTTCTGTGCTTGTAGTGCCAATCGTTGCTGCTGTTAGTTCTGTTCCATGGGAGTCAATTACACTGATTGCGTGAGCGGGTTTGTGCGGGTACGGGGAGGCGTCGGTATACCGGGTGTCAGGTTGCCCAGCATACTTATTTTGGAGGGCTCTGACGCGGGCGGCGCGTCGTGCATGGTTGTAGATGGGATTCATGTTGCGTGGTATTGGAGCGACTCTGATGGTTTTCCGGATGTTGAGAGGGATGCGCTGTTTCTGGTCCTGTGGTGGCGGAACCATGTATCCCAAGCGGGCCAGGGTAGTGCGTCCAGTTTTGGTGAGTTTGAGGCGTGACAGCTGAGCGACATTGTGGGCTTCTTGTAATTCTTCCCATGTGTTGTGAAGTCCAAGTTGGAGTAATTTGCGTGTGGCCGTTTTCGGGGGTAGACCCAGTGCAGTTTTGTAGGCTTGCCTAATCATAATGTTTAGCTTCTCTTTTTCAGCATTTTTTAGGGCTAGGTATGGCGCACCATAAGTCATTCGACTAATCAGGATAGCTTGGATTATGCGCGTGGTGTCGGCTTCTTTGAGGCCGTATCGGCGATGAGAGACCCGCCGAATGATGCTGACCAACTGATTCAGAGTTTGTTGTAGATGAAGAATGGTGTGAGAGCCGGAGCCGTCCTTCGGGATGTTGAGGCCTAGAATTCGGAGGTGAGATACTTTAGGTACAGGTTGGCCATTTATGTGCAGGTCAGGATCCGGGATTGCTTGTTCCTGGCTTTTGCGAGTTCTTTTACATAGCGTGAGGAGTGCGGATTTTTCAGGGGCGCATTCTAAACCACGAGATTGCAAGTATCGTTGGGCAATCTGTATTGCTTCTTGGAGAGCGTCTTGTTGGGTGCCTGTAGAGCCCATGGGGGTCCACATAGTCAGGTCATCTGCGTATATTGCATGCTTTAGGTTTGGGATGCGTTGAAGGAGAGGTGGCAGATCCTTCATGGCAATGTTGAATAATAGGGGGGATATGACTGAGCCCTGTGGGGTTCCCTTTGGTATTGTTGAGAAAGTGGGGGAGCGAAGGTGTCCGATGCCTATTGTTGCAGTGCGGTCATTGAGGAAAGAGGATACGTAGTCGTAGGTCCGTTGGCCACAGTTTGTTGAAGCCAGGCCAGCGTAGAGAGCGTCGTGGGAGATGTTGTCGAAAGCTCCCTTGACGTCTAGAGCCAATATGGATTTCTTGTTTTGATTGCTGAGGTTGTCTATGATGTCTTCTTTTAGTTGGAGTAAGATGTCCTGTGTTGATAGGTGTGGTCGGAAGCCGTACATCGTGTCTGGGAAGTAGTCATTCTCTTCTATGTGTGAAAGTAGTCGGTTGTGAACTAGATGCTCAAAAACCTTTCCGATGCAAGAAGTTAGTGATATTGGGCGAAGGTTTTGGGGGGTGAGGGGCTTGCCTGGTTTTGGAATTAGCGTAATGTCGGCATGTTTCCATTGTGGAGGTAGGGTGGCGGCTATCCAGTGTTCGTTGATATAGTTGAGGAGGTTTTCAAGGGCTATGTAATCCAGGTTGCGAAGTAATTTGTTACATATCTGGTCTCTTCCCGGGGTGGTGTTGCGGGTAAGTTTTCTGATCACCGCTTCGATCTCAGCCATTGTAAAGGGTTCGTCCATGGCAGGATTGGCTTGACCAGTGTACGGCGGGGTCTTATAAGTCTGGGGGGAGGTGGTCGGCTTTAATTCAATGGGGTTTCGGAGTTCGTTGAGCAGGTCGTCCTCTGTTCCCTGGTAGTTGTGCATAAGCCGTTGAAGCTGGTGTGCTGTGGCTTGCTTGGATGTACCAGTCCCCATTAGGGAGCGTAGCAGATGCCATGTGCGTCGAGTACCCAGTGTTCCTTGCAATTTATCGCATAATTGTGTCCAGTTTTGCTGGCTGAGCCGTTGTGCGTATGCTGCGGCCTCTGCGGTTAGCTTAGCGATGCGAATCTTTAGACGGCGGTTAGTGCGGTGTTTTTTCCATCTTTTGCGTAAGCCACGGCAGGCGTCCCATAGGTGGAGGAGGTGCGCGTCCGCTGCGGGGTGATCTTCAGTCAGAGTCAATTCTTTGGTGTGCTGCCGGGCCGATTCGAGTAGTTTGGAGGTCCATTCTTCTAGGTTCGTGATGGGGTCTACGGATGTTGCCTCACGGAAGCTCTTCCAATTAGTGAGACGGGCTGTTCCAATTTTACACTTCTGGTTCGGATTATGTGGTAGTTGAAGTTGGATGATATAGTGGTCGCTACCCAGTGTCTCGTCGAGCCTTGTCCATGTAGCTTCTTTGATGTTATGCGTGAGCGTCAAGTCTGGGGTCGTGTCCCGTGATATACTGTTGCCGATGCGGGTAGTAACTTGGGGGGTATTGCAAAGATGCAGCTGATTTTGTTGTATGGCATCGTACAGGGAGGTACCTTTTTTATTGGAGCGGACATAGCCCCACGTAGTATGATGGGCGTTGAAGTCTCCCATGATCAATAATTTGTGGCCTTTCGTTCTTTGTCGGATGGTTCTGACTAGTTGGTCAATTCCGGGTAGGGCGTGATCAGGGGGGCTGTATATATTTAGCACAAATAGGCTGGTTTGCTGTTTGCGTCGGGGTATGACTTCTACGAAGGTATAGTCCAGTTGCGTGGGTGCAGTGAGTTGTTGAGCTGTTAGGGTGGATTTAACCAGGATGGCGGTGCGAGATGTCGGATCAGATACAAATGTTGTGTATCCACTGAAGGATATATTATCAGTGCCCGTTTCTTGTAGCGCGATGAGGTCCGGTGCATGTTGGCCCGCAAAAAGGGTGAGGGATTGTTTCTTGCCACGTAGTGAGCGACAGTTCCATTGCCAGATAGTCAGGGATTTACTCCGTGTCGGGGTCTGTGTACCAGGAGCGGTCATTGTTATTAGGAAAGTGTATCAGTGATGGTCGGAGGGGTGTCTTTTTTGGGTTTCTTGTGCTGCGTCTGCTTTTGCCAATCTTCTTCCAGGGCAGCAACCCGGGTATCCAATGAGGTGAGGGGTTGGGCAATGTTGGCGAAATTGGTCTTTATTTGCTCGCACAGTCGTTCCAGTCGAGTTTCAATGGCTGTGAGTCGAGTGTCTGTAGTAGTATCCGCCGGGGAAGGGAGTTCTGGATTTGACTCAAGGCGTGGGGCAGTGGCTAGGCTTGGTTGTTGTGTATTTTGATTCTGTAAAATAGTTGCCATCTGGGTTGCAAGTTGATCCATTTGCGTTTTCATGTCGGCGAGTTGTTGTTGTAGTTCGGAATTCTGTTGTCTGAGCTGCGCGTTTTCGTGCTGTAATTCCTGGAGGCGGGGGTCGGGGGGTGGTTGGATGGGGGTTGTGTTAGGGAGGGGGGGGAATTGGGTTTGAGCAGTGGGCGAGGCTTTAAAGAGGGTTGACCAGCTCACCTGCGGTTCCCGTGCTGGTCCTGATGGTGTGGCGGCTGGTCTTTGGGAGGTCTGCGGGGTCTGGTGCTGTTGGTTCAATTGAGCAGTGCGCTGCGGGGTCTTCGAAGACGGTGGGGAGGGCTTGAACCTTTTCTTGCAGGCTTTGTCCGCGGTAAGATGATCCAGGCCGCACAGAAGGCATTTGGGAGTGCATTCGTGGTCGGGTGTCGGTTCGCGCACGTTGCACTTCACGCACACATTTTTGTCAGGTTCGGGGCACACGTCCCGGCGGTGTCCGAGCTCACCACACAGGGAGCAGTGTTGCACTGTTTGACGGTAGGGACGGCATCGGTATAGTGTTCCGTATGCTTTCACGTAAAAAGGGACGTGCTTGCCTTCGAAAGTGATCAGTGCCGAAGTTGTCGTGCCGAGCATTCTTGCATCGATGATGGATGCGCCATTGATGCCGGTTGGAGCTAATATGTGTGGCAATTGCGCTGTGGTAGTGTCCTGGTCAAGGCCGTGAATGACCCCGCGGACCGTACCCGAGAAGGGTTTCAGGTATGGTTGCAGTTCGTATGTTGCTGCTCCTAGGTGCACGAGCATGGTGCTGCTTAGAGCCCGAGCGCAGCGTGCGTCGGGAGTGCTTGCGATGATGAGGTTCTGAATTGGTTGGGATTGGACCGTCACGTGCACATTGAAGATTTCTTCTGGTATTCCGCTAGCCAGTTGTAGGCCTTGGGCTATTTGGCGGTCAGTCCATGCAGATATTCGGAGGCCGGTACGAGGTCGGAAGATTACCTTGTAGTCGGCGTCGGGTAGTCGGGGCGCCAAATCGCTGCGGCTGATCGGTTGACGCGGCGTTCGCGGCGGGCGTGCGGTTTGTGCAGCGGCAGTTTCCCGGGTGATTTTTCTGTCAAGCATAATTTGCCAGGGGCCAGGTTTCGGCAGAGTGCGGCCGCTGAGGGCATCGTACTCCATGTCGTCTTCGTCGGCGTTCGGCATGGCGAGGCGGGGCTTCGGTGCTAAAAAAAAAAAAAGGACGTCGTCGTCTCATGTGCGACCCACTCGCTGAAGTAACCATGGTAACGACGACGCTCTAAACCAAACCGCCGCCGTCAAAAATCGCGGACATTCCGGCGGTCAACCATGAAATGAGCGCTTCGCCTCGGACGAGGTCGGACTATGTCGTCATCGCAAGCCGCCGAGCCAACAAATAGTTCTGTCTCGTCGGGGTAATAACTTTTGTTAGCGTGAGCGAATATGCTTACTATTTTTGGACTTGTTTCTACAAGAACTACAGAGTAGATTTCTGACACAAACAAAAACACTTTGAAATCCATCTCAGGCCCCCTTTAACGCGCCGACGCAACGCAGGCGATGAGGCGCGCCGTAGTGGAGTGCTCCGGATTAATTTTGACCACCTGGGGATCTTTAACGTTACACACGGGTGTTTTCGCTTTTCGCCTCCATCAGAAAAGCGGCCAGGAATCGAACCCGCGACCTCGTGCTCAGCAGCGCAACGCCTTAGCCACTGAGCCACCGCGGCGGGTATCCTATTGCTGTCGTTCGTGTCTTTTCGCTTGCGCCGTGGTTCAACAAGCTTCTGTGGCTGACAAATAATTGTAGTTGAACCGTGTTAATTAGGTTTTAGTGGTTAACCCGAAGCCATATTTTAATGGCTAAGACGCTGTGCTGCTGATACCAGGACACCAATTTGATCCCGGTCGCTCTGGTCGTTTTCCGGTGGCGGCCAAAAACGAAAACGCCCATGTGTCAAGGTTCAGCGAAATTTCTCTTTGCCGCAAAGCGTATTCTGCTGCGCAATCCTGCTGACGGACCACGACCAGAAGAAATGCATACTAACGAGCGCGATGCATACAGCTTCGCCGTAACGAAATAACTTCACTGCCACCAATTTCTCAAATAAAAATGGTGATTACGAATCGCTGAACGAATCAGAACGATCATTTATAACGCAATCCAAAATCTGCGGAACGTAAGGAATAGAATAAGTCGTTTCTATAGGAGTATTTTTACACGAACTTTCGGTGCGCGCAATATCAGCCCACGGTAAGTAAGGCACCCGGGCGTTTCACTGCAGGGCTATTTCGGTACAAATAGAGTCTGGCGCGTCAGTGTTTCACCGAGTACAAAGTGATCGAATAGTAGTTGGAATCATTTACAGGTTTTTAGACGTTGCTGTTATTATTGTAATTACGTATAACCATAATTGAAATCTTCCTCGACACGATTTCTCCTGTAATTACGATTAAGGATGGCTCGTCGATGCCGTTTTATTTATTTATTTTTATTCAAGACCTCCAAAAACAATTTTTCTAACGAGTGTGTCTGTGCTGACTTCTTATTATGGTTATTTTGCGCATAATTAATAATGCACATGTTTTTTGACATAATTTCTCCACTTAATATTTATTAGGAATCGTTACTCGATCCTCTTTATATTATTTTACTTTTCTCCCAGATGTGCGCAAAACAGTCGTTTAAATATTCGGCAGAGCGGTCGCCGCAATCTCGGCCAGTCTCCCTAGGAGGGTATGCATATGGCTTGACAAACGTGCGCAGGGGGCGCTGGGCGGTCTTCGCGATGCACGCACGCGTACGATCTTTTGGTTTTGTTTCTCAGGGGGGAAAACAGCGCAGAGACGGGGACTAACGGACGAAAAGACAGTACAAGCGACAGTTAACTGCCAGGCGTTCGCCGCGAGGGCCGCCCTCAAAAGCGCGCGCTTGGCAGTTTCTTGGTATTTTTAACTGCGGACACGAAAAATTACGATTTGCTAAACAGTTTCGCTGTTGAAAAATCAAAGCCCCTTCGTCTAACGGCAAAGATGGTTGAAACGCGAAGCTTTCGTCCGCCGCAAACCGAGACGAATCGAAGTCCAGTGTCGTGTGAGGGGTGCGTTCGTTGTCCTCAGAGTCTGTACTTTGACGATGATGATGCCCTTGAAGTGTTTGGAACGTACCCACTCGGTGGGGATTGGCCAGGGATAAAGTGTTCACTGTGCACCTGCGCTTCACGCGCCTTTGAGGAAACCCATTGTGTAAGTCGGCTTTCCTGCAGGGCGGTTCGGGCGTAACGATTTGGATCGTGGACTCGGAAGACATATTGGCTTTCGAGCAGACAGAGAGGGAGAGAGACAGAGCGATAATAAATTTATTTGGAGCAGAGCAAGAGCTGAGGGGCCTCCTATAGTCGGCAGCTTCGAGTTTTAATTCACTTCGCCCACTATCATCATCGCCGTAACAGAAAGCTGGCTTTCCTGCTGCAGTGAGTTTGCGCGTACGGTCGCCATCATCGACGCGAAGAAAGCTACGATTTAAAACACCCTACAGGTGCACAGCGCCACCGGGGATCTGCAGTCCGAGCAAGCGAGCAACACTGGGTCCGCTGGTAGGTACTGTCGACGCTACAGTGAACTACAGGTTTTCCCGCTCAATTTATTCCAATCACCATACAATCTAATCCAGGCGTCAGCGAATTTAATCTAAGCCACATCTAATTTAATCCAGACGCCACGTAATTTAATCCAGGTGCCACTGAATTTAATCCGAGTGCCAACCAAATTAATCCAGCTATCGAAAGAATATTCAGGAGTGTTTTTTGCGTAATTAGGCGCAGCTCTGCGGACTTAGCGTAATGTGTTTAATCTCCCTCTCTGTCCTCCACAAGCTAAACATACACTAACTGCAGGTTTTCCAGCTCACGTTAATCCGTCGCCATACAATTTAACACAGGCACCAGCCAATTTAATACAAGCGCCATCTAATTTAATCCAGACGCCATGTAATTTAATCCAGGTGCCAGCTAATTTAATCCCGAGTGCTAACCAATTTAATCCCTTCGCCTACCATATTAATGCAGCTACCAAAAGAATGTCCAGGAGTGTTTTGTGGAAAATTAAGCACAGGTTTGCGGACTGTTGCGCGTGGTGTGCTGAGAACATGGTGTTTCTTGAGCCATTATGTGCAAAATATCTTATACGAACCGCTTAATGTACATTTACTAACAACCCGCCGCGGTGGCGCAGTGGCTAAGGCGTTGCGCTGCTGAGCACGAGGTCGCGGGTTCGATTCCCGGCCGCGGCGGCCGCTTTTCTGATGGAGGCGAAAAGCAAAAACGCCCGTGTGTTCGAGATTTCGGCGCACGTTAAAGATCCCCAGGTGGTCAAAATTAATCCGGAGCCCTCCACTACGGCGCGCCTCATCGCCTGCGTTGCGTTGGCGCGTTAAACCCTACAATCAATCAAATCAATCAATCACATTTACTAACACGCGCAGACCGTTGGTGCCGTGTTCTTCTAAGCTGATCGTGTGCGAGAACGTCGTCGTAGATAACACACGTCAGAAGAATCGCCTGCTCTTCACGTAACAATGCCTTCAGAAGCTCCCTCACTACTCAAATGCCCTTTGCATTCTGATTTTCAAATAATGAATGCTTTTCTGCAGCGTTAAGCAGTATTTCCAAATTATAATACCGTCTACAATCGCCATAAATATTGCCTGCTCGCGACCGAAGTGTCGTCTGCTTGTGTAATACGCGAGCAGACAATACTTTTGATGATCTCGCGGACGATCAGCACACGGCAGCAAAGGATCAAACGAGACCGCTCTCCTGGTCTGCGGGTGTTAGTACATGTCAATTAAGCTGCCCGCATATATTTTGCACACAATTGCTCAAGAAGCACCACGTTTTCACCACACCATGCGCAACAAAGTCCGCAAAGCTGCGCCGAATTTCGCAAAAAACACTCCTGGACATTTTTCTGATAACTGGCATAATTTGGTTGTCACTCGGATCAAATTCGCTGGCATCCAGATTAAATTACATTGCGCCTGGATTAAATTATATGGCGCTTGGATTAAATTGAATGGCATCTGGAATAAAATCGTATGGCGATAGAATTAAATTGAGCAGGAAAACCTGTAATTCCTCGGTATTTGCAACTATTTGTTAAGTTCATTTTGTCACTGCAAGTCACGGCCCCATCATAAAGCCATGGTGAGTGGTTTCCGGACAGCATGGAGAGCCCTACGCGTATTAAACCTGGAAGTTCACAAGCAGTTTTTAGATGTACAGGGCGCACTTCTAGAGAGCGTCCCTGGCTGATAACCTCGGTTGTTCGTTCATTTTATGGCTTGTGTTCCTTTCTTCGACTGAGACAATGCTCCAGACAACGTATATGCGTTTCCTAGTCAGTACAGCCAGCCGTCACCTGAGCTTGCTTATGGGGGTTATATCACTGCATAAACGTACCAGCAAAACGGACATGCAATGGTTGAAATCCAGTGTAGAAAAAAAATATTCCACAGAAATAGCCGAAACCGACCGAACAGGGGAAAACCAGCAAAAGCGTACAAGCAGTAGCTGAAACCGACTAAAAGGCAACGAAAATACCCGAAATCCCATCTATAATGCATAAAGGTGCCATAAATAGATTATATGCTTGATAACAAATGTTAATATTCAAATATGACAAACCCTTGAAAATCAAAAATATAGCGATAACGGGGTTTGAACCCGGGTTAGCATGTTTGCTTTGCAGGAGCGGAACTACTACACTAAGGGACAAGCGGTTCCAAGCGAATAAATTGAGGGCCACGTCCACATGGACATACCTTCAAGCATGCCCCTAGATGGCGCCATGCGTCGCTTGGCTGTGCTGACCAGGAAACGCCTATATGCCTCCCGACATGACCGATTGTCCAGGCATGGATGGTATAGTCAAACTACTAGTCAAACTACAGCACAGCACCTTCCCTGAGGTTTTGCTTGTGCATCAGCCAGCATTCGTCAAATGCATTCAGCAATAGCAATGCCCACTGATGAAGACCAATGCAAAGACAGCTTGTGTGCCCTATTTATCCAGCCGGGTCATTGTGGAGTGCCGATCATAAGTGTTTCTTCCTCTGCAAGAAAATGCATGCCAGAAGAAGTGGAGGAGGAGGCAAGGTGCTTACATCGGCCGTTTCGTTTATTCAACCATTACATGTTTACACACGAGAAAAACAAGACAGTTTGTCCACTTCCTTTGCCTCTTTCCGCATCGTGTAATTACAAGAGATTCGTGTGTATTGTCTGCCTCTCTCCTTCCAAGGAACCACAGTGAAACGAAGAACTCAGAATGACACACTACTCATCCAGGTAACAAAGGTATCACGACATTTTCCCCACAACTAGTTGTGATGGCAGGGAGAGGGCTTTAGCTTGACAAGTAAAAAATAAGGCCAGAGTTTAAACAGATTGCAGCAGTCAGTGGCAAAATTTTCATTTCGGTCGTTTTACAGTTCAAAATTAACTTAATCAAGCACTGGTATCTGTTGACAAGCGCACAGATGGTGGTTCCTTCCACCAGGCTTCCATAGAATCAGTCGGGTTTTTTTTCTTTATACTTAAACAGACATTTCATGCATGAATGCAGCGGATGAAACAATGTCAGTTTTCAAGCTTCACTGAATAGAATGTAGATAAGCTGGCAATCGAGGCTACAGTGGCACACTAACACAATTTTGGGGGGGCAAAGCAATGAAAGCACTGCAGCACAAAACCCACACACAAAAAGAGCAAAACTTATCTAATCTCAGTGAGTCTCGTTTCTTGAGGTAGACAGAAAAAAAAAAGTTTTACTTAAAACACACTAGAGAACTGAAACACTGATAGAAGACTAATTGGAAAAGGAAAATATGGTTGCTTATTTCACACAACCAGTACGTTCTTTTATTACACCTTAGATTGTACATGTTGTGAGGCAAAAGAGAAAAAAAAAATAAGAGAAACAATGCAAGCAATGAAAACGTTGCTACTCTTGTCCAAGGAAACACGACACACAAACAAACATAAGGAAGAAAACATGTCACAGTGCACTGGAGTACACAGTGCAAACACTTCTACAGGGCGTCCAAAGATGCCCAAAGCTGCCGTTTGCTGCTATAACATAACAGTTACACACACTAGAAGCAAAAGACACATATGCGCCGGCGAGAGAAAAAAAAAAAAAGATCCACCAAATGATTCCGCAAACCAACCTCTGAACAGAACTCTCAATCCACCGTTGGTTTTAAAATGGCGCAAATCCCAAGGACACAAATTATAGGCTTTAGGTGAAACTGCGCATGTGATGGCAATTTTAAGCCAAGGTGCGACACAAAAGATGTTGGTGCGAAGGAACACACTTCCAGAAATGAGAAGCCCAAGAATGAACTTGCCCACGACAACTGCAGCGATAACAAAAGCCAGAAAAACCAGACAAATGCCTGCTGCATCAATAGCGCCTTTACTTGTGGAGAATGAAAGACCAGACTTTTTGGGGGAGTTAAAAAATGACAGTTCAGAGGAAAGGCTTTGGAGCGACATCCTTTATTTCTTACAATTCCTCACTCACGAGACACAAACATCCCTCCGAGATGAGACTGCAAAACAAGTACACATGAAACTAAGTGGAACACCGTTCCAGATAACATAGGACCCACAACACTAAGTGGAACACTGTTCCACATAGCGAAACTAACTGGAGCACTGTTCCATATAACCAATTTGCAGAGAAAGATAGAAGGCTGTGTTGACAGGTTAAAAAAAAAGCATGCCAACGACAAACAGTACAGGCTGTGGTGCAAATGTACAAGCGCTGGGATAGGCGGACATGCACAGCTATTGACGAACAAACTCTTGTCGGAAAGCTGCAAGGAACGCGCACACTCAATCCACAAGGTGCGAGGAAAAAGACCAGAAACAAACTCCGTGCCAGGCGGTTTGAATGCAACACCTACAAGGTGCCAGTCTCTTTACGAACCTGCCGTCGGCTGCAGTATTAAAAAACGCGCGCACGCGAGAGTAGTGGTAGTTAAGCTGCTCTACTGCCGGTAAAGTGAAGGGGAACGAACGGTTGGTTACAAATCGCAGAAGAAAGACGCGGAAAGATAGGTGGGAGCTTTTGGGTGCTTCTAGACATTGGGAGTTCCAGCTAATAAAGCATTACCAAGTGAGAGAATCTACGCGATGCATGGCGGTATTGGTACTGTCATGGTCACACCTGTTTAACTACCTTGGGCAATGTCTCGTTGCACACACCAACAAAAACGAACTCTTGCTAGATGCAGAATAGACAATTTTAAAGTAACTCCCGACACTGGAAAGTCAATATGCAGTCCGGTTGAACGCCACTTGTTTTTACGTGCTGAAAGCTTTGTTGATTGCGGTGAAATTGGATTGGATGTTGGCAATCTGGGAAAGTGCTCCTTTTGGGGTCTTTCAGCAGAGCCTTGCCGCTCAATTGACTTTCTATTCTTAAGAATGAGACTAGGAGTCACTGAAGCACAAGCCTTGATACCATACATCTGAACACACAATTTAATGGGACCGAGTGAAATGAAAGGGTTAGCTAGTGTATTCGGTATTGGGAATAGAGGGTGCTTCAGCCTACGACGAATAATTTAGAGAAGAACACAGTCTTCGAATATGCTTTCCTCTCCCCGCTGGGCAAACGGAAAATGTTGACAAAATCGTCAAATGTTGTACTTTGCTTCGCAAGTTTTGCAACGAAGGTTAACAGAAGGTGCGGGCAGAGTCACTGAAACAAGCTGTGGCAATAAATATGTACAAAAGAAAATGGGTAGAAAAAAAAAAAGTGCTTGCGCTGCAAGACTTTCCTAGAGTATTTTTCTCTTTGGCAACATGGCGTAGGACTGCCCAAACTTCACTGCTTCAAAACGTGCTCGTGACATATTGTGATGAGTGTTACAATTACAACCAGCATCTTTGCTCTGCAAGCCGCATAAACTGAACTTTTCCAGTCTCCCTCTAGTAAGCTGGCCAGTTTTTTTTCAGGCAGCTGCCAGTCTCTGCAGAGCCAAACAGGGCTCCACCTTTATGCAATTCACATTTAGAATCTGATGCATTTCTCAATTTGAGCAAGCTTACCACCTCAGCATTGTACAAGACTCGACTTTAATCCTGTGATCCTACACCTGTAATTTTTTCATTTGTGTTTTTGGGAAGCAATTTTTGGGCAAATGTGACTTGAAACATAGCGCTCCAAACTTTAGCTTGTGTTTTCCCGCCAGATTTGCAGAGTGCTGGCACGCGTACATCGAACCTTCTGGTAATCACACAAGACGAGACACTGGGCAAAGGGCGTTTTGTTTTTGCACCTTGGCGTTTATTTCGACTCGCTTGACGCAGCACACCGCAGTCAGTCCAGTGAGCTCAGTTCTTCGCACCCCTACCCACAAAAAAAGGGCACCCAAGACACACGAACACCCACACCAACTGGCAAACTGAACATTCGCAGAACCCGCCATTTTTTATGCGTAGTCGGCGACGAAAATGCCAGATGCCCCATTTTCCAGGTAATCGAGGCGTTCCCATTTCATTTTACAAGTGCGGCGAAGACAATGCTCTGCTCTCCCGAACCGAAAACACCAGGGAGTGGTAGAGTTGCCATTGCTCCCTGCGCCTCCATTCTCTAATCGGAGAAGGAACTGCTTACAGAAGTGGTGACCTGAACTGCGACGAGACAAAAAAAGGGGGGAGAAAAAACAACTGGGAACAACGACGACGACAACACAAATGCTAAAAACGAGCCTTAACTAAGACAACAACGACAAAAAAAAAAAAAAAAAAAGGTTGATAAACGAAGGCCGACGTAGCTAATCAGAGTTGTGAGGGAACTGACCAAGAACTTGGAGAAAGGAGACGATGACACTTAGAGGATGAAACTGCTAAAAAAAAGAGGGGGAGGGGGGAGAGAGCAAAGAAAGTAACACAGAAGAGCGACCCTTGCTTGGTCGAAAATTTAAAAAAAAAGAGAAAACACTTAAATTACACTGCTGCCGAAGCCACAGGCGATATGTGGATGTGAGACGCCCAGCCAACCACCGACAGGTAGAAAAAAAAAAAACGATTTGAACCCCAGGAGAGCTGATGATCGATGTCTAGCGCTGACGGGGAGCAGCGGGAAAAAAGGGGACGATACGTAATCTGACCCAAAGGGAGGAGGAGGAGGAGGAGGAGATGACACATTGAACAGACATTACTGAGTGCACTGACCAGGTTGCCATTTGTAACCGCCGCACGTACAAACGAACAGAAATTCGCACGGCAGCAGCAGGTTCGGAACACTACTGTACACACCTTCTGCCCAGTAGAATAAAAACTGAACTGTGTGGCCCGTACATGGTATCTAAGACTATCAGCCAACCAAAGGAAGAAAAAGAACAGGATGGTGGCAAAAATGAGCGGGGCACATTCCCCACAAACACCCCCGACGAGAAAGACTACAGGAGACGAAAGAGACGGCAATCGGGTAGACAAAACTTCTGCGCGCTACTACCGCAAGTGCTCGCGACAAACCCCGAGACAAGACAGCCTCCACTGTGACAATGAAGAAGCGTGGAAGTTAAGGAAGTCACGCAAGAACAGAAACATGTGAAAGAGAAGAGTGCATTTCTCGGGGGGAGAGGGGAGGCGGGGGAAGCGTCCATGAGTCCATCCTTTTCGTTTCCTTCTCCCTCTTGCATCGAGCGACCAGCCGGAACAGAATGACAAATAAAAAGACAATGAGGAAAGCAAGGCGGCGGTGGGGAGGGGGGTAGCATCGCCGGCGACGAACTTGTTCCTCCTCCCCCTCCTCCTTGCTTGGGTGTGTGTCCGCTTGAATCCTCCCCTTGCCGCCTCTCCCCCCACCCGGCGTAGCTGCTCTGCTGGGCACCCTTAGTAGGGAGTGAATCGGTTGTAGCCACTCCTGTAGACAGCCGTCTGCAAGAAAAAAACAAAGGGCTGTCAGCGGCACTCCCCACATTTGCCATCTCTAGTTACAACTGCAGTGGAACTTGAGTTTTAATGTGAAAGCATAAAGCAGCTCATTGAGGCATTCCTCATGGATAACAAACCACCCACAGCCGCACCCAGTGGCACAGCAGTCCCCAGCGCTGTGGACAATTCTGCTTCCTTCCAGGCTAAACACACAGGAGCACTTGATCGCACAACGCTATTGATTTTGCTACATCATCATCAGGTTGGTCTGTTACACAGTAGAACCTCATCGATATATTTTTTTCAGACGGCTGTGAAACATAAATGTAAAAAAATCAGTACCAGACAAATACAGACACCCCAAATGCATCAACAGCTTCCACTGCACCTGTAGAAACACGCCCCATGTACACAGGCCACGTATTCCCTCGAAAATTACAAACAATTGTGTAAATAATGCTGGTAATATCCGCACTGTAATTTGTTAAGTTACAGCACCCGTTACCTCCCGAAGAAGCCGAAGGTTTTCCCACACTCTCACCTGTAATGCAACTTTCCCTTAATCTTTCCAGCTGTCGAGGTGATTAAGCACCAGTTGAAGGGCTACAAGCCAAGCAATGAGGCATTATTCCAGCAAGACTCAGTAGCTAGTGCAGAGCCAACAGGAAACCCCCGAGGAGCTACCAAGACTGATTCGATTTTGGCACTCGTGGCAACACGAATGCGAAATAATAATAATAATAGTTTCGAAATAAAAAGAGTCCAGACACTAGGGCACCCCAAGTGGTCAAACTAGCTGGGGTCAGCTTAGTTCAATAGATATGATGACAAGCCTTAACCCTTCCTTAAAAAGCCTACTGCAAAAATAATTTCATCCAGGCCCAAATTCTCAATGTCGGTTTTGAAATCACACAAATTTTTGCTTGTTGCTAGCACCATGCATGCACATGTTAGCCGTCATTTTGTACCTTGCAGTCTTTTTATGTCTGTGTACACAAAATGGGGCTTTTTTTAAGAGGTTGAAACTCGCTGCTAAGTGAAGTGGTAAGTGTTTAACGAACAAGTGATTCAGCGCAAGCTTGTTGCCTCCAGAGACAAAGGTGTTGCAAAACCATTACGTGTTGCTCTGTACTTTTGACTTGGTCTTTACTTTTTTGTAACGTCTTTGTACTTTCTTGACTTGGTCAGCCACCACATTACTGTATCTTCATACAATGCCTGACCAAATGAACGTTCACGGAAACCTTGACTATAAAACCTGCCTGGCGGTATAAGCTTTCACTTTCTTGACTTGGTCAGTGACCACATTACTATTCGTCATACAATGCCTGACCAAATGAACTTTCATCGAACCCTGACTATAAAACATGCACTACGGCATAAGCTTTCTTAAATTGGCCAGCGACCACATCGCTGTACCTTCATACAATGCCTGACCAAATGAACTTTCATGGAACCCTTGACTATAAAACATGCACGACGGCATAAGCTTTCTTGACTTGGTCAGTGACCACATTCCTATATCATCATACAATGCCTGACCAAATGAACTTTCATCGAACCCTGACTATAAAACATGCACAACACATAAGCTTTCTTGATTGGTCAGTGACCACATTCCTATATCGTCATACAATGCCTGACCAAATGAACTTTCATCGGACCCCCGACTATAAAACATGCACGACTGCACAAGCTTTCACTTTCTTGAATTCGTTTGTAAACACATTACTGTATAGTCATACAATGCCTGACCAAATGAACTTTCATGAACCCTGACTCTAAAACATGCACTACGGCATAAGCTTTCTTAAATTGGCCAGCGACCACATCGCTGTACCTTCATACAATACCTGACCAAATGAACTTTCACGGAACCCTTGACTATAAAACATGCACGACGGCATAAGCTTTCTTGACTTGGTCAGTGACCATATTACTGTGTCTTCATACAATGCCTGACCAAATGAACTTTCATCGAACCCTGACTATAAAACATGCACAACACATAAGCTTTCTTGATTGGTCAGTGACCACATTCCTATATCGTCATACAATGCCTGACCAAATGAACTTTCATCGGACCCCCGACTATAAAACATGCACGACTGCACAAGCTTTCACTTTCTTGAATTCGTTTGTAAACACATTACTGTATAGTCATACAATGCCTGACCAAATGAACTTTCATGAACCCTGACTATAAAACATGCACTACGGCATAAGATTTCTTAAATTGGCCAGCGACCACATCGCTGTACCTTCATACAATGCCTGACCAAATGAACTTTCATGGAACCCTTGACTATAAAACATGCACGACGGCATAAGCTTTCTTGACTTGGTCAGTGACCACATTCCTATATCGTCATACAATGCCTGACCAAATGAACTTTCATCGGACCCCCGACTATAAAACATGCACGACTGCACAAGCTTTCACTTTCTTGAATTCGTTTGTAAACACATTACTGTATAGTCATACAATGCCTGACCAAATGAACTTTCATGAACCCTGACTATAAAACATGCATGACGGCATAGGCTTTCTGGATAAAAATGTGAGCAACAGCACAATAGGACAGAACGTAGAGTAGAAGACAAACACGCGGCACTGAGGTTGATGTAGATGGTTAAGGATTGAAGACATGAAGGAGACAGCAAAGGAAGGACAGAGCCCGATGTACTAGAAATGTATCTTAGAATGGGGAGCAAGTGGGCTGGTTGGCGCATCTTAAAAATGTGAGAAACAGCGCGAAAGGACAGGACGTAGAGTAGAAGCATGCGGCGCTGACGTTCTTGACTTGGTCAGTGACCACATTACTGCATCATCATACAATGCCTGACCAAATGAACCGCAACTATAAAACATGCACGACGGCATAAGCTTTCCCTTTCTTGACTTGGTTAGTGACCGCATACTGTATCGTCATACAATGTCTGACCAAATGAACATTCACCGAACGCTCAACTATAAAACCTGTACGGCGGCATTTGCTTTCACTAAGCAGGAATGAAGATGTGGTTAATCAGGCAATGGTGTCAGCTGAGTAATGAAATAATCTTCGATTGGTTCTTTTGACAGTCTCTGTCCCGTTACCCCACTCTAAATAGCAAGGCCCAAATTCTGTTGAGCAAAACTTCAAATATGGTTTTATAAGCTCAACTTAAAGGAGCCATTAAACAAACACAAGTTTGTAGCCCAAGAAAGCCATTTTTTCAACTGAAAATACGAAAAAAGTATTGAAACAAATTCATATTTCATGCTTTCATGATGTAATATGGGCAAGCAATACAGGCTTCAAAAGCAAAAATTCAAGGGTTTTCGAGGACTTTCAAGGACCAGAAAACACATTTTCAAGGTGCCCATCTAATGCTTTATCTGGGATTATCTATAACTTTTTCAACACAATGCAAAAGTTCTTCATTGCACAATACCTAAGCACACTCCCAGCTTTATTTTTTATTTCATGGTTGGTATTTAGAGGTTTTTCTTTTTTCTTGGTGTTTTTTCAGGCTGTTTGATTTGAAAACTTAGTTAATGTTGCCTGCATCGCCTGCTTTGTCAGCAAGAGTACCAGCTGAAATTAGCAAGTGTTGCTGCAAGGCAGGACGAACTATGTACACGTCCACCATTAGCGTATAAGGCACAGAACACATGCAATGAGCGAGCGTCCGCAGACTAGATGGAAGATGCAAGATAGAGCACAGAAGTCAGCTTTCACTGGATTGTATTATGACATTGATTGGATTGAGAAGTGCCTGCTCCCAATGTTGTCTCGTAATAATGAAAATCCACCAAACTTGTAATTTCACGCAATACACTGAAACTTGATTGTTACAATGTTTCTTTACATTTGCTAACACCTAAAATCCACGACAGACACTTTAAATTCTTGTAAAAAGACAGGGCCATTGGTTCTCACCAGAAAAATCAAGGGTTTTCAAGGACCATTTAAAAATTCCAGCACTATCCAGGCCTTGAAATTGACACTTGTAAATTTAAGGGTTTTCAAGGACCTTAACGAACCCTGAATAATAACAATTGCCAGGGTGTTGTGAACAGCAAGTTAGCATTCAAGTGGTACGATTTAAAGGAACTAGAGGCCCCTCTACAATTGCCTGGTGGTGATTTAGGTCAATCGCACAAACCAGATTCTCTGACACCATAGAAAGTCGCCACGAAGTGGCAAGGGAGTTGAGACTGCTTCCCCGTTTCTATTATGCAATATCTGCGTTAATTGTTCGAAGTTTGCGATAAAATGGGCACCACTGTGATCGCGATGAATCAGCCTTTTTAAGAAACCAAACTTGCACTTTGTCTTCACGGCCCCTTGAGGTGCACAATGAACTGAGCAGCCCCCGCCTCAAGACAAACAGGCCCCAACCACAGCGCTAAAGGAACCAGGGGACGCTGACTCAAATCAACCACAGAGCAGTACGAAGTGGCACCGCCACAGGGAAACTTCCCCAGCCCCAATTAATACGGCCTGCTGCGTGTTCTAACTCACGGTACTAGGCCGGCGTGGGCCTCGATTACCACAGCTGTCCTGAAACAAGCGACGCCGTGTTAGAACTTGTCACAAGGACACACGCATACATTCACAGAGGCTGAGCAGTGAACGAATCAGTGGCTCAATTATCTGGCTATCACATATTAAAGTTAAAAAGCACAGTGCAGTTTACACGGAGCACTGAACCATTGCCGCAGCGGCAACGCTCACGGCTTTGTTACACGTCCCCACTGTGATACAGAAGTCCGGTACACTGATGCTGTTAAAACTATCAAAGATTGGTAGTTAGTGCAGCTCTCCGACATTCCCCCACAGGTGCCAGAGGTGAGGCACAAGATGCAGCTAGAAGTCGTTCTATGCCAGAACATAGAAGTTCAACACTGCTTAGTACTTAAGGGGAGACGTGGGTCTTGAAATGAACTTTTTTATTAATTGGTCTGTGATAATGAAAATCACTGTGCATATGTGTTTTGTCTTCCTCATTTCAAATATGTAATTAGTTTTCAAGTGGTATAATTATTTTCTGAGTTATAAAGAAAACACTGGAGCCTAATTAAGTAATTTCTTACGGGCCTTTAAGGAACTTTTATTCAACTTTTTTTAAAAATAAATGGCATGGATGTGTAGCTTAAGACCTGCCATGCATGCTGAAGCTATTTATATTCCTGTAAAACTGGTTGATTGGATAAAATTAGTCTAATTATGCCAAGTACAGTTTTCAGAAAACCTAATGAGCTCATATTATTACTCATAACATTTATTTGGGGCAAAATGAGCCAATTAAAATAGCATCAGCATGCAGTTCATTTTATCCCGAATTTAACGGTATAACACTTGTAGAAATCCCTTGAAAAAAACTATCTCAAAACCTCTGTAAGGCTAGGCCCATATGCAAAAAAAGGGAAGCCGAGAAAATCGCAGTTGAAGTTTTACTACAAGTGACAGTTTTATCTATTGAGCATATGAAAAAAAGAAAGGTTCTAGAATGTAGCTCGCTTTTCGCTCAACACGAGCATACCAAGTTTGCTGAAATCAGCTGATGGTAAAATTGTGAAATCCTCTGTCTACAGATGGCACTAGGCAGAAAAACTGAACAAAAGCAAAGCCAGAACGTTGCTTCAATTTTTATGCTGTTAGCAGCGCGCCGTCACTCTTTGGCGACTAGGGCTGAGGTGCCGATCGTGCACCACAGTTGTAAATGTTTATTTTGTTATGTTACTGCTTCATTTGTAGCAATCAAATCGGATTTGCCTCGCGTGAAATGAGTTGCAGCGAAGGGGCTGGTAACGGAATGCCCGCCACTGTTCTGTAACGTGCATGCGCTTGGCTAGGTGGGCTAACCACGTTTTCGGTTTAATCTACTCGTATATCACGTCACCAACGCAGATTGTGCACAGTGCGAACATTTATAATTCTCAAATCGCTCATCTATATGGTAAACTGCCGACGAGGAAGCGCGCGCCGGAGTGCGGGCCGACCCGCCGCGGCATTGTTGATAACAGAATGAACACACTTCCCTTGCGACGTCTGCATGCGGCATCCTCCACTTTATCATTTCTTTTCTTTCTATTTGCTGCTGATCGAAAGATAGACGCACCTTAGTGCCCCCGCAGGCGTAATCATATCGCTACGCTATCGTCTCGGCAGCCCGCGCGGGCGCTAAGCCTACCTCCGTCTCGGCGCCGTTCTCGCGATAAGTCGTCGTCACACGAGCAGAAAATCGTATTTCAGGCGCTTTTAATAATGCATGTTCTTCCTTTCGGTTATCGATAGACATATTTACTTTATTTTTTACGCCATGCGGGGCTTTTGCCGGTCCTCGCATAGACGAACACATGAGCCGTTGCACTGTGATGAGCGTGCCGAGCTGACGACCCACGGCGCCCAGCCAATGACGTTGCGCCCTGCGGTCACGTGCAGTCAGTAGCCAATTACGCGACGCGTTCCGTCTCTTTTCTACCCCGGTTTTACTCGCAACCAACGGACGAAACGGAGTGGTTCTGGCGGGGAATTGAAAACGAAAAGATGCGCTTTCGAATGAGACCAAGATGGACGCCGTGGCGCATGTAGAACCCGAGGGGCGAGTCGTCGAAAAAATGCTATTTTCGCGTCGAATCTTGGCCGATTTTAGCGGTCGTCGGTGCTATAAATTGATATTATGGCTCAAATACGTACTCCTGGGTCTGGATATTTTGCTAACAGGTAGAAAAAGAGCTTTACTTTCCGAAAATGGCGATTTCTAAAAATCGAGTTTCTGGCCAAATTTCGGGATTCCAAGACCCGCGTCTCCCCTTAATAAGCCACTGCTGCTGTTCTGCCCGCCCCACCTGCAGCTTGTGCTAACAAAAGGGACGGTGATGAGCACTGCAGTAGCCATGTACGAAACGAACAGAAACCGCAGCCTCGGCCACTGCTACTCACCCCGTAGCCGGCGACAGGCCCTATGCTGTGGCCCAGGTAGGGGTCAGCATACTCCCGCCCATAGCTGTAGTACAGTGACGGGGAACTGCAGGAACACGGGGGGAGGAGAAACACATTGCCCACCGGATTATTCGCGCATCCACAAATGCTCAGGCACCTGCCAAAGCACACAATGCTACTCAGCTCACTCGTGAATCAAGATCCTACAAAAGAAGAAAGAGTGCACCCAAGTGCCGGGCACCTAACAGTAATCTAAACACTCCAACTGCACTGCACAAGCACGTTGCGCAATCCGTTCAGCGTAGTGGCTGACCGTAAGAACAATGCGGGCCAGAAAATAATACGCCAAAAAATTGCGTTTTTGGGCACAAAGTGGGGGGCCCTTCTTGCGATCCAACATTATGGAAGTTTTCATGCCTTTGGAGCAAAATGAATAGAACAGTTTGCCGGTTTTTCATTCGGCTTTACAAAAGTGCAACTTCTGAGGTGACAGTAGCCCTTCATCAGAGCCCAGTGCTGAGATGTATGGACAAGCATTTCCCGTGAGGAGTAGAGAGTTCTACAATAAAAAAGAGGTTTGAGAATCCACAAAAGAATACCAGAACACTTCCCAATACAAAGGGGCGCAGATTAGTTATTGGTGTTAATACCACTTTCCACACAAAATTTATGGTGACCCATTGTCACAGTAATCCGACCGAAAATATCAGATGCTTGAGCTTCTCAAAATCTTGTTTAGGGAAAAGCTGTGATCACAGAAGCACGAGCAAGTTTCACATCGGAGTTGCAATCTGTTACAAAGTGTGTGTTTCTCCACTCAAAGATATCCAAAACAATGGGTGAAAAGGGTCCTTTACTAACTCTACTAAAGCTCTACTAACCAGGCAACACAAACAAGCAATGAGGACTTGAATACCCACACAGCCCTGATACTGGACATCTTGAAAGAACGCATTGGGTTTGTTATCTACACGATTCTAGGTGTGTGCGAGCCTTTGAAAGGTTCAGCAGGTGCCTGTCTGAACACCGATCAGAAAAGAGAGCAAACTGAAACATACAAATCCACTTGGCCCATTTTGAAGAAGCAGCACAAGTCTTTTCGGTTCACGTTAGTAACAGCGGACAAAACCTGTCCTTACATCTGGGCCATTAAAACACAGGAAGTCAAAAGAATGATGCCGCAGTGGATCCTAATGAAGCTGCAATAGAACTACTGATAGGTGCACCTGTCTGCTGACCCACACGATATCAGCGCTAGTTCAGCAGGCTCTGCATACTGGCTTAAGCCGTTCTCGATGCTTATTTTGAGAGAACAGAGAACTCGACCATCAAGCCGCTTACTGCTGTCAAGGTACAGCACACAGGATGTTAAAGGGACACTAAAGGCTGAATGAAATTTTGCTTTCGTCCGACAGCAACGATGCGTTATTCATTGAGAAATAAGTAAATAGAGCTGGCGTTTCTCTCTCCCGCTTCCCTTTCATTTTTTCGTGATGTAGCCATTGTGTCACAAAGAAGGAGCGAGACACCAGTGTGGTTTAGAGTGCAAACGGTGGATGCTACGTGCTCTCACGCTGGTAACGGTAGCTTTTACACCTCCAGGTCATGGCCGACGCCGACAACATTTCTCTGGCTAAGAGACTTCTACGATTTGTCACCGACGAAACGACGCTTTTAAATGCTCGCGTGCCCGGTGTGCCCGCCTGCGAGCAAAGCCCTTTCTGAAGCGACAAGCGCCGTTAGGAATATCATGCAATATCATTCAGGCGGGGGCGCCTTCACCTCACCTCGTTTGGCAACATGACCTAATCATAATCCCTCCTCTCGCTCTGCAAATCTAACTTGAAATAAACTCTCTTCCCAGCAGTCGTGTCAAGTAATCCTCACAGGGCGGGGTTCCTGGGACCAAGCGTAATAAGGGTAGAGCTAAGAGATGCATTCCTTTACGGACTGTCCATCAACAGCAGCTTGTGGAGAAAAGAAGAGCACAAGGTCGGATCGGTTGGCTTACCACAGGCGTTAAGCACTCTGCACCTTTCACGCTCTGTAAGGTTCAAACCGGGTGCAGGCATGCTTTACCAATAGCAACATCCACGTGCGGAGAACGGCAGATCAGAAGTGCAGGCAGGTCGCTTAACCCCATCTTGTTCCTTTTGCCACTTCCTACCGGAGCTATTGCTTGCAGAATCTTGGGAGTTCACTGTCGCACGTTACTGACATCCCCAGTTGCACAGCAATGCTTTAGCGAAACGAAACAAAGCATGATGCTGACTGAAGCATGAGGGGAGCAGCCTGCCTCACAACGCATCAAGCTGTAGTCTGTGGTTTTTAATCGAGACCAGATTCGTGTTTATTTTACCTGCTCAACCACTCGGGAATGTGCTTATTGGAGAAAAACGCCCACTGATGCCTCTCCAATGAGCTCTCACTGCTCACAGCTTTAGCGACTTTCCAAACTGTAGTACCCAAGAGCGAACAGACCGTAGGCACCTGTTTTCACGTTTTCCACCTTACATTAAACAACTGGTAGGTGCGAGAATGGTGTATTTAGATTCATGGCACCGCGATATACCAATACAGGCCAACTTGTTTCCACCCTTTGGTGTCCCTTTAATAGGCTCAGACTTCTGTAGCAGGTTAAGGGCACAGGGTAAGCCCTATACTTCCCATGCATTTTTGGCCATCTTGAGGTACATTTTTCTCGGCATCTAAGAAAGGTATCTACATAACTTATATATCATTTTCTTTCAAATTTCGTGCTCTTTTAACTGTACTAGAATTATGAAAATTCTTAAAAAATTAAGTTTTTTATAATTTTTTGTTCGTTAGTACATAAAGTTTGGCATTATTTTAGTATTAAAAGTTGTGTACCAAAAAAACTCTTACGTGCATATTTTTAATTCTAGTACAGCAGGTGTGACAAGTTAAGTAGATGACAGGGGGAAAAAATCAGCTCGTCGTCTTGGAAGATATAGGAAATAATGGTACCTATGTAAGAAAAAACATTGTTTTGAGATAATTGAGTTTAAAGTAAAAAAAAGAGATGAAAAACAATACTTTTTTGCCATAAACACCACTGGAGCCATTCATTTAAAAAGCACCAGCTTCATAATCACTGTCGAAGTCATTTTTTTGGTTTTCACCCGGTCGTCTGTCCTTCCTTGACTATTTTGTGCACCATCGTACAGATCTGTTCACAAAGTATTTTGCTTGTGGTCAACCTCTTTAAGCCACTTGATGGTGGTGTTGCGCCCAGGTTTTGGTCTGAATGATTTCAAAATTCTGGCTCATGCATTGCTTCATCATTTAATGAAAGAACAGCATCCAATGTTGCAATCATTACAGTGTGAAGCCCAAAAAAGATATTTTTCGTGCTCAGCTTCGAAGGGCAAATGTGGAAAAAACCTGCAACAGGGTCTTTGGATTGCCCTCACTGAAAAATCAGCTATGCAATGGTTGCTAAGCAATTTCCTTATACAGCTGGTTCCAGAAAAGCATTTCAATCTGAAACTGCAAGTTTTTTGATGAAAAAAATGACAATAAACCCTGAGAACATTCTTAAGAGGATGTGGGCACTTGCTACTTGCTTACGGGAAAACTGGTTTTTAGCGAGAAATAAGTTTTTTTAAGGAAAGTGTGAAAATGGAAAATGTGCACAAGGAATTGAACTTCCCTAATTGCGATGAAAAACAAAAAGTAATTTTTTCAAAATTTTGCCTTACCCTGTGCCCTTAAACAGGCTTTTGTAGTGTGCATTAATGAGAAATGAAACCAGCATCCCACCACTGCTAGTACCACAAGTAATATTAGCTCGCTTATCTGTGCTGTTGTCGCCATTTATGATGACACGCTGAAAGTTGGGCAAGTTGGTATATCGCAGAAGATAATACCGTCTGCTGTCATTTTTTGCCAGAACTGAGGTACACTTAGTACAAAATTTTACGTTCCCTAATAAAATTAATCGGGCCGCCCAGCCACTCCAAGAGCTGCAGGAGAGCTCGAAAGAGCAGAACTCGCCGAAGCGGATCAGGCGTCGCCATTTCTCCATTGTTACAGACTCCCCGAAGCTCGCAATGTTGAGAGGCACCCCCCAAGGTGCTCCCCGCAGGCTAAAGCAAGAGACGGGGACTCACCCCGCCACGGCGGTGTAGGAAGCCACAGCCGGCTGTGCGGCCGCAGCCGCAGCCGCGTAACTCCGGGCCGCGGCCGCCGTGTAGGCGGCGCTTGCTGCGTACGTGGCCTGCATTTCCGAGAGGTTCACATGAGTGCCCTGAAACCGCCGGCAATGGACAACCGCACACACCGCTTAGCAAGGGAGGGGCAGGGTCGCCACCAGTGAGGTCGCAGGACGGCTCCTCAAGGGCAACTGGTAACACTCACAGCACACACACACACACACCCCTCATGCATTGAAACCACACAATGCACGCCATGCAGTTTGCTGCAACGTAGCCCCCTCTGCACAGTTCGCTAGCAGATACGATACACGAGTTCACTGCTGGGGCGGTATTCCCGTGTTTTGTCCCTTTTGTGTCCCTTTCAAAAGTGTCCCTTTTGAGCGAGCCCTGATTGGCTAAAAGCGAACACCCGGATGTGACGCCATGCAAGCATGGCGGAGCTAGGAGCCATGGCTACTCGGAGCAGACGATTTTTCGTAGCCTTATTGTTGGTTCGCTCGCGGAACAATAAACACATAAAAGATACTCTGATACGGTTTCAGTTCTTTAAAATGCGTTTCCAAGAACAGTTACGGTATTCGAATCAAAGGCCCACTGCTTAACCGGAAGTACGTCACGATGAAAGGGACGCAAAAGGGACGTTTTCAAAAGGGACAGTGACGAGAATACCGCCCCTGAAGTCCAACTACAGTCGAGCCTCGATATAATAAAGTCCACCCCGGAATTGAAAATTTTGCTAAGCCGTTAACATCGCATCCACTGGCAAAGTCAGATTATGGGGTTTAACGTGACCAAGCTGAACCTGGGCTACGAGGCACACTACAGTGGATGGCTCCAGATTCATTTTGGACACCTGGGGATCTTTAAAGGCCAACTGCACTCAAATTTTGCCTCGACCAAATTTGTTTTTAATGGGTTGTAAGTACCCCCAAATCACCTGGGATACAAGTGGTAGCCCCGTGAAACGCCTCGTAAATCAGTCAGAAGCGTTTAAAAAGGCTCCGCCGCAGACCTCGCTGCACCTGACGGAGGATTGCGTAAACAGCCATGACGCGCCTGTGATGTTCCGGCCGTCACAGGCTTCTTCCTCTGGCCAGCCACACAGCTGGAGAGCTGGTCGAGCTCTGCTGTGCATGCTTCAACCATTTGCTGCCCCGTGCGCGCGTAGGCTTGCTCCCGAGCTGCTGACCGTCCGGCTGCTCGCTAGACAGCTGCAACGTCACTTCAATGGCCGCGCTAGCCTCTATTTCGATTTCAGAATCGCCGATTTTTGCTGACCGCTTGCGGCGTCCACGTGCGTATTTTCAGCTGTCGTATTTTGCATCTTGCTTCCTTTTTAGGCAGACGGCAGAGAAATAGTGTTTCCAAGATTGAAATTTTGAGCGCAGTTGGCCGAAATCTCGACACATGAGCGTTTTTGCTTTGCACCCCCATCAGAAACAATTTGCGAAGTCGAGGCTCCTGTATTTCAGCCCTCCAAATAGCAGTTCAGGTACTCTGGCACTACTGGCACGATAAAAGGAGCCCTGTGTTTTCCCTTGAAAAGCAGGCGTGGAATGATAGGATAACGGGTCAACCAATATTTGCCATTACGGCAAGCTTAAAGGAGCCATGCAGACAAAACACAAGTTTGGTTCCCTCGAGAGATTGCCTTGTTAAAATCGTACCGACACCACTTTTAACGTAAACTTAGCTCAAATAGGTTACATAATTTGGAAAAAAGGGAATGGCCACGCGACCCACTAGCTCATTTCTCGCATTTGAACATATGACATCACATGCACATCCGTGGCATTGGCTGAGGCTGGCAAAAGCAAACACAAGTTAGGCAGGGCGTACAAGCTTGCAGAACGAGCAATTTCTTTCCCTGTAAAAGAAGGTGCCTGGTTATGATACCGAGGTTTGACTGTACACAAGACGCAAATGAACTGGCAATATCCCAATGAAAGTGAGTGTCATGGCTGCCACCCCTTGAGCACTACCGCACCCTTTCTAAATCGCAACCACAGCCTTGCAACACGGAAAACGAGCTTGCGCCAGCAGTGCTGTGATGCATCATGGTCTACAGAGACTAGCACTACAAAGGCTAGCAAGCCAAGCCAATCCAAGATGGACATTAGCGGGCTGTACTCACCGGAAGCTGGTATCTCTCGGCGCCTGCATACGCAAGGAACGGGTCCTGGTACACCCTGCAAGAAGAGAGAGAAGCGTATCAGACAAGAGGCACACACCAGCCACCAAAAATAAAACCTTGCTGGGGAAAAGAATCTTCCAGGCTGCAACAATACATGCCAGTCATTCAGGACAGCTTCTGTAGCAAATTCAAGCAATCCTCTTGCTTGAGGGGGAGAATAAAAATAGACGCAAATTGGATGGTTCTAATTTAGATGTTTAGTTATGACCAAAATGTAAAGGATAGAAGAAAGTAACGCAAAATTCGATGCGCACTTTAGCATTCTGCAATACACTCTGCCAGAATGGGCTACCCCGGCTGCAACTACTGAGCTTCTTCTCTAGCTACGGTACAGGCAAGGAAACCCGATTGTTACGAAAGGTGCCGACCGAATATGACGAGGAGCTAGTCACAATGACAACCCCCGAGTACCGGAACGTGCACGTGCGGACACAACAACACGAGTGGGGGCAGTGCGCAGTACAGCGAGCCTGCTGTTTACTTACGGAGTGTATCCGTGGAGTGCGGAGGCCGCTGCGGCGGCGGCCGTGAGTGGTGACGGGTGTCGAGCAAAGGCGGCTGCGAAGGGGGCCGCGGCCGCGCCTCGCGCTCGGCCCCGCTGGATCGCTACGCCCCGCAGAGCGGCCACTGCGTCACAGGGGGGGAAGGGGAGGAAACGGGAAGAGCACGGGGCTTCAGACCGGCTGTCTTTCGACCGACACGACACACTCGCACACCACATCACCATTACACGCTGCTCTTAACACAGGGCTGGAAGAGTGTTCTCAAACACAAAGAAGAGCCCTTACATAAGGGGACGCTCCTTTTTGTTTTCCCGACTCTCACCGAACTTTACCCTTAGGAAGAACCAACACTTTATTGCGAACAAGTTGGTTTCACAAACGGGTGACACGTGAAATAACTGACCCTAGCTTTGGTTCGCCTTTGAATCTTAACAAACGTGACTCCTGCTTCGTCTCAAAGCAACAACGCATTCACACAGTCCGTTCAAGCCCTCAAATCGTAACTACAAATTTTCAGGCTAACCACGCCAAGTTCGGGCTACAATCCCCCCAATTATGCCCACTGTAGCCGCTTTAACAGCCGCGCCGCTCCTAAACCAAGGTGTTGAACATCAGGTTTGCGAACCACGAGTCAATATCTTCAACAAAGGACACTCGCACGGTCAAATGTACAAGCAAGCAATCGCAGCAAGTAGCATCTGCATCATGCACTGACTCAATACGTCTGAGAGCACGTGCACATCTCGTCGCGATGCACAGAAGGCATGCCTTGTTAAGTGTTACTGTTAAAGCTATCACCAGAGTTACACAACTCAGTAACACAAACTTTCCACCCTGACGTAACTTAGAAGCGAGGTTACTTCGTTAAAATAACTGCTTACTCAAAAGCAATGCAGTACTCCGAAAAATGTGCTTTTCAAGCTCAGTACAGGTAAGACAAAAAAAAAAAAAAAAAGAGAGAGAGAGAGAGAGAGAAAGAAAAAAAAAAAAAAAACTTAGTCAACTTCTCTTTAGTGGTTGCGTTATCATTCCACTCAAGCAGCTCGGGCCACATGCCATGCGCAGCGACACAGCGGCAGCAGGCACACTTTTGTGGGGGGTTGCAGAGTTGAAATAAGGAAATTGCATCACCTGTCTGCTCACCGTTGGGTAATGTTGGCGTCTTTTTGGTCTGAACCCTCGCTGTCGCATTGTTTACCTAGACGTGGGGAGCAAGAAGAGCCGTTAGCCGAGCCAAGACAAGTCCACAATGGGGCGAGAGGCAAACACCCAAGCAGCCGCCAGACGGCTCAAGCAAGAAAAACACCCCGACAGCGTGCACACCCCTTGCAAGGTACTCGACATGCGACAAGCACAAGGCTTTACATCTCCTCCGCCTTGCCACGCCCCGAGCTGGCTTCTCTCTGTTCGCACGCGGCATGCACTTCCGACATCGCCTCCATGTAGGCCCAAATAAAAATTTAACGCAACTTCAGCGAGCTTCAGCTCTGAATAAAACTCGATCACTTGTTCTTGAATGTCAGTTCTTCATTGTGGCTTAATTCTGGTCTAACTGCATTTGGGTGTGAAACAATTGGCAGTCCAAGACACCCGGTAAGCTTTGGCTGCAACTAACCGTGCTCCATGGCCACTTGCTCCTAAAGGCAGACGCCACATCACCCGGGGAGGAGCGACAATCTCATCCTCGCAAGTAGGGCATACACAAATGCTTTTGCCACACTCAGTTACGAAAGCTCCCTTGACCACTGCGCGATTAAAAAATTCAGCTTTGCATTCAAACATCAAGCTCCAGTGCTAATCTTATTAACACCGCACTATCATTTACAAGGGTTAGGCTAACGGTAAACTTCAACTGTACAAACAAGCAGTGCGCAGAACTCCGACTGCGACTTTCGGCACGACCCCTGCCAGAGAGAAGCCAGCCCGTGCGGTGCACTCGCCTCATCGTCAGTTCATGCTTGCCGCTCCACAAGTTCAGTGTTAGTCCCACTTAAGCTCCACCTTGGACATTCCCCCAACCATTCTCAAATATGCACTCCCGTTCATCATTCAGGTAACCCCCGGTCATTCAAAACAGTGGTTAAGCCCAGTTTTCCAAGAACACTGCACAAAAACATGTCCCCCACATAGTGGAGTGCGTGCTGCGCTGGAGTGCTGCGGGCGTCCCTTCCCTCGGCAGATGCTTGCGTCGCCATTAGCTCGGGCAAAGGCTCAATTACTGCCAAGGCTAAAAACTATACTTAACTTGCTTGACTGTGAGGTCTTGTTGAACTCCAAGAATTGACTTCTGCACCAATTATTTTAACCATGATTTCATTAGTAAAGAATACAGACTGACTGTAGTAAGCCTTCCGGACAGTTTCGTAAAAATATTGAAATAAATTCCACGGGACACGTTTTAATGCTTGCTGTACGAACTTTTTACCTTGTATGATTTTGCATTCTATTCTATCTAAGCTATTTAGGCCAGGGCCTTGTTAGCAAGACTTCAATGTGTACGTAAGTGATTGCCTTAGATCAAGACTTGAACCGAACCAGTGCTGTCATCAGCTTGCTGTTCACAGTCGGGATTAAACAAAATTATTTCTGCCAAAAAGTGTCACCCTGCTACATTTTCTGCATTTGCAATGCCATTCCTCGGAAACTGGTGCATGTTTGTGTCAAAGCAGGCCTGACGGCGCAGATTGCGACAATTCTTATCGGTCCTTGGAGCTTTATTCTTGTTCAGTTTCAGTTAGCAGTTCTTGGCTCATGAAGGGACACTAAAGAGAGTTGTGGCCATTGTCTGATTTAAGTCCTAAAATGTGCATGCCATGTTCTGCATTTATTCTATGTTTTATAAAGGTTTCTTGAATAAAAAATAGGGCATTCTGAAGTGCTGTTTTCAGTGCAAAACAACCTTGCGGTACAGAAATCTGTAGACTGAGCCCTTTTACCCTGTAAAAAGTGTGCGCGAAGAAAGAAAGTATCTATTATCGGAAATATCAAAGCTCCTAACAATGAGATAACCTAAAAAGAGGTGCAAATCGGTCCGAAATTACTGTAGTAGGCCATAAAGTGGCCACTAATTTGTCGTGTTCTGAATCAAGGATCTAAATTACACAATAAGCCAGTAATTGGGGTTGAACAAAATCACTTCAGTGTCCCTTCACAGCCCTCTCGCAAACTACACCACGGGACGCCAGCACGCCTTCAGCACAGCACTCACCCCGGCAAATTGAAGAACAAAACACGCCCATCATGTTCAAACGCACACACAATAGCCAGCAAGAAAGAAGAGCTCAGGAGAAACAGGGGGGAGTGGGGGAGAGAGGGGGGAGACAGCAAGGCGTCATGAACGTGTACAGTGCAAGAAAACACGAAAAAAGAAGGGGGGAGGGGGGGGAAGCCGCACGGCGGCAGAGACACGTTTCCCCAGCTGACGGCAAGCATGGTAAAAGGGCTGACAAACACGGCTAGGCTCGGGACACAAAGGATTAGAACAACGCAGCGACACGCCAGTGTGGCATTAACATGTACGAAGGATAGAGAGGCCTGCATGGTGCGTCTGTAAGCGCTGCCACAAAAATCATGCTTGCGCCAGCCGGGGAAACCGGCGAGACGTCTGGCGGGCCGGATTTGTAGCCGGCCGCGTCAAGAGTCAAACCAAACGGGGCCGCGTCCAGAGCTTCGTTCCCTCAAAAGGGGATGATTACCTGCACAAGTATAGGATTAAATGCCCTTCGCAACTGCAGCTGGATTTTGGTGAACGGCAGACTAGCTGCTTAGGCCTGGCCACTACAGATCTTGAACATCTGAAGTCTTGGGGTGCTTGGTCCCAATCTGCCAACATGACCTAGACGCAATTTTGAAAGCCAATCTTTCAGAGCTGCGTACCAACTCATCAATTCTAAGCACACCAAACGAACCTACTGTGCACCAATGTTGCAGCGCATTTTAATTGGTAAAACTACCCTCCAAAGAGCTCGTCATCTTTAACGGATGTTATCACACACACAGCCTTACTGACGCAGTTTCGGAACTGGGCCTGAGCTCGAAATACTGAGCTTAGAAAACCAATAGCTCGCAATGGCAGTCACAGCATCGGCAGCTAGTAGAGAGCGCTTATAACAGCCCTGCCCCGAACTGCACTGTCCAATGGCTGCTCCGCCCACCTTCACGTAGTTTTGTAATGATCACATTTGAACCAAACGATGGCCCTACACTCCTCCGCCTCCCAGCGGTGGCCTCAAAAGCAGCAGCTCTGGACGCGGCCAAGTTAGTCCCCGTCCCCAGCCGTCCTCGGTCGTTTCCTCGGGTGGGGGTAGGGGGAGCCGGACAACCGACCACGTCAGGCACCGACAGAGACACTCGTGGCACACAGACAACTAGAGAGGCAGCACACGCGCCACACCTGAGCCCCACACCCCGTGGCCTCTACCAACCAGCAGCAGCCAACAGAGAGAATCTACGCAGGGGACGCAGCCCGCCCGCACGCCACACAGCAGACCCTGCCCTCGCACGACAGGGCTCGTCAAGGCTAGGAACGCTTATTAGGGCAAGTCTTGATCGAATGTGACTGATTGTAGGGTTTAACGCACAGACAAAACGCAGGCGATGAGGCGCACCGTAGTGGAGGGCTCCAGATTACTCTTGACCACCTGGGGATCTTTAGCGTGCGCCGAAATCTCGTATACACGGGCGTTTTTAAAGTGGCCACCGCGGCCGGGAATCGAACCGACGACCTCGCGCTCAGCAGCGCACCGCCTTAGCCACTGAGCCACCGCGGCGGGTTTATTAGGGCAAGTCTGTGCTTACCATGCATTTAGACAGCTTGGACAACACAGCTTGCCTTCAAACTGGAGATTTCTTCCTGCTTCTGGGGCTTCACTCTAACCTGTCATTTACCAAACGCAGCCGATATGGGTTAGACTAAGAAAGAAGCACATTGCTCAGCAGTTGTGCTTCCCGAACAAGTTTCTCCGGCAAGAAAGGCGCCCTGCCGAGTTTTACAGGGTCCATTCGGTATCAGAGTCAAGCAACCAAGTTTGGCAATGTGCCTCTAGAGAAGGTCTATCAGGGCCTGAAGCAGTGCCTCCCCTAGTCTGTACTGCATGCCCACCCAAAGTGCCATTTTAAACTGCACTACTATATTCTGCGAACTAGAACCCTCCAGCCCTGGGACACATCCTGACATGACAGCCACTCCAAAGTTTCAACCGCTCAGATCATCGCTGGAAGAGGCAGGGTCTGTGTGGGCAGGGCAGGTTGCGACCCGTCCGTGCTCTAGGGCACACATAACCTGCAAGCAAAGGTAACGTCCACTGTGGTACCCCACCACCTCCCCATCACCCCCCTCCCTCCCTCCCTCCCTCCGGGGGAGGCAAGGAGGGAAGTGAGGAGGAGGAGGAGGCGGGAGAGAGCAGAGTAATAATGAAGAAAACAACAAACGAATGAGAAGAAGAAGAAGACTGGGCCGTGCTGCAGGCAATGCTCTCTGGGTGTGGTTATTCATCCAGCAACCACGCTAGCCCCCTTGCAACTTTGGCCCGAGCCGAGCAAGCGTGTGTGTTTCGTTCAAGGCACAGCCACCAGGCAGAAGAGAGCTGCAGACGCAAAAGGGGGCGGGGGGCTCCCTGACCCTCCGTCCCTCCGCCGTGGAACCCAGCCAAGCCAATCTTTGAAACGTGGCCTCCCCGTGCAAGCAACACACCACAGAATTTAGTGCCGACCCAAATTGTCTAGGAAGGTGGTATTCCAAGCCTGCCTCAAGGAAGTGAGATCTAGGCAAGCTGTACCTATCCTTTAGCCACCTGCAGCCACACATCCTTTGCTATATATCCTTCAGGTGTCCCTTGCCAGACATCCTGTACATTTTTATTTTGCGAAATGTCTTAGGATGTCCTTTGAAAATTTTCTGCAAGACATCTTCCAGACATCTTGGGCTATACAACCCCTAACCGCTGCTGGCCGGACATTCTACACGTAATTTTTGCAAGGCATCTTTTAGGTCTAAGATATCCTTCAGATATTCACTGTAAGAACTCTTGTAGGCATCTTGCACTATAAGTCTTCTAGATGTTAAGATATCCTTTAGCCATTTCCTGTAAGGAGTCTTAGACATTTTGCACAATTTTTCTTTACATTTTCCTTTTTGCAAGATGTCTTTTAGATGTATTCTCACAACCCATTATGGCAAGAACTCCTTGGGATTATTGTGACCAGTTTTTCCTTCACATAGGCTTCTTCAAGTGTTGCACCAAGTACAAGTAGAGCTGAAGCGAGACTTGACCTGTCAAAGGTTGTTCCCCTAACCTGCCCTGGCATCTAAAGCTTCTGCACTACGCTATAGTCCCATTACCTACTGCTGCAACAAGTCTAGAGTAAGCTTGAACTACAAAACTTTGACCCTGCCCCATCCCAAAGAAGTACTAAGTACCAGGTTGCTGCTCCGTTGGTGGCTGTGCGCTGTCCCCAAATAGCTCCCTAACCATGTGAAATTTCTCCTCACTAGATTCAGCAATGGAAGCGGCAATGCTTAAAAACATTCACTGGTCACAGAAGTTCATAAAAGAAGACTCAATTCAGCTCACATCAGGGATTGATTGATTGTAGGGTTTAACGCACCGTCGCAACGCAGGCGATGAGGTGCGCCGTAGTGGAGGGCTCCAGATGAATTTTGACCACCTGGGGATCTTTAACGTGCGCCGAAATCTCGTACACACGGGCGTTTTTGCTTTTCGCCTCCATCAGAAAAGCGGCCGCCGCGGCCGGGAATCGAACCCGCGACCTCGTGCTCAGCAGCGCATTGCCTTAGCCACTGAGCCACCGCGGCGGGTCTCACATAAGGCAGCCTTTCTCACAATCTCTCGTATGGAGCACCGTATGGAAACTCCCGTATGGAGGTTCCCGTATGCAAGACCGAATGCCTCTTTTATGAACTTTTATGAATGCCTCTTTTATGAAGCCAGTACGTTTTCAAGCGTTGTTGCGCGTTCCTAACAAGACGAGCTTCTGTCCACCTCTCCATTTCAACAACGAGAATCGTTAAGTCCCCTTTTCACCCGGGCTTTAGTGACCCGGCCAGGATGCTGGGATCGGGCAGGGAGCCCCCCGCGGGAGGTGAACCGTGCGCTCATTCTCAGAAACTTGCAGGAAGGAGTTTGTTCTCAGTTCTCTCAGTTCCCCCAGGCGAGCAACATTCTCTCTCGAGCGAGTGGGCAGAGGCCTGCTCTGAGGTCTTACCTGTGACCCCCAATACACATACTTTTTCCCAGCGCTTTAGCTAACGCCGGCCTCTAAAGCCTCGGAGCTCGGCGAGACACTCTGAAGGAACGAAAGGCCACAGGTCACAACCACTGCATGTCGTCAGGTACCAGCAGATACGACACAACGCTTGCCCCCTCCAGCAAGTGACCCCCCGCCACCCCACGAGTACCAAGCCTGCTTGGAGTCGAGCCTACGGCCTCCAGAAGACTTTACACTGCTCTGATTGGCGAAACGTGCCGTGAATGGCTGTTTTACACAACGAAAAAGGCACCCAATACTGAAAGGCAGCATATCTGGACACTGACACACCACAGTGACCGCTGGCACAGAGGACCCCAACACCAACACTGCATGAAATGAAATGGGAGCACCTTGCCAGCAGTCAATGGGGAGAAAACTTGTCTTCCGCACTTTTCCAACAACTCTCAGCCATTATTTAACTAGGCAAGCACCTTCAAGTGGCACAACTAACGCTGCCTGACAGCTGACGGGAGTCCCGGGACAAACGCACTTTCCAGGCAGGCTTGGTAGAGTAAGCAACCCGCGTTAGAGACACCTGTAGCTGAATTGAAGCATTCAATTCAGCTACGGTTGCATGGTGGAACACACTCAAATAAAAACAATGCGTGGCGACCCTCCCAAATCGGGGAAGGAATTCACCAGTCTCCACTGCAATGTGGGAGTAACCACAGGTAAACAGGGGTGGGTGCACAGTAAAGACGAAAAACCCCTGGAAAAAAAAAAGGGGTGGGAGGGGAGTATAGTTGAAGGGGGGCGGGGGACAGCACCAAGGCCAACGCCTCGGGAGGACCAAGGGTGCGATTGGTTTCAGCGGCTCTTGGTATGAACAAAATGGGGGAAAATGAATGTTTTTAGAAGGGAGGGACTGCGGGAGTTGGGGTGGTGGGATTCATGAGAGGGGGCAGGGCCGGGGAAGTAGGTGAAGGCGGGTGAGATTCGAGGCAGAGAAAGAACACATGGAAAAACAGAACACCATGTGCATTTTTTTAGTCAGGCAGTGGGTTTTCAAATAAAAACATGTCACAGGTTTAGAGAAGACGCCAGAGATGACAATTAGGGCCGGCATGGGGTTGGGGTGGGGATGGACGCCCAAACACACACACACACAGGGGGGAAGGGGGGAGAGCAGAGGGGGAGGGGGGTCAGCAAACTGGCCAAAGATGATGACGAAGTAGGTAAAAAAAGACGTCCATGCACACCTCGATCTTTCTGCCTTCGACAACTGTGCCGTTCAATTGCTCTCGTGCTCGGTCGGCATCCGCACTAGTTGCGAACGTGACAAAACCGAAGCCCTGCATGCAAGAAAGAACAAAAGGCAAAGAGGGGCAGCGCTCCAGACAGCAGCAGAGGTGTGTACTGCTCGCTCGCTCCACAGGTTTCAAAAATGTCAACCATGCACCACCACGCAACGGACTGAGCCGGGCCGGGTGAGGAGAAAACCCGCGCACAATGCAGCAACACACCCCGAGGGGAGGGGGAGGTCGTCCGCCGCCCAGAGGGGGAGAGGGGGACGCCCCCTCTCCCCCTCCGGGGGCTGCCGCCCCCGCCCTGACGATGACAAAGCAGTGCAAGGTGCAAAGCGCTCGGGGTCGCAGGCTCAGGGTCGCAAGCGGTGATCTTTAACACTAAGAGGTCGTGTGCTCACGGGAGAAAAATTGCAGGCAGTGACAAGCGTTCCCCGACGCCCAGTTGTATGAAGCACAGAGGGAACCCCCCCTGTGTCCCCCCGTCCTGAAAATTAACTCGGAGTAGGTACCAGAGTTTAGCGGTGCTGTAACGACGTAACAGGTCAACAACTAACTTTCACACTATGACGATGGGAAGGCAAGCTAGAAGACCAAGTCCAGTCAGAGGCAAATGAAATGCAAACACGGAAATATCAACCAGAACACGCAAAATCGATAAATACTTTTCGTTGAGATATCCAATAATGCCGCCCTATTTGGAAAGCCACATTTCCCAACTTTGTTTTTGTAACTAAGGCGTATCATTTCGGCGCTATGTCAAATGGCGCTATTTGTGTGTTCTGGTTCATATTTTCGTGCTTGTGTTTCCTTTGTACCTGACTGTACGAATGAAGCCACTGCAAACCTAGTCATGTTTTGCATTAAATACTACTTGACACTGGCAGATTACTGACCAACTACTTGTTAATAGCTCATATGCCCGCAATGAAAAAGCCATCGCTATAAAAATAAGTTTGGTCTCGCCTGGATAACACACGCACACAAGAACGAGGTAGCCTGTAAGGCAGGAAAAAGAAGGCCGTGTGCAACCAGCATTATGGCAGCCCTGAAGTGTTAACAAGAGAGAACGGGGGGAACGGCTTGTCACTGCTGCCCAACAAGCAACCGATGCGTCTAAGGCCTAAGGTAAGCTCCTCACAAACAAGAGAAGAAGACACGAGAGGCACATGGAAGCCATGCAATCTCCGAGCAACCCGGGCGTTCTTGCAACCCGCCAATTCCACACAGACATGACCGTGAGCCGCGACCGCCACCGCGCACGCGCGCCACGGCGTTCAAATGCAAGTCACCCAAAGGCCCGGTCCGGTTCGCACGTCCTTGCGTTATTGTAACAGCAGTGAATCGCTCTAGTCTTTTTCTTAAAAGGCATGATCGCTTGCGTTTCGTGCACCATAAAAGGGGGAAAAAAAATGTACACACGAAAGAGAGAAAAAACAAGCTCAGTTTTTTTGAGAGTGAGAATGGCAGAGCGGCGTTTGTCATGTCGGCCCGCCTAGGCAGTTTGGCGTTAGCGTGCAGCCAGTCAGGGGCAAAGCTCTATTGGAAAAGAGGCTGATCATACAGCTGGATTAGAGAGGAGTGGTCTGTAGGGTGAAGCAATCAAACTCGCTGAATCTGCAGTATGCTCCAATCGCAGCAGTACTTTTTCCAGCAGCAAAACCTACACACAAAGCAATCTTCGCCAATCATCTTGTGGAGAATGCAGTTTAAATTTTTTTTTTTCACACCTTCCTATAACATGACACGACTGCAAACAGACTCCAAAATGCACCTTACAAAGACAGAGCTACCACCCACACGGCTCTACTTTAAAAATACACTACTCAGCAATTCAGGTTTTCCTGTCTTTTGAACTGCTCTGGTAGGCAGTCAAACAACTGTCTGAATGACAAAAGCTACTTATTAGTTCAAAATTGGTGCAGCCTACAACTTGTATGGCAGCTTGCTGTACAAATGCTGCCACAGGGCACAGAGACAGCTCGACAGCGTGTCTTCACCCCACAATGTTTTTGACCCCATGCTGCCAGTAAAATATCTAAAAAAAAAAAAAAAAAGGCCACCGTGCAAAACGACGCTCCGCCACCTCACCCCACAGTAAACGAGCAGCTGAAGACACCTCTCCGACGTTTCCACAGCTTGCAGACGAAAGGGGGGGTACAACGCACACACAAACACTTTTCGGCAACAAACGTCGGCGTACTCTAGAGGCAACGCAATGCAAAAGGAGAGTGCAGAGATACAGGAGCAAAGAGGAGGGTGCAGTTAAACTGTAGTTAACCAAAAATAATCTCTACAGAATAGCAGCGCGCATCGTTTCACCTTCTGCAGCAAGCCAGTGCAAGCAAACTAAATTCGAGGCTCCTACACCTTACAGTCTGGAGACCAGTTATGGCTACGAAAGCGTATCTTCTGTGACTCCTCTAGTACCTGTCCCTTTCCTTCAGCTGTAAATGTGTAAATCACAGATCAATTAACGTAATAGAAAAAAGGTGACAGACAGAGCAAGAAGCAAATATGAGCAAGAAAGCCAACACCTGCACTGCGTTTCCGATTCTGTTCTACACCTCCTGTGCTGCTATTATGTTAAACTACATAACCAACCCTCTCCACATTAGCATTCAGAACTGCACGGATATGAAATCTTCCTTCTGAAATTTTCACATGATAGCTCGTTCCATCTCCTTGCTTTAAAAAGCTGCACATTCCCGCTCTCGACATTGCCCAATCACAAGGCAGAGTGTGAAACGATGGCACAGAAGATGCCTAAGGCATCCGCTTAATCTTTGGCACAGCGATCCAATTAGGTTTGCCGAAAGGCGGGGGCACAGAGATAAGGTGCGTTCGGAGAGATCGCCTTCAGGGCAGCTCTGCGATTCAATGCAACAGGTGTTGTGTGTCGTCAAAAGAGAGCATTGTCAGGGTCAACAAGAGGTCAAGAACCGTATCACAGCAAGGCCATGTCAAAGAAAAAAAATGAGTGAACAATCAAAAAACAAAGGGAGCGAGAAAGAGAGAAATAGAAGAGACCATAACCAACTAACATTGCAAATGCTCCTCTATAGACAATGCCAAACCACCACCATTTGCCATGACAGAAGCGCCAAGTAATTGCGTCAGCAAGGATAGAAAAAAATACAAAACAGGGGAGGTGTAAAAGGGAGGGAGGCAGAATGGAGGTGGTAGTGATCCAGAAGTGTTAGTAAGTGTGACCGGATTAAAGAAAATTGGAAGGGAAGGAACGGGGTTATGGCAACAGCTTCGTAAAAGCAAATATGCCAATGAGCAAGGAGATGAAAAAAAAAAAGTAGAGAGAGAGAGAGAGAGAGAGAGAGATTCTTGTAGTGGTATTGAGCTACGCCTGGCAGACACCCCACCAAAACACAGCAGCCTGTGAATCACACCTCCAGTCACTATGTCCCTCGATCAGATCAAATAAGGTTAAATTTTTCCCGTAGCGTTCTTTTTGGAAGGCAAGGTGTTTAGAGCACCTCAGATATAAACTAAAGACGACTTAAAAAAAAAAAAAAAAAAGGCTATTAAGAAACGATTACACCGCCCTTTCTGTGTAGCAGCTCATTATCACCACGTTAGTGTATCTTTCAAAAATGCCAGAAAATATGAATCCAAATCAGTATACAGCCCCATGTGCTATGCCCGATGCATTCCCTTCGTCACTGCCTTTTGCTGCTGCTTGACTAATATACAATACTGATATTAGTTGATTGGGGCTGCAGAGTGGCGAGAGAGAGCTATGTTGGCTGCAAACTTCAAGCTGAACTTTTGGAGGAAAAGTGCTTTTTGTGATTTACAAGCCCCTTGAAAAAAAGAAAAGGAAAAAGCACCAACACGGGGATGTAAGGGTGTCACGCTGCCATCACTGCTTTTATTTTAAAATTTTGGGCCCCTTTTGCAAAGAAATGCATAGCAACTGCGTGGAGCTTTTCCATGATAAATTTTTCCCACCAACTTCACATCTGTTGCAGCACGAAAACACAAACACGACTGCAATGGACGGAAGTATTGAACTTTGCCACTATTAAACGACAACGAATGCATGAATAGCAGCAGCGCAGATGAATGCAGATTGTTCAGTTCAATACCAATGTTAAGAGTCACAAGAGATATTTCATAGCAGGAGGACATTAAGCGCAACAACCCTTCATACATCCCAGGACTGATGCTTCTTTTTTTTTAATTTGTTGCCTGGACCTGGTTTGCATAAACACTAACAGGTAAAAGTCGTTGAATGTCCTCAAAGAAGGGAAAGCCATCCAGAGCAGAAGATAGCTTTTATATTTAATGGAAAAAAAAAAAAAAATGGGGGAATTGACAAAGTGAGATTAGGGTGGGGATATGAAACGACAAAGAAGCAGCAAGCCTTCTACGGTAAAACGCTCGGCATTCTCAGACGGTACATCTTAATAAGAGACAACGACAACAGGCTCTACAGAGAGATAAGGCGTGTGTTGTGTGTGAGAGAAGAGTCTCGAAAGATGCAGCAGAGGCGACAGTGAGACGTGGCAAAAACAGGGAAATGCGGGAGGAGGGGGGGAAAAAGAAACATGGGAGATGGGCGGATGGTTGGTTGAATGGATGGTTGGATGGATGGGAGGAAGGCGCATTGTTAGAAAGCTGTCTCCACTTTTAAGCTCCCTTCCTAGTGATGGGTGAGAATGTTGGGAAGGTCGAGGAGGTCTGGGAAGCGTGGGTGATGGGAAGAGGAGGAGCAACACACATCCGTTCACTCTGGTTGCTAGCAAGTTTAGAACGAGGCAATAGAAACACTAGCTGACAGCCTAACTTTTGTTGATATCTCTTACGGCCAGCTAAAAAGGCTGGAAAGCTTCAGGAGTTTAGAAGAAAAATAAAATCGGAAGAAGCTGTAGAGAGAACGAACTAAGCAGAAACAAAAATGAACTAGGAAAAACGGCTTTCTTGCAGGACATGGCACGGTGGTCGAGACCGAAGCCCAGAGAATCTGAGAACATGGTGGAGGGCTCCAGATCAATTTCGACCCCCTAGAAATCATTACGGTGCACCGAACACTTACAACTGTTTCCCTTTTTTTGTTGTCTCTATCAGAAATATGAGTCACGGCTGGCACTAAATCCATGTTTTTGGAATCAGCAGAACTGATCCACTGAGCCACCGTGGCGGGCGAGACAAATATAACACGCAAATCTTTAAGCTTGCTGTTTACACACCTAACATATGCTTCCACACATCGTACAGTGACATGCTAAAATAACGTGAAACGGTTACGAGTTTCGGATTGAGCCTTGCAAGGCATACCTCCAACTTTAAGCAATATTATGGACTTTTATCCATTAGGCCAGCTCTGTGCAATACCTGCTCCTAAGCTGTTCTACCACAGACATATCAACAAGCAATTAAAAATATACCAGAATATTGCTAATTACACTAATTAATGTGGTCATTATTACATTTCCTGACGATCAAATTTATTTGGAGTAAATGCCCGCCTGATGAAATGATGAAGCCTCAGCAACATGTTAGTCCTTGCTCAGTAGAGAACGCGTGTCAAGTAAAATTTTAACCTTACAACAAAATACAAGCGTTAAGATTCGCGCAAGCGAGTGGGCACCCACGCAACCACCGTGCCAAGTCTGCAACATTGCCAACTAATGTGTCAAAAAAAAAAAAAAAAAAAAAAGAGAAAAGGTTAAAGAGAACAATGATAAAAGAAGCTAGGAAAAGAAGCGCTTCAGCACTTTTATAACATAGCAGGAGCATGGAAGCAACTGATTATCAAAAGTACACACGCTCTGTTCAAAGGAAAAATTGAGAGCGCTAAGATCGCTTGCGCTAAACACACAAATTGCTATACAAAAAAGTGCTCTAATAACATTAGGCTGGGAAATACTGCTATAAAAGTGGTGCAATATAATAGCCTTAAAAAGAAATTCACACTCATTAATAAGGCACAGGCAGAAGCACTGCAATGAGAAGACATTTGTCAATGAAAGCAAGCAAGGCACAGTGATATCAAGAACAACTGACCAATATGCAGCGCAAAAACAGCCACTTCCTATTCTGACCCACTACGACGTCCACTGGACAGTTCAAACGCGAGCTGAACACTGAAAATTTCCCAGTTACTATGGCTACAATTTGATGCTGCATGTTAAAGGAAATATAACGAGCTTTGCTCTCCCTCAAACCAGCCTGGCTGTGCACTAACCACCCAGGGACCCTGCAACACAGTGCAGTGCAAGTGAACCTGCGCGACGTTTAGATTACACTGCCAGGAATACCTGAGCCAAATGTTACACGTGCACGTGAAGTGCACCAATCTCTGTGAAAGACGCGAAAAAACTAACCGAGCTCTCTTCAATTTTCCTCATTTTGCACACCTAGCATGGCCTAAACGAAGACATTGCGGCCACGGCTGTCCCACTGGCTGTTGCTGGTCAACTTCGCGGCTTATTTCTTATATTTCCTGTGACAATCCGCCGCCATCGGCGCTGTGTACCAACCTCTTCTGTGCCTGAACCTGTACGCACAGTTTTGTCGTTTATTTTGTGTTTTGAGTGTGCGCGGAGTTAGAGTGACGAACTGAATACTCTCTTTCCAACGAGACCACTCGACAACAAATGTTTATTGTTTAAAAAACTCCCTACCAGCCTGAGCACTTGCTTGCGAGCCGGCAGCCATGCCTGCCTTTTTGTGGCACCAGACCGCAAACAGACGACCCCTCCTTGTTGCGGAGGAAAGCAGAGAACTCCCCGGCCTGTGATCTATCGAAGGCCACCAAAGAGAACGGCGTGAGCCGCCCCCTTCTCCAGGATAGCGCGCACAGCTTCCATTGCGTTGTCCGCGGTCGAGTTGAGAGGGAACAATTACGCGTGATTTCGCATCGCGCGTAGTTTCAATGATAGTGAACGGATTTTTATCATTCTTGCGGGAGAGATAGCTGGGACAATAGACTTTACCCCAAAAAACATTCCGCGTAGTCGACGGTAAGTGCTGCAGGGTCCCTTTAATAAACCCAACTTTGGCGTCCCGCCATTCCCAGACACTATTATCCAAATGGCGGTCACATGACGGTCGTAGCAGGTCAGAATGAGTGTGGTAGTGGTAAGCCTGAAATTCCAGCGGCAAGTTGCGTTAACTCGAGAGCTATTCGTTCAGCTTACTGTCATGGCCATAAGCCAGTCTCAACATCTTACCCTCTTCTAGGGGCAGCAAGCAAGTGTATTTACGCTCCAAACAAAACTTTTCTGTCAATTATGGCTCAGAAATCCAAGACAGTGCCGCTAGCTGGAGGGGAACGCACTTGAACTTTGAACAGTGGGAACAGGGACCACAAAGACCGCACCAATTAGCCCCTACTGATGTCCTGCGAACAAGCTGCTAGGAATTTCGGCCCCCAAGTAACCACACTTCTTGACAATCACGGCACTTACAGGAAAGCTAGAATTGGCGTACAGCAGAATTTTCAAAGCTCTCCATGCCACGGCCGCAAGCAGGAACACTTGCATGCCTACTTTCCGATAGGGCCACACAAGAACGGTGTTTCGCTAACCCAACTCAACAATGCACAAGGAACCTTAAGTAATAACCGCATTCTGGGATCCCAAACCCGCATATATTTTTCAGCTCGCTTTATTACTGCACAAACGGCAAAGAAAATTCTGCCACACCAATACACACCTCCAGTGATACAGAAAAGAAAAAGGAGTCCATTTCTCGAGAGCGGCCCAAAGCTGGCAGATCGAGCTGCAAGGCTTGCTTTCAAATCTGTGAAATCCTCAATATATGAGATGGTGTCTTTTTGAAATTAGTAAAGCCTTTGCCGAAAATCTTCCGTCTACTACACCATGACACCTTCATTGGGTAGATACAAATGCCACAGAGACCTTTGAGAAGTTTTATTGTCACATGACAAGTTCTTGCCACGCAATGTATGCAGCCACACTAAAGCACTTGCTACTAGAACCAGTGCTGTACAGCTTTAACAGGGTGCCTTTTTTTTTTTTGGAACAATAAAATTTGCTGGCCCACATAATGCCAGTCTTCAAATTTAGACTTTATGGCACGCAATCACAGTTTCGGCAAGTTTCAAAGGCCTGAATGAATACGTAACAAGAAAAAAACAAAACACGTACTACGCTTTAAAAAGAGTACCTAATCACTACACTAACAGAGCCTCTCATTAATCGCCTTTCAGCAGAAAGGCAATAGGTATCTTCGCTGACTGGCCTCCTCAGGAGAAATGGACTTCTTCAAAAACGGTGCGCTGGGGTCAGCAATACACTTCTTTTTCTACCTGTGCAACCCATCAAAGGAAACGACCGCTTGCCCGGATTCTCAATCCCTATAAATGTTTGGCGATCTATGCAAGAACTCTGCAATATTGGTACAAGCTTTTAGGAAAGCTGTTGACAACTGGTGTCATTGCAACTGCTTCTTAATCACAATTTGTGCGTTAAAATGGTGCATTCCATAATAGCACTGCAAGGACTTCACTAATGCAACTCAACGTGCATTTAAAGCTACCAGGGCAATGGGTGCTCTTCACAGCAATAAGACATCACGCATTGGAAAGCATAAGACAAGTAAATGCCCCTGTTGCAAAGCATGTGTTCTTTTCAGAGGCTATCACCGGCTTGTGGCCCTCAGGGCAAGCATTGGACTGCCAGTTGTTATGTGGAATCCGGGAAAGCCATCATATCCCTCAGGGGGTAGCACGCAGCACAAAAAAATAAAGGCAAGAACCGGGGTTGGGTTCAACACGGGCTGGGACTACTCACCTTGGAACCCCGCTCGTTGAAGATGATCTCAACATCAAGAATGGCCCCAAATTGCTGCGAGATAGAGAGAAGGCAGGCAGTGCAATCGTGTCAACACCCACAGACGGCCGATTTTTTTAAATGTGTAAGAACGGCAGGCGATGTGCGCGACAGAACAAGTTCCAGGTAGGAGGAGTCGCACAAATCAGCACTTGTGTAGACATATGACTGCTGATGGACAAAAAAATGCAATGCACAATAACCACATAATGTAAGTGCGTATCCAGATCGACTGCAATGATTTTGGCAAGGTCTGAGGCACCAGCAGCACAAAACACTATCAGTTCCTCATGCCCATCAAGCACTACGTGCAGTGTATATTAAATATGCCCCAAGCATTGCATCATACTGTGACATCAATCAGTTTGTTTGGAGTTACACATCACACAGTCGGCAGCCTTACGGTTACGTACACAAATCAGTTTGCCGGAAGACCCGCATCTTCAAACTGCTTTCCCACTTGCAAATCGCACAGGTGCGATGGTCACGGGAGTCACATTTCGACGGCGCAGTCAATCACTCTCAGACCATTCCCTCGTAACATGATGGCATCACAAAACTGGATAGCCAAGCATAGCCACAAAGTCCATTGATGTAGCTGGAAACCAACCATCTGTTTACTTCTGGCATTGCTGATGGTGACGAGCTGCTGCCCTTCAGTTCTTTGTTGTACAAATGAACGCACAACGTGAGACTGATGAGTGTGCAGAAATGCATTTGAAATGTAAAAGCAACTAATCTTCGTAGATAGCTAGATGGGTAGAGGGACGGTAGGCTGACTTGCAGCCTTTTCATACATCTATCGGCGTGTAGTAAACACTGTGGATTTCAAAAGCGCCAGAACTTTCGCATTTTTGAAAAGAAGCAACAGTAACCTTTGTGGGCCACGACAAAGTGTTACAGCGTGAAAGCAAATGTGTGTATTTCTGTCTGCAATACTACGTGGAAAAGAGTTTGCTAGGTGTCGTTATTTCTGGTTCCTCCCGCTACCTGCAATGGTTACGGCACTTTTAAGGTGAGTAGCACGTCTTTCAGATTAATTTCTTTCTACCTGTTCTTGTCGCAGTAGTGTAGCATATTCTTCTTTGAGTGCAAATGTTGGAAGCACGAAGGAAACCATACAGGATGGGAAACAGTTCCGTTAAATGCAGTCATCGCCTCATCGCGCGACACGCGTCGCAGGCTGTCGTGCAACATGCCCGTGTCGCCAGTGGGAATGGGCCTTCAATCTACTGCGACCAATTGACACCCATCCCCACTGTATCATACAATGTACCATGCACAAGACCTGCCCAGGGCCCTACCTTTTAACCTACTGCACATAAGTTGGGCTGTTAATATAAGGAAATATCTTGCAAGCATGCATGCGAGAGTGCTACAGATGTCACAAGAGGGACAGGATGCCCACAGTTGAACCGACGGACCGAAGATGGATTGATGGACCTATCAATTTCCACAGTTAGTGCACAGTGGAAAGGTGCTTGGAGTAAGCACCTTTTCAAACCAATGCAAACATTTTTAATGTGTGTACAAAAGGTTTTCAGCCCAAGACCATATTACGATCTACTAATGGTGGGCTAAAAACTGCTGCAAGCGTTTGAGCCAATTTGCCAATGGAAGATGAATGATGTAAATGAACAATACCATCATCCCCAAATACGTGCAGCACGGCCGGAATTCCGAGTCGTGTCCGTTTTAATCGTGATGTAGCCATGAATTGCAGAAAACAGAATTCCACCCCTGTGTTACTGCTTCATTTTGTGGCTCCATGCACAGTGAAACAAGCGGGCAGCAAAAAGAAAGACGGAAGAGGCCGGGGTCGAAAGACTCACGCCAAAGAGCTGTCTCAAGTCGGGGTCCCTGAATCTGAACGGGATGTTTGAGACGTGGAGCCGCTTGGGCTGGCCGTTCTTGGCCGCCTCCACGGCTGCCGCATTGGCTGCGGCTGCGGCTCCGGCTGCCTGGGCACCGGCCAGCACCGCTGCTGTGGCCGCTCCGTTGGCGTCGGGCTCCAGGTCTGTTTGCTGCTCAAGGGGGAAAGGGAAGGGAGAGGGCGTAGGAAACAGAACCATCAGTGACCCTTCCGGGAACACAAACACAGTTACAAGCCCGCTTAGTCATCACTCTTACTTAGACCTACCACTACAGCACCTCTATCACTGTTTACAACAATGTTTTCTGCACGCACCCATGATGAGCTAGCACGATGGCCTGGTCTTCTCAAAGCGCACGTCTGAGGCTCAAACCAGGCGCAGGTCTTCAAATGGTGGCTGCAGTGCCTTCATGACCTAACTTGCTTGCTCACAAGAATGACGCAAATTCAAAAGGGAACCAGCCATCGCGTCAGCCGAAAAGCTCCTTTCTGACATTGGTCCCAGAATAAGCACTTGACGGGTTGCTCTCAAGATGCTTTCTACTTTCACAATGCACTGGGGCCCCTCGGACTACCATCTCGGTGGTGCAATCGGGGAAGCCGCATAGCTGCACTAGCCCATAACTGCAATGGTGTACAAATAACTCTGAACATTAAAGTAACCGACCAGAGAATGTGTGTCCTATGCCCTCCCATTTTTCAGCTACGCAAAGTTCCCAGTTGGTGTGCTTAATAATCCTCCCAGTATAGCTGTCTTTCAAGAGTGAAACATTATCACCCTCAGTATGCGGAGGATTAACAGGGAAAAAAAAAAAAAATCGCATTCCCAAGAAATGTCCCAGGCTTGTACAAGGGTCGTAGCGTCAAGATGGCATCAAAGAACTTCCCGTGAATGACCTATTTGCTACCAGATGAGCAAAGACACCGCTGTTCTTTCCAAAAGCCCGGCACCGATCCCAGTTGCAAAGCAAACAGCCAAGGCGGGAGCCCCATCCAGCAGCGCCTGCCACTCGGCGAGCAAGCAGCTGCTCGCTGCTCCCGAGTGCCATATTTCACCCACGCAAGGTCGTAAATCTGGTGACCTGCTGCAGATAGAATCACGGCTACCAGCTGCAAGTCGGTAGCAACCGCAACGCGAGGGCTGTTTTGGTGGCCCCCGAACGCGATGTCAATGCAAAAAACTGAGTGCACCAGACGTCCAGATTATTCTGTAGCTTTTTCACGTTTTGTTTTCTTCAGTTTCATTTATATTTCGCGCTGTTGGAGAAAATAAAATCCAGTTGTAAGTCAGCGCTTCGTGTGTCCTCTTGCTATCGCCCTGCGTCTAGCCGCTTGCGCTGTAGTCAAACAAGCATCACCAACTCGCCCAAGTTTTCATGTTGCTATGTCCTGAAGCGTCAAAAACATTTTGTTGAGGTGCAAAAGCAGTCTTTTTGAGCTGTTCTGACGAGTGATAGGGCATGAACGAGCAGGACACTTAGCTGGACCAGAGCCGAGGGATAGGCTTCTTTTGTTAGTCGTCCCCAGGTACAATTTATAAATGTCCCAAAGGACAATAGGTTGGTTCTGGACGGTTTAATGCGCCAACGCAACACAGGCAATGAGGCGCGCCGTAGTGGAGGGCTCCAGATTAATTTTGACCACCTGGGGAACGTGCGCCGAAATCTCGTACGCACGGCCGTCCTTGCTTTTCGCCTCCATCAGAAAAGCGGCCGGGCCCAAAAGGACAATAGATACATGCAACAAAATCACGAGAGTTCTATGCAACTGCATATGGAGAAATGTGCTGTTCAGCAATCCAGAGACAGCTATTTGCTACACAACTTTTAAAACGTACTTGAACACAGAAACTAAAAAGGAACAGTCTTTTATTCGATTGTAGCAATGAATTATTCCAAAGGAAAGTAGGTACACACACTGAAATCCTGTATGCTCTATGCAACTTCATAGGGAGAAATGAGCTGTTAAAGGAATTCAGAGGCAGCCATCAGAGTAACTTTTAAAACGTGCTTGAACGTAGAAGCTAAAAACAGAAGCATCTTTTATTAATTTGACTGCGACAATCAATTTCCTGCGCCTACCCAGCAGCTAGGTGCCACGTAAGGTCTGAGACTTCAGATTCGCGCACAGCTAAACAGGAGCAGCCACTTGTTCCAAATGCAGCTGCTTTCAGAGCTATTGTGAGGCAGCCCGTAATTTGGCTGGCATTGAATAGGATCATCACTCATTCCTCAATACGGTAAACAACGGGCGGACAATACCGGTGAGCTGTCGGCCGCAAGATCGGGCAGGGTAAACAATGTTTCTTAAGACGCTGCTACGTGTCTTGTTGAAACTGTATTTTGCTCACCAAGGTGGCAGCGCTTGCTTTTCGTTTATGAGGAATTACGCACGTGCAGATTGCAAAGCTGAAAGTCTGATATACTTTGTTGCATGCTAGCGGTACGATGTGCCAAAAAAGTACGTTAGGACACTCCAGGCTAACACATGTTGCCACGCTTTTATCTAATCTCGGATGCCGCGACAAACTGACGCTGGACATTCGGATTGAGCCCAAACTGCCAAATTTTTATCTTGGACTCAACCCACACAGCCCCAAAGCTGATGACTGAAACATAAAGAACAACAAAAAACGACTAAACCGCCTGCTCAGATACGAAAAGGAAATCCAGCTGTTGCAAGTTGCGGCGCAGTTGGCTTAGAACGCAAACGCCACTCAAGATTACGTATTTGCTCACAGCACAGCCCGCAACACAGGTAGCTTAACTCGATGAGGGGGAGAAGTGAAGCCAAACGCAGCAGCCCCACCACCGAGTACTGCGTCAACATTATCTAACCCCCAAGAAATGGCCGCGCGAAAGCCCGGTCAACTTGGTGACGCACCAGGGATGCCGAATACACGTCAAACACAAAAAGCGGGGGCCGCTCTGCAAGGGTAATAGCCCTACTCTCGTGCTAAGCCGCTCTCTTATTTTCCCACCCACGCTTCGGCCCGAACTCGTGTCCCTCGTCCAAAACAAAGGACGACCGAGAGGGCAAACAAACGCACGTACTACGAATCCGCGTCGTTTTCTTTTTCACGCACAACCAATGTGAACGGAAAACGCATGCACGCGTGGCCCGTCGTTCGCGGGGTCGGGGACGACGGCGGAACATTAAGGCGTCACGGATTACGAATAACACGAAGAGGAGGTAAAGAAAATTGTAAAAGCGAGAAAAATAAACACCGTGCTGTTTTTCTTTTTCTCTCGGTTTTTCCTGGACAGCGCCGACGTAACGAGCTCGGACTGAGCGCTGTCGCGGCGTCGGTACGACGGGAAGGGTTAAGGACCGCACTACGAACGAGCGCGGAGTCCGACACCGTCTTTTGTGTAACCGAAGCAGCAGCTAGCAGCACGAATTCCGACCCCGCCGAAACGGACGTCTCCGCAAACGCCGTAGCGCAGCGACCACGTTAGCGGCGACGTCAAGGCGCCTCGACGGCGGGGGCGACACAAAAAGATACAAAAACGACAAGAAAGTATCGTGGCTCTGTACACTAACACGCGATTGTTCGCCGCGATAAAAAAAAATCCCGCACGCGACGGCGACAGCCGGTCGCTGCACGAAGAGCCGCTTTCACGGCCTGGCAGGGGGGGCAACGCTACCAAGAAAAGAGAAAATGGAGAGGGTTTTTTTTCAGTAAGACTCACTGCTGCCTGGGTGCCGACACCGAGGGCCGTGGAGGTTCCGTTCGTGCTGGGCCCGTGCATATCTAAGCACGGCAGCATGTTCATTTGTGGTGAGGTCGCTACAACGACCATTTAGACGTGGCTCGGCGCTCGAAGAAGCCCCAGAATCGACGGAGTGGCGGCAGGGGTAAAAACTCCAACGTGCCCTGACGCGCTCTCGACTGCCCGCCTCGGCGGAAGCTCCCCAGCGACGACGCTCACGCTGTCGCACGACGCGCCGAGACCCGAGGGTTGGAAAAAAGATACTGTACACCGAACAAACGGCGATTCAGGCCGATCAACGAGCTTTTCCGAGCGAGGCACGGCGTTACGCGGGCCTCGGAAATACAATGAAAAGGCCGACCAACACAAAGACGCCGCACGCTGTTGCCAGACGAGCCGGAGCGGACCGAGCCGAAGTTTCGCAAAAGAACGCGAACCGCTCAGCAACAAAAAGTGGCGCTCGCGCGCCACCAGCGCCGACTTTCTCAAGGCCACAAAAACAACGATGGGAGACGAGGCGAGCCAAGGCGAGCCGCTTCACCGGTCGACGCCAGGGGAAAGAGCGGCGCGTCGTTCAGCGTCTGGATGCGACTCCATTTTGTAAGAGACAAACAACGCAGCAGGCGGGAAGCTCTCGCTTTTGTTCGCGATGCAAACGCCACGGAAAACACGCAATTGCGCTAAGACCCGGTGTTGCGCACGGATGTCATATAATGGCCACAAATAACAGTCAGCAGTTTCATCAATCCCGTTATAAATCAGCAACGAGATGATAAAAAAAAAAATCAGCCTTATCGACCCCGCGGTCAGCGTAATCAAAATCATTGTCACAAGAACGCGCTCAAATTTAAAGACAATGTAGATGTGCTGGTCTCCTTAAGTTTATGCATGACGAAAACCGCCTGAGACAGCGCATAAAAGCGACGAAGGAAGGAAACGAAAGGCGACTGGCACGTGTTTTGTCGCACGTCCCACGTTTCTTTGTCGCGGTTCTAGTATTTTTTTCTTTTAAGCGATTGCCTTTCTTGGGCTAGGTAAAGCGAAAGCTTTGGTCGTCAGTTTAACCAACGGAGGTTTCTTACTTACCGTTTTAGATGCTTAGAACTTCTCGTGAGGAGGTCTGCATATTCTTTTTGTATTGATTCCATTTTTTGCCCATTAAATATCTGCAGCGTAGTTCCAGACTGCCCGCGAACTGCTAAGAGGTCTTCGTAACGAGCAAATAAAAGACATCAAGAATAATCCATACGCGTTACTGGTGTCCCGGTGCTCGCTAGTGGGCCACTGACTCACTGGCAAGTGGTGACTCAGTGGTTACTCATCAGCACTGACCAATCACTCCCGAATTGATATTGACCCAGCGGCGAGTGCACCACGTGACCCTCGGGCGGATCACGTGACTCGGAGAAGCTGGAGAGGGGAAGAGATCAGGAGGCTTTCTCAACACTTGCTTCCACCATACTGACCACCTAAAACCGATTTCTAACGAAACTGACGCTCCAGTCTACGTAAACGCCTTCACTGAAGTCGAATACCTAGTTACCCGAAACTTTTGCCCACGATTTCGGCAACGGAATCAGCACCCCGACACTCATCAACTGATAGCAGCATGTGAAGATCGACAATTCATGCGTCTCTATTACAAGAGTACAACATTAAAGATACCGCATTTGCGCACGTATAACCCGCCCTGCACAAATCCACATCCCCACTTTCAGCCCGCCGGAAAAGAAAAAAAATTCTCGCGTATTGCCCGCGCATTTGATACAGGACAGGCTGCATCAAAGCTACTGCTCACACAACATACTACGTAGACAGAAAAAGCGTATATTTAGAAAGTAGACTGCAACTGACTGCCACGCGAAAGTCACAATTCATTCAGTGTCCCTGCTCTAGCTGAGGCCATCACTTGAGCCGCAGTCCTCACTGCTGTACACGACGTCACCTTCACGGCACAACGCGCATTGCCGTGAAGCTGCACTAAAGGAAAACCCCCGCGTATTATCCACACCCCTACTTTGCCACTGAAATTTTCGCATTTTCCGTGCGGGTTATACGCGCGAAAATACGGTAGCCGCACGTTAGACAAGAAAAGATTTTTGTGGGACCATCTGATACGCTTATTGCCATTTCATCTTTTTTTTTTTTTGGCCTCCTCGGTCAAGTATAGCCTTTCGCGTATAATAACGCTGAAGACGGCCAATAACGCGAAAGAAAGCGATTGGGGATTGCAAACCAAAAATTATACACACTGGGCCGCGATCCAAGGTACGCGGTGCATTGAATCCACTGCAGTGACTGATGATATGAATGAGGCTGTATAATTACTCCGTCTCAATTACATATTCTTTCGGAAAGTTGTTTTTATTCCTGTATTAGAACAGTATCACAATGTATAACCAGTATCATACGTTCATAAACATCCCTTAGAATACCCAGGGAGCTTCATGCAGAATATACTATGCAGGAATGTCTAACCTTCTCGCTTCCGTTCCTGCCAAAACGACGAAGACTGCAAGAGTAAATGTTGACACCATTTTTGTAATTGTAGAATGTTTCAGACCCTTAATACCAAATAAAAAATGCAGAGAAAAATGTTGGTTTAGATAAATAGGAACTAAAAAGCACTACACAGAAAAACACGTGGATCCCGATTTTCGTCTTGCGATACGACCACGAACAGCGATTGGGAAGATGCGCAGTAAATTTTTGAAGTATGCCAAGATGTTCAGGTATGCTCTCCGTTCAACGGCAGTAGCAGACGAACAGCGCGTCGGCTAATTTTGGTTAGCTGTGAATGCAGCTGATTTTTCGTCACGCTGACTTTAATTGCGCACTACTCTCTAGAAAGCGGTCTAGCGCGAGCAGTTTAGAGCCGTGAGCCTGCTCTCCGCACCCCACGTGGCCTCTTCCGCCTTCCTAAGGAGCCAACCAGCTTCAACTTGAACGGTTATTTTCAAAATGTCCCAAGCCTCGAATATCCCACCCTCTACCCCCACTTGACCTAGCGTCTTCCTGGTGCAATAAAGGCTATCTCCTCCTCCTGTATACACGCATGCAACTTATCAGGACTATTACGATAACTCGACCCGAAGCAACAGTGCAAGAATAAAAACATTAAGACCTGGGTTTTCACGGAATTTACAATTCTTAGTAACGTTCTGTGAGAACCAATGTAAAAAAATAGAACGCTCTTCTAGCATTTTTGTTTTCGTGTATTTTCAAAGCCACCAAAACGTTCTGTGCCATGACAATCACGCAGTTAATGAATATATTTATTATTCCCATAATTCCCACGTCGGCAGGCAATTGCCGAAGCAGAATCGGATAAGTTTCGAAAATAATCTGCCTGTAACGTGAAAGACCGTGACGCCTTACAACTGCAAAACAGCGGGAAATTGATCAAGTTGGTACACGTCGTTATAGCAGTGCAAACGCCGATGACTGGTACCTTCTGAATCGATAAGGAGGGATTGAAAAACACAATAAGAACAAAGGCGACTGATAGCGATGCTTCTGTGCTTCTTGAAAGCGCGAACTACCGACGGGGATCTCAGAAAGAAGACGACGACACATACACTAACTCGCCCAAGCAAACACCTTTGTAAGGTTCATTTCTAGCAATGCACTTCTGTATAGCTTGTGAAGCCCACTTTAAGGGGACACAGTGTACAACGCATTGTAGGGATACATGAGGCCTTCACACTTAGATATGGATGCTTGCATTACACCCAATAAAACATCTTCTTGTCAATACACGCGTGTACAGTAGTGAAGACGCCTTTAAAGGGACAGACAACCGATTTTTGTCGGGTATATTTTGTAGAGTATATAAATTACTGTAACCTGGTTAACCTCCCTCCCTCTCAGGCACTGTATTGTCCTTCCTTCCTTCCTTTCTAAGGGCATCACTTAAAACACCTTAACCCGAAACGGTTTCGCTGATAGTGCCCTAGAACTTTTGAAATCGAAATTTTCAGATGTACCAGCCATACGCGGCCCGACAGAAGGAATGTTGGCAACCATGACAATTACTTGTGCGGGTACACTTTTTTAACTGCACGTGAGATTAAACGAGGTATTGAAAAATTTGTCCCTGGCTGAAACAACAATAATGTGCAACCTTCCTTAGTGTTTTACTCAGTTTTTGAATCACGCGTTGAAGCCGACGGACATATTTGGACACGAACGGTAGTGTCACGTTTATGGCGCCTCCTTTCAAAAGACTTCAGAAATGTTAGCGCAAAATCAAAATTATTTCCGCCTGTTTACTTGGAAATTCCTTGCCGTATATGCCCCAGTGTATAAAACGCTGGCTTTCATTTCAGCCAGATGGCACGCACTCCACAAAAATCGGATGTCCATCTCTTTAAGGGGCTCTACGTATGTCAGACCGGCTCGAAATAATGCTTACGCATTAGTCGACAATTCTCAGAATTTCTGCGCCCCGTTTTGAGAACAAAGGAACCGAATAACCGTGTAACAACGCTGGTGGCGCCTCGTCTACTTTTTGGTCACCTAATTTTCGTCTAAGTGTAGCTACAAAGAAATCAATACATTTTTACGAGAAAAGTAAGAATAACGGTACCTTCAAAAGAATCGCAGAAATTTAGAGCGCTTTCCAGCACTTTCCTTGCTAGTAATTGAAATATTTCTTGCGCCCTCCGTAAGATCAGTGTACGTTTCGCAGACATTGAACTGAAACGCATATTGCCGTGAAACATTTTTTCAACCTTTTCAGCCTGTAAACCAGCTACGCGTTGATTGGCTATACAATGCCTTGTTCTAGCATTAACTTTTTGCACGCGTATCGACTATACGAGTTGCAGATTGTAGCGACAGCGTAGAAGGCAGGAAGAGAGGGCGGCCAAATGAGGTGCTCACCCGCCTGCCTAAGATCCGGCATTTTGACTACGAACACGCACGAACACACCATCTGAAGGTTTCGCGCGTTCCGAAACCGTTCATCGAACCTCAAACGTTCCTTCGGCACTCACACAGCGTGCACACCGGAGAACGGAAAATGCGCACAGTTTGTTCCATCACCACGAGATCACTAGAGCGGCCAAAAAAATATGCAAGTATGGCAACAAAAAGAAAGAAAAGGGACCATCTGCACTAATGTGAAACTTGGGGAGGGGCGAAGCATGCGGTATATAGCTGTATTCTTGGTCCCTTTACGTTTTTGCCCACGGAGATGAAACCGTTGGGGGGTAGAGGTACACAGCTCTGCTGTAAAGGTCTCCCGTCTTCGAAGCACGAAGCGTTCTAGCTCGAGGCGTTGGAAAACGAGTGTCCCGATGTTTTAGTTCCGCGACTATGTCAACGATGACATAAGACGCCGAAAGCCCAAGGTAGTATAACGCAGACACACTAGCTTCTTTGATGCGATGACGCACATCATCACCCCGATATAACCGGAATACAAATAAACAAACAAACAAATAAATAAATAAATAAATAAAGCATCGGGGCTTGTTCCCGTGAATGTCGCCACACCCGCTTTTCACTCGTTTGCAGCCCCTTTGGCCAAGATATAAAAAAGCAAACTAATTTATGTACGTCTGGGCTCAATATACCCTGACGAAATGAGCACACACGTACAGAGAGAGAGAGAGAGAGAGAGAGAGAGAGAGAGAGAGAGAGAGAGAGAGACAGAGAGAGAGAGAGAGAGAGAGACCCGCTCTAGCCAGCTAGTTCTGGTCTGAAGCCGAGCCAAGGAAGATATCCATTTATCCAGCTCTCCCCAGGGGAAACGAAGCCGACGCCGAGCGCAACAATTTGGCTCGCTCTCGTCTGCTTTCACTCGTCTCGCAGGCGGACGACAAAAATCAGACGACAGGCGCGCGACAGCTCCGCGCATCGCGCCCTTGGAGACCGCCGTGTCGGCGCTCCCTGGGCGCCTGGTGTAAACGCAATAAGAGCAGAAAGTGCACGACTTGGGGGGGAGGGGGGGTCCACACACTGTGAGCGCGGTACACGACCAAGCTACAGGGCCCCGCACAAACAAAAAGACGGCTCCAACAAGGGACCGCGCGAGCTCGGGCTGTACCCCCGGGACACCGAGCAGCGCCGATGTCCGTTTGTTCATTCGTGATAGGGAGTACGAGGCGTAATCAATAAAGGAGCCGGCCGCTGTGCGATCCCGCTAACTCGGCCGACAACGGAGCTGGGGGCTGATGTGATTAGCGAATCCAATCGGGTATTTTCTGCTCGCGTTTTTCTCGGCGAGAATTATTTGCTTGCAGAGACGCCCTGGTGGTCGAACTGAGAAACGCTTCCAAGGACGTTATCTCCGACTAAATTACCATACGGGCTCTTGCAGCGCTTATAATGAGGAATAATGAAAACATTTTGTATTCGTAACGGCCAGTTTGTTCACCTTGGGAACGCAATCAGTGCCAGAGGACTCTGACGCATTGGGCACGTGTACTTTCAGGACGGCCACTGAAAGGCGCCGTTTGGCGATATTTAGTACTTTAGGGGCGTGCCAGCCAGTGTGATGTTTCACTCCGCGCAGCACAGAAGCCGGCCCTGAAATGTTCGGGAATTCCACCCGATCAGGCCGGGAGCCGCTGACGCAGCGCCATTGTTTATTCAATGCTTTCAGTGCCACCTGAGATCTGAAGGTATTAAAAAAAAAAAAAAAAAAAAAAAAACCCTGCGAGCTAAATCAAGCAGGGTGGCCACTGTAGCCTCGCGCGCATGCTCTACGACTCATTTCATTCGAGCAATCTTTCCTTTTCAAGTTAGCTAGCTGCCCAGCGACCAACAGACGCATTTTCCCGCCAGTTGGCCAGCTCCGGTGATGATGATGATGATGATAACGATTAGTGGCTCTTCCTTTGAATAGGGACGTCCGTGTGCTTCCCGGACGAGAGGAAGCCAAAGAAGCCCCCCACCGGGCGGGTGCCCAACCATCAGCGCCTGAACTCGTCTTAATAAAGCTTTCACTCCCTTCTCGCTTTGTTGTTGCCCCAAGAGCACAGCCTGATTGCATACTGCCGTGTTGGTATACCAGGAATCTGATTTAAGTTTCCATGACAGCTATGTAATCCAAGTCTGTAACGCTACTCTGATGAAGGCAAGTCCCTTGCCGATACGTAATTACGCGCCCTTGTTCTTCTCGTGTGCCCGACCTCTCTCTCTCTCTCTCTCTCTCTCTCTCTCTCTCTATATATATATATATATATATATATATATATATATATATATATATATATATATATATATATATATACACAAAGAAATGCCAAAATGCCAAAAAACCCTATATATATATATATACGCAAAAAGTAGAAGTACGCTCTTCGGAGACTTTATTTCCAACTCTTCGACCTGAGACAGGTCTTCCTCAGGAATGGAAGCTTTGAGTAAAATCGTACGGACTCAGAGTGGGGGCGGCGCCCCGAAACACAAGCCACATGGGAAACAAACCCACAAACGACCACACACACCATACAGAGCTTATTCTGCCAAAGGCAGGCGAAAAAGAGTCTAAAAAAAAGGAAGAGAGAGGAACAAGGTGGCAAGGAGGTAGGCAAGAAAGAGGCAAGGAGGAACACACTGCATGAACGCGAGTGGTGGGGATAACAGGAAATGCGACGAGTTCACGGGTGGCGAAAGGCCCAAAAAACACCCGGTGTCTCCGAGAGGGAAAAACTACAAAGCACACGCCGCCACGAGCAGTGAGTATACACTGCTTGTTAATCCTTGTTACCGGTGACCCGGTAACCCCTGAAAATAACCCCTGAAGAAGAAAGGTTCTCCTTTCGCAACTGTTGGGAACAATAAAACCCTTGTTCAGTGTTCTCCAAGTGTCTGCACCCAAGTTTTGACCTATTGCTACAGTAGTCCGGAACTTCTTACCTGCTATATATATATATATATATATATCCCTATTTGGGGTTTTGTTATTCGAAGGAATCTTTCTGGCACCGAGTATAATGAGTCAATCTTCGTTCGTTGCATCAGTGAATGGCTTTAGAGAAAGTTGGCGAAACAGGTAGAAAATGTATCACGAGTCTCTCTCTCTCTCTCTCTCTCTCTCTCTCTCTCTCTCTCTCTCTCTCTCTCTCTCTCTCTCTCTCTCTCTCTCACACACACACACACACACACACACACACACACACACACACACACACACACACACACACACACACACAAATAGTGAGGACACCTTATAACATACCTCA